>NC_068962.1:10928601-11235634 GCF_026419915.1 Harpia harpyja | reverse complement strand
AGCCCAGGTCACTATCCTGTGCTCAGAAACTCAGAACGGCTGCTTCCCTGGGACAGGAGGACGAGGGAGCAGCAGAGAGGGAAGGGCAGCCCGGCTGCAGCCTCAGCAGCGTGCGTAACACACAGATGCTCCGCGGTTTGCAGGGAAGAGCACCTAAACTGCCTGCGCTCTTGCATAGGAGCTGCTGCCCCACACCAACATACCCCTTTGGAGGTAGAAGGAAAGCTGCAGCTTTGAGCTTTGCGAGGTCTCCAGCTGTGCACAGTGGAGATCATTTGATTCGGACAGATTTTATTGCTGAAACAATTGTCCTTGGCTTGGATGGAAGACAGGTTGCCCATGGTGGGGTTTAGACAATATACTCCACATTCCGTTATGTTGATCTACTTGTGAATTTACGCTTTCATCTTAATAATTCTTTTATTTTGAAGGATGGCTGAGCATAGAGGGAAATGTTACATTCCTGATAGTTGTCCATGCACCTGGAAAGACAGGGAATTTCTGTCAGGAGAAGTGATAGCTACACCGTGTTACACCTGGTGAGTGACATGCATTTTGCATACTTCCAAATCACCTGGGTCTAGCCACAAAGTGAAATTGATACAGAAAACGTGTTGAGTACATTGAAAATCAAAAACATACATGCTTGTTTATAGTCAGTTACCGTATATATCTTTTATTAGGCTCACTAATAGACTTGGAAGAGTACGCAGACTTTTCTTCAGGTCTGAAAAGGAAGCAGAAGATATCAGAGTTAAAAAGCAGTCAAGAACAAATGCTTGATTCCACACGTATCAGTTAATCTCTGAAAGAAAAGGCATTTGGCATTTTGGAGAACAGAATATCATGAAAGACAACCAAGGAGAAAAAAAGAGAAATTAAATGTGTGACAGTGGTAAATAGCCTGCTCCTTCGGGAACTGGACTGTGCAGCGTGAGTTACCAGTCAGCATGAGCGACTGTATAGGAAGAAGATGGGCAATAAAAAAAAATTTAAAAAAGCATTAGAATTGGAAAATGAGCTAGCGCCCAGCATCTTTTTTAAGGAGTCTTACCTGACTCGTATTAATGCAAACCAGTTCTTCATCCATTATAATCTGCTAGCCAAAATATATATCTTCAGTTAAGTATATATTTAATAATAAAAAAGTTTGGCATGGCAGCTTTTAATCAGTTACAAACTTCATTGGCAAATCAACTGAGCTTATACACTTACACAAGCAAAACTAGAGGCTGTCAGTACTACCTTCATACAAATTCATGTAAGTCACTGAATGTAGCTGACAGGAAAAGTAATCCTGCAAAATACCAGCATTTATTTCTTAAACTCATTCCATACTTGTCTGATACCCTGAAATCTTACAGGTAGCAACTGGAGGTCTTTTGCATTGCATATGTGCAGATTTTGATCAGAATTTCTTGAGAAAAAATATAATATTGATGTTTTATGAATGAGCATGTTGTGGCATGGTGTCTTATTTAAACTGGAGGCAGTGATGGAAATATTTGCATTAGCCATAAAATTTTTAAGATTTTACATTCATTTCTTATGCATTTTTATTGTACCTAAATGCTGATGGCAAAATGCTCAACACTCTTCTGCCATGGCATCACCAATAACTTCAGAAGCAATCTACAGACTAGCTCTGTGTTTCAAGGTCTGAGAATTTTCTTCCTTTCATGAATTTCTTTATGACTTGAAATAAAGAACCCAAGAAAGCTTTTTCTTGAAAATGAAAAGTAACTGACCCTTCTAGTGAGAAGATACTGATTGTTAATTTTCCTTACAGTGTTTGTCGGAGAGGGATATTCAATTGCACTAGTTACCCCTGTCCTGCTGTATGCACTATTTATGGAGATCGACATTATTATACTTTTGATGGATTGGAGTATGATTATGTCAGTGACTGCCAAGCTTACCTGCTAAAGGTAGGAAGATTGTTCATATATTTTCATGCATCCAAGCGAAAGTTTCTGTGAGAGGGCAAGTATTTTGAACATTAGGAGATGATCTATAGAAACAAACATTAAAAAAACCAGGTGCAGAACAGATGTGTCTGAAAGGAAGAATCTGTAAATGACATTTCGTGCTCAGCCATTTCAAAATGGTACATGGGTGTGTCCTTACGTATCTATGTAGTCTAGAGAAAAATAAAAAACAATGTTTTCTGTTCTACCTTAAGCATGCTTTCATCACAATGAGCAAAGAATAACACTACAGAAACTGTTCTAGGATGAGGTATAATCTATAGATTTATTTAATAATTTTCTATAAACTCTGCTTGGCAGAGGGTTAAGGATGACCTCTGAGACTGCTTGGAATCCTTCTTGAATGTGATCTGCATCTGATCTGGAGTGTATGTGTGTAATATCAAACACAATGATTTCATAATTCAACAATGAAATCCTTCATTGAGATTGTCTGGCAGCTACGTGCTAATGTTCCTCATAGCACACATTTACAGTACATTGCTAGCCTTTTTTGTTTAAAAATACCATCACTGACATTTAGAAATATATTCTATTACTAACAACACTATTGTTTATTATCATTGTTGCTATTATTAAGGCTAAGAGTCTGTCTTCTGAGTTACAGTAATGTGTTTAGAAGAATACTCATTTTCTGTCAACCCTGACTGTCTAACCTGAAGAAAAAGCATGGTTTCTCAACAAGGACTACTGCAAATAGTTTATTTCATGTACGCTTTAGTAGAGTATTCACAGCTGTGAAATAAAATAGATTGGTTCCAGATTTTTTTCTACGTTTAAAAAAAAAAAGAGAGGTTTGGTAAAGATAATAAGAATACCTCATAGCAAACTCCTGGCATGTATCATATTGTCTCATAAAAGAGCTCTTACTCTTAGAGGTATATGAACCTTTGCACAAACCTTCCTCCTTTAAGATGCAAAAAAATAGGGGTTACTTTACCTGTAAATCATCTTGCCTGTATGATGAGGTGGAAAGGTGGGTTGTCATTTCTTAATTCTTATGCCATCCAGCCAGAGAGGTGTGTAAGACAAATCTATGCTGCTTTTTCAAAATTTAGTATGATACTGGGATGTTTTGCTTTTACAATCAAATGTCACCTGTTACTCTACAGCATAAGAAAGTACCTATCTATCTGGAAACAAACCATGGGGAGCATTTAGAGTCCAAGAATAAAGTTGGCAGCCACATAATTAAGGCATGTGGCATGCTGCCAACAGGCCTTTCTTCAGGTGAATGTGATGACACAAATGATGAAAATGCTGCCTATGTAGATCTGCTTTTCAGACTCTTCAAACTTTTTTCAGCTTTTCAAACTGTTTTTTCCCCAAACTTAGCTAATGTGAGAAAGTATGGCCTAATTTGTTCATCGTTTTTCTTTCCTCTTTAGTATATGGAAAACTTTCATGATCTATATTGAAGGACTGTTTATTACAAATTAGGCACTGCATAATTATGTCTGGAACAGATGATGTATCTGTGGGCTCGTTTTTGACTGTGAAATGTTTGGAGAAGTTTTAAGGGGAAAAAAAAAAAAGAAACAAAGGATGGGATCATATGGCAGATGCCCAAGAGCTTTGAGGGAACTAAAAGACAGAACTGATGAACTATGTGATGTGCAATCCTGGAATCAGAGGAATGGAAGATAGCAGTATATTTTAAAAGGACTCCATGGCTGAATTTGGCAGGAACAGACCAATATGTCTGATTTACATATGAAGGAAATTAATAGAAATTCTAATAAAGAGAATTTACAATTGGAGAAGAGTTGAACTCTTTTTTTTGTGAAAGAAATTTATGCATGATGAATCTTCCGAGTTATTCCATGAAGTCAATAAACATATGGATGAAGATGATCAGGTCAATATGTGTGTATTTTAGCTTAAAGTCCTTTTGGAGACAGATTTCAACAAATATTTTTTAGAGACTAGTCTCTCATAGGATGAAGGCGAAGATTCTTTGAGACACGAATTGAAAGTTAGAAGTTAAAAGATAGGAATAAATGGCCTTTTTGTAGAATGGAGAAATCCTGGTGATATCCCACAGGGATCCATGCTGAGACATGGATCTTGAGATTGTTTCAGCATCTTGAGAAACAATTTTGAAAAGGTAGTGTGAGGATTGAGGTGGAGTATGCTGATGGTAAAGAATCAGCCTGAACAGCTGAAACAAAGACAGACCACTAAAAGGTTCAGAAAATCTTATGGCAGAAAACACTGCATGATAAAATGGAGGATGAAATTCAACAATGAAATATGCAAATCAGTGAACAGAAAAAATAACTGTAACTATGCTACCATGAAGATAGGCACTAAATTAGCTACTACTATGCAGGAATGGAATTTTATGTGAGAAAAATATATGAAACAGATGTAACTGGCATCTTCCTAGTGGCAGCCTGAGTGATAATCCAGAGTGTCATCCATCCTCCAATTTCACATATGCTTTTATTTGCATGTACAGAGTTACACCACAGTTGTACCACGTACATCTATGCAGTTGTACCACATACTGATGTGGTTAAACTACATTATATGTGCAGACCTGACAGCATGATGAGGCTGCTCCTTTTTTGAAATATGCTTTGTTGTTCCTAGAGCAGAGGTTTCCATGGCTGTTTCTTCATAATCATCCTCCCTTACATTGTGGCCATGTGCAGTGACATTTTTTCAATAGTGGTATCAGAGCAATATAATGAGTCTCCCTTGAGCTACTCTTTGCTCAGAAGGTATGCAAGAGAGCCCTGTCTCTTATAGCCTGTTATCCAAATAAACAAGCCATATGAAAGGTGGGAAAGTATAGGTAGTTGCGAAAGTTTAAATGCCTTGCCTAACACCTTGGCAGGAATAGCTGTCTGGGGCAGTCTTGCCACCTAAACCATGCTACCTGCTCTACAAACCAATGTTGGGTTCTTTTGTTTGTTTGTTTTTTTTTTTTAACTTAAGTCATAGAATCATAGAATGGTTTGGGTTGGAAGGGACCTTTAAAGATCTAGTCCACCCCCCCTGCCATGGTGTGTATGTGCTGGGTGCTTCATGTTCCTCACCTGTAAGGTATTACAGACTATCATAGACTTGATAGTTGCTAGTACACAATCCGTTGACTTAATGGTAGTTCGTGGTGCTGTTACAAGGCTGATTTTTATGACAGGTAAAGGGCTCACCAAACACCTGAAATTGAAACAGCTGGAGTGGTTGTAGTATTGTATATATGACACTGTAATAACTTTGTCCTTTCCCTTTTACTAATCTTTTTCCTATGAGAAGTGGACCGCTTTGTCTCTGTCATCTTATATACTCTAAACAAAGGTGTTGTAGCGTGCAATAAGGGAAATGATAACTACAATAAATTTGTTGGCATACTAGTTCCTCCCAGATGTAGAACTGAGTCCAAGAATTATGATCTGAATCCCATGTCCCCAGTGGCATGATAATGCACTGTTCCTATCCACGTTACCAACCCTCACTGTTTCATTTGGCTGTTAACCTCCCTAAATGTAATCTGTTTGAACAGCTCTTTAATTTGTCCCTGTATTGCGCTGTAACAAACAAAGAAGTCATCCTTACCTTTTACTATGTTTTTAATAAGGAGCTCTTGTGCTCTTATGGGCGAAAAATCAAGTATCAACTTTCAGCCAATTATGAAACTTCAAACTTTGTTTTCAACACCGGTATCATCTGTCAGGCCTTTTTGTTTAAGGTGACAGTAAGTGTATGAAAAAGCCCTTTATAACTAGTTCAACAGATATATGTATCAGTCAGAAAATGACCAAAAATATTTGATGCAGCAGTTAAGAAAAATTAGGGCAGTAGTGACTCATTAAATAACTTCATCTTTTTCAAGGAATTAGGAGTTACGTTACACACTGAGAAGTAAAGTCCCTGTATGAATAAATGACAGTCACAGGGAAGACATCAATATTTGCTTCTAACATTTTAAAACCTCAGTAATTTCAAAGGAAAAAAGGAAAAAACTTAGCAGACCAACTCATTTAAGTTTTATCAATGTAGATCATGTAAACACTTCATTTTAGCTAATCTGAATACTGATGAATTTAAGCCAACCAATTTCTTAATTAAAAAGATTTAAATAGCTTGCTTTCTTCCATTTTCTTGTGCATTTTCTGTCTTTGATGATGCTACATTCTTTCCTTAACAAAATGTGGTTTTTTTCTAGCAAACTTTTACTGTGTGTTATTTGTACGTGCAGTCTATTTCTTCCCCTTGCCTGTTTCATAGACTTCTGCTTTTATAGTAAAATTGCCGTCCTTCTATCACGTGTTGCCCTTTTTCTAGCTTTGTGGTGGTTTTCAGTCCTGCAGTTCAGTGCATTTATTAAGGCTTGCAGGGTCAGTGCCCTTGGAGCCCCTCAGACTTGTTCTCTTCTGAGAAGCAGAATTATATTTTCTCTGATTTGGGGAAGTCTCCAAGCAAGGGTTTAGAGGGATAGTCTACCCGTCAGAATATCTTTGAATGATAGCGAGCTCTGTTGAAATGCTTATCTGCCTTTTAAAAGAAAACCCAAAACAACCCACTGAAGTCTTTCCATTAACTTTGTCAATAAGGTCCTAAAGCCAAGAAAAAAGACTGTGTTATTCCTGTATCCTGAAAGATGGAGGTCAGAAGAACTAAGCCCTCATCCTCAAGTATTCACACTTTATGGATTAGTCCTAACTTTAAAGCATGCGATAAAAATATTTGCACTTCTTTTCATCTGACATTGGGGGTTTGGCCATTTTAGTCACCTTTTAAATCTTTTTGATGTAACCATGAAGGCTCTTTTAAAGCCAAATTTATCTCCAGATTTAGTGTGTTGGAGGATTATGAAAGCAATAACCAGACATTTGATCAAATAATTGAACTGTTATGCTGATTAGAAGTGCAGATGTAACTCTTTTGGGCCAGAAGACACCACATGAGAGCCCATTTGTTAAGGCAGAGGTTCATTTAACAAAACATGTGTCGGGTGAACCAGTACTACAGTTTCCCAAATGATTATCCTATTGATGAGTAATGCCCAGTGTTAGATACCTGGTCTGCCCTGGGGAATGCAGCAAGGGAGTTCTTTTCTTGCATACCCCTTCTTTTGTAACTTGAGGCAAGTTCAAAGCTTTTAGTTTATGATGCTTTTATTAGAGTGCTTAATACAGAAGTTGGTTGATGCACTGATAATCTTTTACCTGTTACTCACTGATATATTTATCTCAAATGGTAAATTTCTTAAATGAAACTGAGCATAAGCTGGAGCAATCACACACAAAGCAACAATTCTTAAATTACTGATTTGTCACATCTGAGGAGGCAGAGTAGCCTTTATCCCGGTTTCCCTTAATTGAATGTCTGTAATTTTTTGTGCAGCTTTTTCCAACATCATTTGTGCCAGGTAGCCAGTCTGTAGATCCATGAAGCTGGCAAACCTATAGAATGAAATAGTATTTTGCATGGTCTGTCTTGTAGCCTGTTTGTAAAATTAATACATTCTGCTTGCTGTTAGTCACTGTATGGAGGACTAAACCTGCAGGTTCATGGTTAACTAATGTTGTCAACTGACTGTTCACTGTTAAGAAAAATATTTTCTTTTAATAGATGCTGAAGATTTTAATGGGAAAATAAATAATGTTGAATTTGAAATTACAAATGTTTTAAATTGGAAACCTGACTCTGAAAGTAATTTTCATCTATTCAGGGAATAAAACTGTAACATGGAGTTCCAGTCAGAATGACTTTAATTTTTTAATTAACATATCTAATCCTCAAAGCCACATTCCAGCAAACAATTTCATGAGTGACGTGCCAAAATATGTTCACCTAAACCACTTGTGAAATAATTTAGAGCAACAGTAACTGTGTAGAAATAATGATGTGTTTCTTGACAATTTGTGTGCAAATTTGTGTCCAAAAAAAGAGAGACTACATTTCAGTGAAAATATTGTTTATGGTGAATAGTTTGCCCTGCTCTAGTTGCAAAGAATACCAACAGTTTGCTTTTCATCAGTCCCATGATTTTGGAGGAAACCTTTCTGGACGCCCTCTTTTTTCTGGGTGTCTGGAAGTCCTGTAAGGGTCAGTAGTGAACTCCCTGTGGGAGACATCCCCTTCCATCCTTGCCTTCAGCTGAGAAGCACAGTGCTCAGATAACGTTGGCTTGTACCTGTTTTTCCATTTGTTCTACCCCTTCTGTGAGCAAAAGATTTGATTACAGTTGGCAATGGATTTATGCTCTAGTTCCATTTTCTCCAGATCAATGATTTCAGACTCAATTACCTCTACATGCCTTTCCGTCTCCACCACCTGATTCTCCAGACCATTAAATTATGCAGTGAATGAATCACTTTTCTTCTCCAACAAAGGAAAGATTTCTTTCAATTTGTGCAGATTAGCATGGAGGGCTTCCAGGAAAGGCTTGGGGAAAAGTTTCTTGCCATAAGAATGGCAGTTTGGAGGCGGTGTGTGCATAGTGTGACTCAGAAGTTGGATCCTCTTTCTGAGGAGATTGGCATTTAGCGACCACACAGCTTGAAGAAAGTGACCTTTTCACCTTGAATTTCTGTTTTTGGGTTAATGTTCAGCATCTACAGCCCTTTGGCTATACTGACTCTAAAATGTTATAATTTGATGGCTGCCTGAAAAGGCAGTTCACTGTAGGAATGACTGCCCAAGTTGGATTGGCTCTGGTGGGTACAGCTTTATGGACTGTTGATGCCCATCTTCTGCTGATAAAGCAGTAAAAGATGAGCAAAACCCAGCATGACGTGCTGCTGTTTCAGGAAGCTGTATGGTATGTTGGCAGCTGTAAAATGAAAGCCTTTTGCTGTGTTTGAAGTGGGAGGATGCTCGGGCTAGTCACCTGTGGATGCTGCTTAGCAGTTGATGGCCTCCGACTCTGGGTCTTATGAGTGAGCTACGACAACTGTGAATTAAATTTACTCTGGTTTAGGTCAGGATATGAGTATTTTTGTTTCTGAATGCATAGAAACTAAACCTCAGCAGTGTAAATGAACACATTGAACATTCGTTATATTTAAAAAAATAAAAGCTTTGTGCAAGTTCCATCTTTCTAGCTCCTGCCATCATTTGCGAGAGCTCAGAAAAGGCAAATTTATCACCACTATGTCTTGTCCTTTTTTCCTGTTATGTTGTGCTTTATCACTACAACCAACAATGATAAAACACTGACATTTATCATGCACTTATTAATAAAACAATACTAATAGGTCTCATGTAAATACCTGTTTAGATATTTAAAACTAAGACCACCAACTGTGCTACTGATTTGTGATTCAGAATAGTTTGTGTTTCAGAAGGTGTCACTTGGAAACAAATATTTGGATGTTCCCAAATCCTTAATATTCAGAATATCTCATTTTTAATTAGAAAGGGATTGCAGTAATGTGACCCATGCAAAAGACAAATCTGATACACAAGCAGGCAAAGCTAAGTAGGTGAAACAAAAGAAAAACTGTTCTAAATGGTCTTTTCTCAAACCTTTTAATATAGTTCTCTTAAAATATAAAAAAGAAAACCAAAACCTTTCCAGAGATCTCTATCTGATTAATCAACTTTTTCAAAGTTAAGAAAAGTTGACTTAGAACAAGGTTTTGAAGTATATCAATTAAAATATTCCCTGCTATGTACTTTTCATTATTAGCAATGGATTTTTAAAATTATTTGGATTTTAAAAATATTCTTGACAAAACCTCAGAACACCCAACAACTCTATATTGCCATAAAATCTACTACAAAAAACTTATGTATAATAAAGGAAATATGATATAATGATTTATTTTTCTATTGCTTGTATACATACACACAGATACTTGTAATGCATCTTTCTCAAGAGTTGTTGAGAGTTTATTCTGCCTGAGGTGTATCCTTTTGGGAAGTCACTCTGAAAGAAATAGGAAAGAGTTATCATGGAAGCATATAGCAGACATCTGGAAGCTGTTTGAGGGTGAGTCAGTAGCCGGAATAATCTCACTCCCTTTGAATTTGCATCAGTGAATCTGCTCAGTCATGTTGTTCTCTTCCATTTCTACTCAACTACGCTACAATGCTAGAAATGCATCATACCTTACAGGTGTATTGCAAGTTTCTTTGCCATATTCTAAGTGAAAATAATCACATAATTTGCAGCTCTGTAGAAGATGCTGGGGAAAAGAGAATTTATGTGCATGTGTGTGTGCATGAGCAGTTTAGCTCTTAGGTTCTTAGTTCCTAAATGTGGGTTTTTTTAAATACTTGTACAGAAATACATAACATCAGTGGAAAAATAAGTACAATTACTATTCCTTTTCTCTCTCCTGTAAGAGGATCACTTACTATCTTTCCTATAGCATTATTTCCCAAATTTCACGTGGATTTCTTCCCAAACTGAGACAGTGTGTATTAGTGCCATCTGCTGACTCCAAGCAATATTGCTCCAATGTTTGAATAGCTATGGGGAAAAGCATTTGACCATACAAATTTGTACAGGATGCAAAAGCAGGCATTAAATAAAGTTACACAGAATGTATAGATATAATTTTGAAATGGTATAGAAGAAATTATCACACCAGCAAAACGAAAGAAGCCTCCCACTAGGAGATGCTTCTTGGTGTAAATTGTGAATGAGTTTTGCATAATTAATGTGTTTTCACTGATTAGCTGGAGATCACCCCCCCCCCCCAAAATGGCACAAGAAACTAACAGAGCAAGGTCATGTCAGGTGCCAAGGCATTTGTCTGCTCTCCAAAAACACTTAAATATTTATGCCTAAATGCTCCCTAAATCTCAGCTAAGATGCTTTACTTCTCCTAGGATCAAGCTCACTAGAAGTAATAGTTTCAATTGTTAAGTTGCTTCAGAAGAAACTCAGAGCCCAATAAACAACCTCCAAGCTAATTCTGAGTTTCCATAAAATTTCCTGAAAGGTTAAGTTTGAACAGAGCTAATGGTATCTCTGTGAAAATATGTAGGAAGGAGAAAGCAAATTCTACTTTTTAAACTACTGTATATTTTTTTCAGTATTTTTAGAGTTTTTGTACTTGTGTGTGTGGCTATATATGAAAACCTCTAAAGAGTCATTAAAACAAAAGGAAAATAGGACTAATTATGTCTATGCAGTTTCCAGTATGTCCCTAGATGCTTTTATGGCCACCCTAGTTTGCAAGTTAGCGTATTGTAGGGAACAAAATAAAAGAAAAAGGGGGAAATCAGGGTATTAAGAATGGAAAAGAATGTGTCTTTACACTGAACAGTTAGAGAGATTTTAATGAAACTTTCAAAGAGGATAAATGAAGCTACTTTTAAGTTGTCTTCTCCCAGGCTGCATTTTGACTATGTAAGCACACCGCACAGTGTTTTTATTGGTTGATAGCAATAGAAAAATTCTAACGGGTTATTGAAATAGAAAGTTTCTAACAAAAATAAACCCTAGCATTCTTAAGCACTACAAAAAAAAAAAAAAAAAAAGGAAAGCAGTGCTTTGCTTTTTCAGCTAGGAAGAAATATGGAAAAAAAGTGCAGTGAAGTCTAGAAAAAGAATGTCCTGAGAAGCAGGACTGACAATGAGCTTTTGACTGACTGCCCAGAGCTGTGACTCTGTCTTCCCTGTTGCTTGGCAACTCCATGTTATCACAAAGAAACTGATATTAAGTTGGAACAGGCTGGATATGGTAATTTACGTGGGAAGATACTCTTGCAGTGGGAAAACCATTTTATTTCTAGTTTCTGTCAGTGTAAGTAGGTTTCACATGATGAACTGTAGTACATCCCCTGTTGGGTGCATTTTACCTAAAAAGGTAAAGAGAGACTCTGCCTTGGAAAGAGACTGTGCAGAAAAAAAAAGAAAACCAACAAAACCCCCCACCTTGTTATTCATTAGACCTGCTCCTAGTGTCTACTCAGACATTTCTTCTAGTGGTAATGACAAAAGCTTCATACCTGTGTGGATCCAGTGTGGATTAGAGAGATGGAACTCGATCATTATCGTTTATACTATCACAGTCCCTAAGAGCTGTCGAGATTTGCCCAAGACATCACCATTTTATACAAACATTAAAAGATGATCCTCACTTTATCTAAATAGTCCCTGTTCTTTCTTCTGTGTTGGCAATAGTTAAGTGCCAAGTTTCAAATGCACTTTATTTCTTCCCTGCTGAAAGAAGAAGCTGCACATATAGCAGTTACAGAATAATTTGAAGACCATGGTAGAAACTGTCATTCAACTTTGAATTTGGCTGGTACTGTATGGCTGGGAAAGGAATCAATTTTTATTGAGGTGTATGGAGAGAATAGCAAGGGTATGTATGTAAAGAAAATCTTATTGTGAAAGCTTTGAGCCACAAGAGATAAGTAATCCATAATGGCATTTTTATATTTGGGTTTAGGTCTAAGACTTAATTAGAAAGAGAGAAAGCACAGAAGACTCAGGATTTAATGCAAAGCCCTTTTTCTTAAATGTCTGGTTTACTCACAGCTCTACTGAACCACCGCCACTGTCTCTCTGCTTTTCCATCCCGCATCATTTCTAGTAATTTAACACCAACATGCAGTCCTACAAGTAAGGAAATACTTCACATGTCTTCAGGACTCCCTGTTCTGGCTTTGGTCAGCAAAACACTCCCTGTCTCCAGGCTTCTCTCTACTGCAGAGTTAACTTGAAATATAACTCAACTTTTGCCCTTGGCTCAAATCCCAACCATACACAAAAACTTCTGACTTGAGTATGTTGATGCTGTTCAGCTGAAGGGATTGGCCTGGACTGTCAGAAGGCACAGGCAGCAGCTTCAATTAGCATAGCTAATACAGCTACCCACTGCTGCTCCACGAACTTGTCTCCATTGCCAAAAAAGGTGTATTTTTACAGTGGGATAATTAGCCTCAATTAACTATCCTTATTTAAAATAAAGCCCTCAATCTCTTTTTTTACAGTGAAGACATTGCTTCCCTATTAACTCAGTGTCCCCTTTTGCTGAGGCTAAGCTAACTGAAGAGGAATGAACTCTGCAATGAAAACAGCCCACAATGTCCCAGGCATCAAACAGACCCACAGACCGCAAGCAAAGTCCTTTTCTGAACGGACTTGTGGTGGGGAGGTAGTTTCCTTGCTTGCTTTTCATTTGGCCAGCACAGAATGTATCAGCTTGCATCCTATCTACCACACTAATGAGTTTGTGTCCTTTTTAACTTACCACATCACCTCCAATAAATCCAAAAAAGCTCTGGGCTGTTATCTGTCTTGGAGGGGAATAATTATGGGACTGACTCCAGCAGCAAGCCTGGCTTAATTAAAACACAATGTATTTCCCAAAAAGGTAGTGACCAATTTTTTTCTGAGTGCAACCTAAAACAACTTTACAACAGAATGGAACAGATGAACTTTGCTTTACCCTGCAGCTTTCAGTACTTTTAAACTGAGTTCCCCTTCTAAATCATGAAGAGCTGATTTCCTACACCCCTGTACCACTAGCAGCTAGTGGCTAACTTTACCCACCTGAACCATTGTCTACCAAGCTAATTGCTAACACATACCACCTGTTTCTTAAGCCCTGGCATCAGGGTAACATAAAGGTTGCAGGCAGTCTCCCATACCTTACGTTCATTGCGTTTGCTCACACTAGCTGTAGAGTGTTTCCTATGCCAAGTAGCAGCATCCTCTGGCTGGTGGGCCATGCTAGATAGACTAAGGACAGCAAAGCTGTAGCACCTCCTCTGTGTGGCAGCAAAAATACCTCTATGCTTCCCATCACCTAGGGTTGGGTTGTTTAGGGGTTTTTTTTGGTTTGGTTTTTTTTTTTAGGTTGAAAGTGTTCTTTAAACAGTTTGGTCTGTGACTATAACAGTGGCTTTTATTAAGGAAAAACAAAAAGCTGCTTCCTGTAGCACGCATATTTTCTGTATGCAATGTTTCTCACTGGTGAGGAAAAATTGCTGATATGTTTTTTTAATTCTTGAATTCTGATGAGCACAGAACAAATAAGGGTACAAACGAGAGACAGGCAAGGAGTAGTTAGGAGTATGTACCCAGCACCTTTCAGGGCTACACCGGCCAAGGGAGGGGAGTTGTTCTGGGGAGAGATGCTGTGGGCACAAACCAAGGTAAGGGATCCCTCCTGTTGTGGCCAAGTGGAGCTCTCCAAGAGCATTACTGGGAGCCAAGAGGAGTTCCTAGGACTGGGGAACTGCTGGAAGCCACGGTTCCCATCTATCCCACTGTGCCCATTAGCACCTGCAAGTAGTTTCAGCTAGTCATAGTCTCAGAGAGTGTTTAAAGGAGGGTGGGAGTAAGAAGAGAAGTTTAAACATCTTTTTGTCTCTCATAAGACTGGATGACTCAGTGGGTAAGATATATAGCTCACCACCTCCAAGATTTTTATTTCATATCTGTCTCAGGTTTGTAATGACTGTAGGACTGAATTAGATCAAAAATTTAACTGGATTCGGAAGCACTGTTATTGGCTTATATTAATGTTATGAAGTTAACGCTCTCAAATCTTTTCTATAGTTATGGCTTCTTGTTGACTTTTAAGGATTTGTACAGAAATTAATTGAAAGGCAAATTAAAATAAGAAATAATACGAGTAACTCAACTTTATTTTTGTTTGTGGTAGTGTTATCAACTCTGAAAATACAGCTCATCTCCTTTGTTCCAGTGCCAATCCTAGCATGGGGAATTACAAGGTGCATGTGTGTTTCCCTCAGGGTACAGAAGAACCACAGAAGCTGTAGATGAATAAACAGATATGTTGAGCCAAGGTGCAAAAGTGATTTTATGTGCCTAGAATCTATTAATTTACAGGCTGGAGCGCCAACAGATATGGGATTGGGAAGGCAGTGAATTCAAATTTGGGGTGCTAAAACACCAACAAATCAAAAGACAACAGACTAGACAAATCTTCTAGATGTTAAAGAAAAAAATACAAACAAATATATCAACAGAAACATTTGGCCCCTCCAATAACATTGATGTTTTGTGAATTTTGATGGGTGGTGGTACAAAAATTGTTCTATCTACTACTGACAGATGGTAGGTTTCTTGCTTCTAAAAATATGAAAACAGCTTGATCTCATGTACCTTGGTTTAAAAATAAAGCTCTTTTTATAGCATGTCTCAATTTTGACAACCATACGGTGCAGTAAATATTGAATTCCACGTATGAGGACATTTTAAAAGCCTAAACCAGACTCTTATTTTAGGGGTAGGCTGATCCTATGAGTTTGTGAAGTCCCCAGAAAGAGGACTCACAGCTGAACATAATGGCTCTTTGTGTTTAACTCCAAAGTTTGAGTTGCTTAGGGGTTCAGCTTTGAATTTAAAAATGCATTTCTTTGTTTGGTAGCTTTCTTAAATTTAATTTCAAAGATGTGTAAATACTAAGTTATCCATCTTTTTGTGATGGTAAGCCTGGTATAAATCTGCAGGAGTGAAATGCAATTGAATCTATAAGTAAAATGATTTCTTCTTCATATTGCAGAGCACAGATAACTCAAATATATCTATAATTGCTCAGAACAAAAAGTGCTTTGACAATGATATTGTTTGCTCGAAGAATGTTTTCATCACTGTTGGAGACACCGAGATTTATTTTAGTGAACCTTCTGAGAAGCAGGTTAGTTATTTTCTTTCCTTTTTGGGTTGCCCTTTAAGATAAGCATTGTAAAGGTACAACTCTAAAGGAGCATGTTTTTGGAAAACATCTCTCAGTCTAACATAGTACAAGTGCCTAGGCCTGGATAAAGTAGCAGGTCGCAGGAAAAACCTTATTTTTTCACTGGTTTTTTCAAGTTCTATTTGTCCTACAAAGAAGACTGCTCAAAAGCCTCAAGCAGTCAAAACATATTGGCATTTATTTGTTTCTTTCTGCTTGGTTTTGAAAGGGAAAAACAAGGTACAAAATCCAAGCAATCTTGAACGATTGAAAAGACAAAATATTAAACAACATTTCTAGTAATATTATTGATCCAGCTATATCCTAAAGATAAAGTATTCTTCAGTATACGCTTTGTTATTAACTGGCGGTATATGTTGGTAGAATTACTTTATTAGATCTTAATAAATATTCATTTCTGTCAGAAGACCTTGAGGGGACAGGAAAACAAATCTAACTATCAGCTTTGGAAGGCTGGATATTATACTGTGATACACTTTCCAGAACAGGACATCACAATTCTGTGGGATAAGAAGACAATGATTCATGTTAAAGTTGGACCTCGATGGAAGGTGAGCCAAAATAAAAGCCTGAGATTTTGTGTAGCTCTCTGTGTTGCTAATGTGATCTCTTATTGAATAACTGTGATTGTCTTTTCTTCGTGACTAACTTTCCCAGTGATATAGCTGTTTATCATGGTGTTCAGCTGCTAGCATTTCCCAGGTTAAGAAGAGATGGAGAATGTGATTTAATGGCTGGACTCCTGAAGAGAAGGGATGGTTCCTACATGCATGTTTACTCTGCTGCTCCACACATTGCAACCTTGCAGATATGCAGTGATTCAGCCCTGACTCAAAGTTACTTCAGGGGCGGGAAGAGAGGGTTAGTTTTGAGTTACCCAGTTTACTGCGTGTTTTCATAATTGCTGAAGCCAATGGAAAAGAAGCTTCCATATCTAGCGACATGGAAGATGGCAGGTTTGTAGCACAGATTGGATTAAGCTGATGATGGAACTGCACCCTGAGATGTAGTAGAGACTGCTGAGATAAACAGATGGAGTCATATCTTGGGTTTAAATTGAGAAGACAAGATACAGGAAAGGATCTAGACAAAACCTGACTTTTAAACCTAATAAGTATACTGTGACAGGGTTCAGCCATGATGCAGGGAAGAATATGAGGCTCCTTCTCTTGCCAGTTGCTCTTCTCTGTTCCATTCCTACATCGTCATCTGCCTTGGTGTCTCTGCAACTCAGTCTTTGGGTCCTAGCAGAGTAACCTTATCTGCACATTCAATAATTACATTCCTGCTTCATCTCAACCACGAACACACATATTGATAGGGCTCTTTCCAGTAAAAGAAAAGAAAGCACTCCATGGTAGAATACAGTATCAGATTTTTTGAAGTGTTAAAGTTACAATGACCATCTAATCCTCTTTTAAAACAACATTACTATAGGCTTTTGTCCCAGTAGCCATAAAATGCTTACTTCACATAC
This sequence comes from Harpia harpyja, assembly GCF_026419915.1. Taxonomy (NCBI): domain Eukaryota; kingdom Metazoa; phylum Chordata; class Aves; order Accipitriformes; family Accipitridae; genus Harpia; species Harpia harpyja. The sequence goes on along the minus strand of NC_068962.1, from coordinate 11,218,523 downwards.
AAGCTGATTTATCAGCCATCAATACACATAGTGAAAAAAAATTCTTCTGCTTTTGAGTAAGCTAGCAGGGAGTTGAGTTCTAGTTCTGCAAGTTACATGCAGGGACACAAATACTTAAAGCTCCTTCTGTTTCCAATGACTGTTTCTTCCAGAGGCTCCAGTTCAGTAAGATAATGTCTACAGCAGACCTTAAGGAAAAAGAATTAATTGAAGTGAGCCACAGCACCCTAGAAATCCATCTTTACATTTTACTGCTGTGCAGAAATATCTTTTGTCTATGTACGTACACATGTATGCATGTATATATACTTTTTCCATCAGCAGCACATGCCCCAACACAAGAAAGTTGCAGCTGTCTCTTTTGTAACTGCTATTACAAATGTTCTTGCTATTGTGAGCTAAAATTAGAGGCAGCAAGTTTTAATGACAACAACCAGTCAGGCTTCAAAATCATGAGGTAATTCACCTGAACTTTTGACTTTTGGACTAGATGCACTCTTAAGCTTTCAGAAAAAAATATGACTAGATTCCAGTCCTTTTTCACAGGCAGACAGTAAAAACAGGTTCTGAAAAACAGGAAGAAAAAATGAAAACATAAATTTCTATTAAAAGTTATTTGCAATATGGACCTGTAAGCGTAGCAGTGTCAGATATTTTCAAAGTATAAATCAGAGTTGCATTCACCTTTTTCCATTTAAGAGTGCTTTATTCCACATATCATTAGTACTGATTATTGACTGTCAGTATACGTAAAAAAAAAAATAATCCTTCTTCTCTTTTAGGGTAAACTGGCAGGTTTGTGTGGAAATTTTGACAAATATACTTCAAATGATCTGACTACATCAAACAACATGGAGGTGAGAAATGCACAGGTGTTTGGAGACAGCTGGGTATTAGGACAGGTAAGTCCCATGTCCGGTAAAAATTTGGAAAAAAAAGATGATAATTTTAATTTATAAATGAACACGTTATAAGCACATGATGTACAGTGATTTTCTAAACTCATGGTGAGTGTATAAGAGGACATTTTAACTTTTATGTCTGTAGATGTGAAATGTGTTAATAATGTCTTATGTCATAGGAAACATATACTGAATTTAAATGAAACCAAACAATCTCTTTAGAGAAGAATATATTTTTCCCTATATAAGATAATTATCACAGCTGTCTGGATTTCAGTTTCCTACAAAGTTAGATACATTGCTTCTGATATTTTGGATTCAGCCCAATTTTAAAAACAATTCTAATTTCTCTGGTGTTGGAGGCATCAGGATTTGAAAGTAAATAGAATCTGAGAGTTGGAAAAAAAAGGTCTGGAAAAAAGTCTCTTTCTGAACACCGAAAAAAAAGTTGGTGATTCTTTTTAGTTGCAGTTTGTAAACAGAGAACAAACTGCTGAAGCAGCAGTTGTGAAGGGGTGAGACAGAAAAGGCTCAGAACAGCAACAGGCAAAATCCAGTACGGAAACTTTGTTTCTGAGGAGAAGGAAAGAGGCTGTAGAGAGTGGATGACTGCAACTGTGTTTTATAACACAGGAGAATAGGTATTTTATTAATTTGTGCTGAGAAGTTGTAAGGTTTTATAGCCTTGTGAACCTTCTGAAAAATCAGTATTTGTAAAGCACTCCCTTAAGATGTCTGTGAGAACCAGTTTTTAATCTGTTCTCTCCTTGACTCACAGCAGGAAACTGAACCAAAATCTCTTACCTCATGAAAGAATATGATGCCTACTCTGCTTTGGAGTAAAGATTTTGAGGTTTCTCTTCCTCAATATCTCCCTTTGTATCTATTTTACTCTATACAAAATGTTTAAATTTTGTGAGCAAGCAAGGCAAATGTGTAGTGCTGGTGGTTATACGGCTCATCTAGAAGGTGGTACATAAAGGAATGTGTAAATGTTTTGTATGGAGTGTATAAATTTTTCTTTTCCAATTTATCAGTTCAGTGGCTGCTTGAATAAAGTGTATAATGTTTGCATAGCACATTAACTTCCAGGATGTTACAACCTTTGCTTATGCAGCACAAACTTGCACTTGCATTTTTGTGGCCATATATATATATTTTTTTTTTTTAAATCTCATGTAATCTTCCAATCTCTGTGGCCGCCAGAGCACTCAGGATCTGAGTTCAATGATGGCCTTGCAGGCAGCCTGCGCTCAGCCAGACTTGACACTTCATCTGCTCTGCAGTAGGCGTTAGGGTTTTTTTCAGAAAGGACCTTTGGCCTTCGTAGAGATGTATCCTGGCCATGTCTTCTGCAAAATCTAAATACTGTAAAGAAGTATTTGATAGCTGGAGGCCTAGAACCCAACTCTGCTACTGGCAAACATGCTTGCATTGGCACCGGGAAGCGTGGGATGCTTCCAGGGTTTCTCCCTCCTGGGAGTGGCAGCATGTCCCCCCAACAGTGGCATCTGAGCATCCACACAGGAGGGCAGCATAGGTGGGCGATGCCTTGCAGCTGAGGCTGCGTTGGGACACCCCAATACTGCCTACGGATCCATTGTTACCTCCTCCTGAGCTTCCCTGCTGCACCAAGAGAGTATGGGTTTGGATGAACTCATGTTTTCTGAGCTGAGTGTCGTTTTGTTACATTTTTCTGTTCATTTGTTTTTCTTCTTGAAGAGAGACTTTAGGAGAGGGAGTTGTATCTCAGCCATTTTTGAGTTATCACGATGATCTTTGACTCTATTTTTTTTTATGGGTTGCTATCTTCCTACCGCTCCTTCTTTATTTGAACTTACAGGGCTAAAGCCATCTGTAGTGTGACTCCATTTAAAGTCAGTGCAAAACCACCAGGGATGGATTTGGACCATGTATTTGTTTGTGATGTTACAGTTGGTTGCTCTGGTAATGATTATAATGTGTCACAAAGAAAACATCTTGTCTTTATGCGCTGAGCAGACAGCAGGAACATTTTAGTACTTCAGAACAAAACACAAAGATTCTTTTTTGTGCAAATGTTTTCAATTATAACAACAAATCAGTGAAAGGAGAAGATGAAGAAGATAGCATTTAAACTTTATTTTTGTTTTCTGAGTATGCAGGTATTGAATTACATGATACTATAGTGTACCTGAGTCCATGGTAAACACACCTTCGTATAAAATGTTTGTGGTGTTTTTGCTTGTTTTTAAGTGCAAGAGCCCAAATGAAACACTAAGACCATGTGAGGTACATCAGAGCAAGTTCCCTTATGCCAAAAAGGAATGCTCAATTTTATACAGTGATGTTTTTGCACCTTGTCGCAATGTGGTAAGTTTATTAAATATCCAAGATGTGACCTCATGTAGGAAAATATTGAAATTCCAGTAATTAATTTCTTCTTGCCATTGCCCTCAGTCTGAGTGCCGTGAAGGATACAGAGTAGAGCCGTGCAAGTATCTCTGTGTGGGTGGGCTATGTTTGTGCAGAGCTCCTTGGTCCTGTCAAGGCTGGAGCCTAAACATAATAGTGATAACTGGGAGCCATGAGTTAATAGACTGGATAATCAAAGTTCTGTTCTCTTTAGGTTTTATTTATAGCTTTTACTTATATAGGTAACAAAATTTTTAAGGCTTTTGTATATATTGCAGGATTCTAAAATAAGCATTTGTGTAATGTGCCTACAGCTTATCTCAAATGGTTTTATTTTGTTAACTGTCCTGCTCAATACAGAAAGAAATATGAGAGAATGAGATTTCAGCTTCAGAGCTATCAGTACTTTTAAATGGCTGACAGCTTATCATCTGCTTTTTATCAAAACTGTGAGGTTTGGTGTCCTTGTTTTCCCAATACCTTGCTGAGCCTGGGACTTGAGTTACAAGAATGTCCTTAAGTTCAGTCTAGACAAGATAGGGGCAACAATAACTTGTGTGGGAATGTTTTATTCCATTTTAGTCCACCCTTTATCAATGCAAGACATGCTTTATACATTTTTCCCTATTTCTGATTTTAGCCCCCCAAAGGTATTTAATTATCGAAGGTGCTTCTTTACACCTGGGCAAGCAAGAGCCACTACAACATTTCATCTCAGTCTCTTATTTTCTTTATGACTATTAATACTAAATGAGATCATTAGATGTCCCAGATGAACCTCCTGACTTTCAGGACTGAAGTTTGATATCAACATGGTTAGGAATTTGCCTGAGGAGGAGGTTGCAGTAGCTTAACCCGAGAGATTTATTAATGTTGACTTCAGTTACTATGTAAAGAATTTTTTGAGCTTGTGCCTGAGAACATAGTGATGAGTGTATTTTCAAAGTGGAAAGTAATAAATAAAAATGGAACTTTTGAGAGTTTTTAAGGACCTGTATTATTATAACTCACAAAGAAAGATGTTTTCTCTTGAACATTAATTTTCTATATCTTATCCATGCTGTGATTAAAATTTGCAAACATTATGCCAAAATTTAGCATACTTATGTTAAAAAATGCATGTCAGGTGCAAAACATGTTATTTAATTAGTAGTCAAGTATTTTCACATGCACATGTCCATCTTGAATGGGACAGCCTGTAAAGCAAACATCTTTCAGGTGGTTTTGCAACCTATTCATCAGCATGTGAAAATACAGCTCTTACAAATGTAATGTAAAGTGACCTCCTATCAAGGATATCTGCAGCTGACTGCAGGCTGCATGGCTGGGGAACTGGGTGCCATGGGAAAAAGCCCAAGCAGAGACTGGCACTGGGGGCACGGAAGGAACAGAAAGTGTAGATGGGGCTTTGAGGACGTGCTTGGAGCACAGCGCTCTTACAGTCGCTCCTGCCGTGCAGGTGGCGGAGGATCCTGCTGTGCGCGGAGGCAAGCGCCTGCCCATGGGACAGGCGGCCGCAGAGTTCAGCTGAGGCTGGAAAACCCCATTTTCGGGGAGACAAAATCTTGCATCTCTGGCTGTCAGTGACTGATGGATTGCAGTTGCCCAGCTAAGCGCTGAACTCAGCGGGGGCTGAGGAGCCTCAGCACTCACAAAAAAAAGTCTTCCTCATAACTCCTGAACTCAGCACGAGCTTTGACACGAGGCTGTTGTTTGCCACAACAGCAGGATGTTGCTGACCCATGGGAGATGCTGTCCTGCAGACATGAGAGACAGGTTGAGCTCTTTGGAGCCAATCTGCTGTCTGGTGGTTCCTGCAAAGATACTACAGCCATTTTAAAGGCAGCTAATGCTCATGCCCCCGCCCCAGTGGTATCCCTGTTTTCAAAATAAGAAAAAGAATGAAAGCAAAATGGCATCTCTCTCCACTGAAGGCAGAAAAACAGTCTTCGTATCCCTGCCAGCTTCTAGCAACTGCCAGCTGAGAAGCTGTCTCCGTGTTAGATAAGTGCTGCTTTATTACTGTGACAGTATTTCTGTAATCTGACATGTGCCATTTGAGTGCTCTACAACTGAGCTAGACCAGAGTCTGAACCAAAGAAAAGCATTGCTTTAAACATTCCGTGTGTTGAGTAAGAACATTGTTTTGGAAACGCTCAACATTACAAAAAACATGATTAAAACCCAAAAAATAGTGTATCACGTAAAACCACAAAATAACATGATAGGATTTTAGAGTGAGGATGTGGGTTTCTGATCTAATAAAGGTTTGCAGGCAATGTATATTAAAATCTTGATAAGTGCAGAAATATTTTCCTGCAAAATGTCACCAGCATGCTCAAGCTTTCTTTCCCTGACCAGAACCCCCTGTACAAATTATTACTTTAATTACTTGATAATCAGAGCTGCAGCTCTGACTTTGTTCTTGTCCATGCAAAACTGACAGGATGACTATAGATGGCAGTATTTGCCTTATTAAAACAGAACTGCCAGCTTCAATACACTCACCAAAATCGATGAACAGCAAGTGTGTGGACAGTCATACTTATTAATAGTCACTGATTGAAATTTTCTCTTGGCCTGTGATGTAGGTACAAGCTGTCCATTCGAAGTGTACTTTTTGTATAGGAATGTACCCAAACCTTAGAAAATACCTTATTTTTGTGTTAAATTCAGTCAATCCAGAGGTAGCACTTCTGCTGAAAATGGTGCAATAGGAATTTGTACAGCTCATGCAATTAAATCACCAGCCCTCTTTTCTTTTCTTTTTTTTTTTTTTTTTCCCCTCAGATTGATGTGACTTCTTTTGTGAAAAATTGTCACACAGATACGTGCAACTGCAATCTTGGTGGGGACTGTGAGTGCTTGTGTACCAGTATTGCAGCTTATGCCCACAAGTGCTGCCAGCAAGGAGCAGCAATTCACTGGCGATCTCCTTCTCTCTGTGGTATGTACCTGGGCTGGTCTTGCACTGCAGGTCATCTTTGAGGCATCTTTGGCCTTTTGTTGCCTAGTAATACAAATACGACAGAAGCAGGTGGATAATGAATGTACTTCACGTTTTTCATGCTGTCTGTGTGTCAGCTGTTAGTCTTATACACCCAAATTTGCTGTCTTACTGAAGAGGACTGGCTGTGCTTAGGGCGTGCCAGTGTGGAAACTGTTGGAAAGGCACCGGTATACCAGATCTGTGGTACGTCCAGTGTTCTGTGTAGGGCTGCAAAGAGATTCAGTCCGTTCTACTTTTCATTGACAGCGAGAAGGGTTCTTGGCTGTAGAATAATTTATGCTTCAGGTCTGCTGCCCTGGCACATCTATTTAAATACAGCTGTATGTCACTGAGTAAAAGCCTAAGGAAATAAAGTCACTGACTGAAATACATTATGGGAAATGAAACTTCTTCTGATGGAAGTGAATTTTACATCTTTAGGACGCAGATATACATAGATTCTGTTGTTACTTTGTAATAATAATGTGCTTGTTTTCTTTTTCTTTTAGCTTATGACTGTGAATATTACAATCAAGGTATGTAGTATTTAATATTACTGTCTTTGATTCAACCTCATATTCATATACCTTGCTGAATACACTTACTCTTCGTGTTTTCTAGCGTACCAGCTAGCTATGTGCTAGAAACAAATCTGTACTCCCTGGTTCCAAAATGGAATCCATTTTTATAAAGCATTTAGTTGCAGATAATTCCCCACATCAACAACTCTAGAATACAGAATGCATCTTCGAGGTACCATTCTATCATCTTTCTTTCTGTATGATGCTATTTTGAGATATTGATCTCTCCCCCACTCAATTATTTTGTTTCTCTTTTAAAAACAAATACCACAGAGACACTTTTCTTCTATCAGTTCACTCAGACTAACCCTGGAAGAAAATATAGTTTGGTAATTTCTGTCTTTCACAGGTTAGAATGATTTTTTTTTTTCCTGATATGGGTAAGTGAGTTTAATGAGCTCAGCAAGTCAGCAAAGCAAGTCCCCATGGGCCCTTCTGCTCTATGTCCAGGGACAGCGGTGGCATGGAAACAAACATCGTGGTTGTAAGCAAAACAACACATCTGGCATCTCAGATGAAACACGATACAGTGCACACTGCAAATAAACCCCTTTGTAGCTTGTGCCGAGAAGAATCTCTGTCAGCTGCAGCAGTGTTGGAGGTTATCTCTTTTCCGTTCTCCCCGTTCCCTAGGGTAGGATTGCATAGTCACAATCCCTCGAGCTCACTGGACCTTCAAATCCTTTAGAAAGGAGAGGTGACTTGTATGAGCAGCCTGGAGTATTGTATGTCGTTCTGCGACATATTCCTTGTCTATTTAATATCATTATGTCATTATACTGACTTTTTCTTCCCTCCTGTTCTGCTATGGATATCTAAAATACTGTTTTTCTGTGCAATATCACTGAACTAATTGCCTTTGGCACATGGAAATTCAAATCCTTTTCTCCAAATATGAATGGTGTAGATATAATGCAACTCTGATGATACCGAGTTCAGATTAATCAGATTAATAATTAATTTGGTATGACTTTCGGAAAAAAAAAGCCTCATAAATTTTATGAACATTTGTCACACTATGCAATTATCTTCTAGGTTTTCATTCTGAAGTGGCTTGCTTTGTTTTATTTTTCCTTCTTTCATTGACATATAAAAGATTGCTCTGGTTCAATTAAAAACTCAATTGAATTAATTGATAGGCTTTTTCTTTGACTTGGTGCATGTAGTTTTAACATTGCTTCTATTTTTAATGGATGAAGGTCAGCGGCCCAGCTGTGTTGAACGATCTTGGTAATCCCTAATGTCTCAATTAATAACCTCATCATATTCAATGTGGGGGTGGTTTAATGCACCATGCAGCATATCTTGGCAGTCAGGGAGAAGCTCTAGAAGGATGTTAGTTTGTGCTTGTGCTGTAAATTTCAGAACTGGGACCTATTATATTTTGAAATTGATAGGTTACAGGATTTTATGCACAAGTCTCACAAGTATTGCACTGTAAAGAACAGTTCCTTAGAACGAGAGTGGTATTCATTTAACAAATTTAATTCTTGTGGCATCCCTTCTTATATTTGGATCCTGTGCATGTACTTTGTTGGGAGCAAGATACTGAAAAGGAAGGGAAACTTGACTAAAAGCAATGATATAAATGTGACTTTTGATACCTCTTTTTTACCGACTTGCATCCTATAATGAACATCATATAGTAGATGATTTTTTTTCTCCTCCAAAGACTCTGGCCCAGTACAGTGGCACCATGTAGATCTTGCTTGGTATAGCTGACTTTCCATAATTTCTTTGCAATAGGGAATTTTGTCTTATTTAAAAAGTAGTAGGGTGTCCAGGTTTTGGCTCGGGTAGAGTTAATTTTCTTCATATAGTTAGTATGGTGATATATTTTGGTTTTGTGATGAAAACAGTGTTGATACACACCTGTGTTTTAGCTACTGCTTACACAGTGTCAAGACCTTTCCTGGTTCTCACGCTGTCCCACCAGCGAGCAGGCTGGGGGGCCACAAGGAGTCAGGAGGGGACAGAGCTGGGACAGCTGACCCAACTGACCCAAGGGATATTCCAGACCATATGATGTCATGCTCAGCAATAAAAACAGGGGGGAAGTTTGCCGGGGCTGCCATTGCTCAGGGTCCAGCTGGGCATTGGTCTGCTGGTGGTGAGCAATTGGGGTTTTTTGCATCACTTTTCTTGGTTTTGTTTTCCTTTGTTTCTTTTTCTTTTTTTCTTTTTTTTTTTTTTAAACTTATTAAACTGTCTTTATCTCAACCCATGAGTTTTTTCAGTTCTTCCCCTCCAGTTCTCTTGGGGGGAGAGTGAGAGAGCAGCTGTGTGGTGATTAGCTGCCTACCAGGGTTAAAATCAAGGATGGTGTTATGCACGTTTCCACCACCAAGTGCCAGCAAAACAGCTTTTGGGACTAGGATGGCTCCTCCTCTCATTCTTTTTTGTTCTACATGATGTCAAACTCCTGAATCTTTATGGAAACCTTATCAATTACAGCTCACTCCTGCTTTTGCTCAAGTCATAGGCAAAATGTCTGTTAACATGTAGGGATAAACATTCAGTGATTTAGAGCAAAGAGTCTTGTTAAGATAAATTGTCTCACCACTTCTTTAAAAGCAGCCATTTTGTAGAAAGATTGTGGGCTTCATGTGCATATGAGCTCCAATATAGTTTCCATATAAAAACAGTAGTTATTTTCATGCAGTTTTCTTCAGAAAATGGTGTTTAACTTCTAGCTGAGCTAAATCTCATTATTATGAGAATTCCTTCCCTCTTGGAAGAGTCATATCTGAAAGGAGCTGTCTTAGGCTAGGAAGTGGTTCAGTCTTTTCACTGAAAGGATTAAAAGCTTTCACAAAACTTACACGTTTTGTTTAGTACTCCTAAGGTGAGTTTTTAGAAGTATGCTGCTCTTGGTTCTTTCAGTGGGATATAGTGACAAGGACGGATGCTGTTGTATCTGGAGGTATCCCTGTGAGCCTTTCCAGCCCAGCAGAAACAGCTGCAGGGGTTTGCTGTGGGGCACGGTTAGGTCAGCACCGCTTTGGCAGTGGTATCAGCTGAAGCTGTTGTCACTGTTATATTGGCAGGAACTTTTGAATGATGATGTGGTGAACAAGACTGGAAAAATTAGTTGGTTGTTTTTCAGCTGGACCACTTCACTGCTGAAGCACTTAGGATGGCATAATAAATGGGGCAGTAGGGGGGAAGAAGCAAGTGGTTTGTGGGAGAGGATGAACTAGACAACTGCTTAAGCAATATTGCTGCCAAAAGTTGAATTACAGCCTTATAATTTGAAATCTGGGGGTTTTGGGGAGAATTGCATTGTAGATCTTAGAGTAGCTTCAGTGTCTATTTGGGGAATAATATTAAAGTTGCTCTGTTGCTCTTTCAAAGTATAGAAAGAAGGACACGTAAAAGACTAAAAAGCAGCCCAGATTGCTTTCTCATACAGGTCATTTCGTGAGGATAAGTACCCAGACTTTTTTGTGCTCACTTTGTATCTGTTCTATCGTGAGCAGGAAGCAAAGAATAAGAGAGTACATTGAACCGATAGATACAGACCTATACCAGCATAATACCTTGAGGCGTTAAGCTGTAGTTCCAAACTTATTTGATTCCAGGTATGGTGAAATATTTAAGGTAATATATTATGTCAGCTAAGATTTAAGTTTTGTATGTTATGCAAGGAAGATTTTTCTTTTTCTATTTGATTTTTCTTCCCTTAGGTCTTGGTGAAGGACCTTATGTTTTGGCAAGCTATGGAGAGAATGACACAATTATAGGAGCTAATGTATCCACTAGAAGAATATTTCCTCTGCCTAGAACCGGAGCACATGGAAATGTATTTTTCAGTTTCATGATAACTCCAGGCCTTTTCAAAGATAAAGATTTATGTAAGTTTTCTCAACAGTTTTGCTAAAGGCAATACATATTTTTCAAACTGCACGAATGATTTTTGCTGCATCTTCTAAATCTCCTAAAATAGTCTAGATATTTTTAGTTATTGGAATAAGTGAGGATGAAGCAGCCAATTTCAAAACTGAGGTGGAATACTGATTTTTTAAAATATTTTTTTTTAAATATTGGAAAACCTCACTGCCAGCTTTAAAGCTGACTTTTCAAAGATTGTTTTAGAAATATTGCAAAATACAAGTGAATAGAATTCCTCTGTGAAAAAAAAAAACTTAGTTTGTATAACTGGAAACTGGAAAATTTTGCACATGTATCTAGCAAGTGTCAACACCGAAGGTGAATGCAGGATATTTTTGTCTCCAGTCAAATCACTTCTACTCTATCTTTTCTTCTTTTTTGTGACTTTCAGTGGATTATAAAATGTGCAACTTAGAAAAACCAGTCTGTCTCCTGCATTGTTAGTGAGCAGCATCTCCATACAAAGTAGAAGGAAGTTTTTTAGGTGATCAGCTATTCCTAAGCTCTATTTTTCACTTATGAGAGACTGATCCAAACTACACAATCAGAAATAAGTATGTTTAAATATTTTTCCTTCTGTATATATTTTCCTTTCTTCACATGTATTGGGTTTGTGTCAATTAAGTCAATACAGATTTTGTCATTGCTTTCTCACAGAATTTAATTGAAAAAAATCCCAAACCCTCAAAATTCAACATAGAGAAGGGCTGTTGTCACAGTAAAATTTGAAACTATATCCACAAACAGTTGACAATTTTGCAGTGGAGAAATTAGGTTTTTAGATATGATTTTGAAATGAGACAGTACATAAAACAGAAGCATTAATTCAGCCTTGTCAATGCTCCAACCAATGTAAAGTGGAAGTAAAACATTCATTATAGCTGTGCAGTACACAGGTAGTCTTTGTATCTGTGAGGAATGAGATAGTATTCATCTAGATTAAAGACAGTTCAAGATTTTATTCAAGTTGAAAACCAAATATGAAGTTAGTCTTCCTCTAAGTTCTTAAATTTTTGATAATTTTCTTCACTTTTCATTTCTGGCATGGGCAGAGCAAATAGAGGGATGAGTCTTTTATTTGGCCACAGGTTTTCTGACTGTACTGCTGGATATGATGGTATGTAAAAAAAGCCTGACCTCAAGGTGAAGTCAAGCATGTTCTTAAAATATTTGCGTGATGTTATTTAGTAATGAAATTTTGGTACAGATGAACTGTCGGGCATTTGTCTGATTTTGAGAAAAACTCCCAATGTGAGCAATTCCCAGTTTGAGACTGCTTAGGGATCATTTCAAAGGCTGGCAGCAGTAGGCCGAATGTAGTTTTGATCTAACTGATTAGCTCTCTGGTGGCTCTGGATTATGTGATCATCTGAAGTCTCCTTTAGACCCTGCATTTCTAACTTCATTTGTGTGTTACATGAAATCAAAATATTTTTTTTGTGAAAAGCAGTTGTTTAAAAGGAGCCACTTAACAGCCGATACATAGATTTTAATCTCACTTTTAAGTTGTTTTCTGTGAAAATCTCGCATTGTTATTTTTTTTTCTTCTGTGGCAGCGCTCTCTCTCGTTTCCCTTGAATCTGCTGAAAGACCAAACTACTTTCTGTACGTACACGACAATGAAACTGTTGGGTTGGAACAGTGGCAAGCAAGTGCCTCCTTTCGGAGACGAGCCACCTTCTTCCATCACCAGGGCCTCTGGACTCCAGGGCTCAGTGCCTTTGAACTGCACAGTAAAAAAGGCTTTTTCATCATTCTCACCTCATCCGGTGTTAAAGTGGCAAAGTATGATGATTCAGAAGAATTCAAACGTTTGAGTACCTTTAATATTGAAGGTAAATTTTGTATAATCCCCAGGGATAAGTATGGTTTCCTCTCCTTGCCTTTAGAGCACTTTCATCAGCAATAGTAACAAATATTTTTTATCCTATTTTTAATTGCTATTCTTTTCTTGCACCCCACCTCTAAATGTTACTATTTTCTAATTTTTGCAGATGTGATGATCACTTTATCTTTGGACTACATTTTCATTGTTTTACTCTTTCAAAGTGAACGTGGCATGTCACAAAAAGATGTGTGTTAATGTCTCGCTAGTGAGCTATAGATATCTATTCTTTTAAATGAACGGGTAACTGTATTGCTTCTGCAGCCAACAGTACTTTCACAACGGTTAATTGATTTTTAAGGTTTTTAAACGGGATATGTTGTAAAAGCAAGTACCTGTTTGTATCTTTGAAGCTTCGGTGTCTTTTGGCTTGATTGAATTTAAAATACTTGAAATTGAAAATGAACTAAATCTCACCTATTTGAAAGTTCCCAAGAATTTCTTTACTTGATTTTCAGTTTTTCTGAAAATCCCAATGTACATTATAGAAAAGACTATAAATTTATAGTTTATTGACTACACAATCAATAAATAAGACCTTTTCCTTCTTTCTCAGAACTCGGTGCGTCAGTGCCTTATAGACGGCTGTGTGAATGGCGATATGAATCTTGTGCTAATCCTTGTGTTAAAACATGTAGTGATCCTGAAGGAATAGCATGTAAATTTCTTCCTCCGTAAGTCAAATTAAGCTCAGTATTGCTACTGTATTGTGGTTTTTGTACCATAGGCTTTCTGAAAATTACTGCAGCTGCAATATCCATTCATTTTTACTTATCTAGATTTCAGCATCACTCTTGTGAACAGCTCTCACAAGTCATGTGAAAATGTTTGTAACAAGCCTCTCATTTCCCACAGTATATATTCCTGTTTACATGTGATCTTTCAACACCAGAATGAGAGGGTTTTTATTTAGCTCAGGGGATTAGCTTCTGGTAGTGGTTAGGTAGAAACCTATTAAATTAAATGAAGGTTGTTCCCTTCTATGGTTTTATATTCACATCCTAAACTAGCATCCCATGATGCTGTAAATGACTACTTCTTTCTGGTGTTTATGTGACAGAGACCAAAAACTGGAGGAATTTAAGGGTGGACTACGCCCTCTCCTGTAAGAGGAAGGAACTTTATAGTAAGAGATGCTCATGGGCTTGACGCAAGGGATTTCACACTGCTGGTGTTATATTGTTCCTTAGTAAAAAGATTTCCTGTCTCCATGGATCTTCCCTGGCACCTATGGAACCACAGTTTTTTAAGCAAACTAAAAAGAAAAATGTCTAAAAACTCAAGGCATAAAATCTGGTGGGAAAGAAATTATATTTTGAATTGCAGACTATCTCCCTAGGCATGTGCAGTTTATGATTAGGAATATTGCTAATATTGCTGATTTTCTCTGTTGGTATTATCTTTTTTCACATGGGCACACTGGTTGTTAATTTAATAATAAAAATTAAAAGGCAAGGGGATATATGAACTTGTCTGCACTTTCCTACTCTGAAAGTGCACAAGAATGAGACTTTCTATAGAATCCATTTAAATATTTTAATGTCTCAAATGAACATATCTGGGTAAAACAGTGGTCTTGTAATGAAGTTCTTTGTCCTGTGGGAAACCTTTCTGCTTAGGGATCTGAACTTCCACCTGGTTGTGGAAGCAGAATGGTCCAAAGCCATCATGTTCATCAGACTATGCAAAGAATTGATTATTAACAATTTAGAAACAGTACTGTGCTGTTCAATGTCTTATTGAGCTTAAAATGCCTCAAAATGCTGTGTTCACCATTACACTGGAAAGTTCTCAGAATGCTGATGAGGAATACATTCTAATGTTTCATGTTGCCAAAGTGAAATAATTTAAAGTTAATTTATATTTCTACTGTGGCTTTAGAATTAATTATACAATATTTTAAAGGGTTGAAGGATGCTTGCCATACTGTCCCAAAAACATGATCCTTGATGAGGTCACACTTAAATGTGTTTATCTGGAAGACTGTAAGTATATTTTATTGTATTGTAATCTTATAAATCACTCTAGAGATCCCAGGAAAGGTTTTAATCAAATGTACATTGTTGTTTTTTATTAAATGCTTTACCAGAAGAAGAATGTCTCTCTGGGACATAGACTGCATTCCCAGTCATCCAAAATACATCTCCTACATCCAAACAAGCCATAGCTACAGTTGAATTCTTTCATTTCTCTAATAGTGTGTTAAATTTAACCTTTTATGATGGTGTTATACTCATCACAAATATATTTGATTATATACTGCTAGTATATCATATGTATGTAAGCGAAAGATCCCAAAAGGAAGAAATACTGCTGGGGTGAAAAGTTTGGACTTTTCAGTTGATGAGCCACTACTAACAAATTCAGGGCATCAATTTCATAACTTCTGGTGTGTGAAGTTACCACATTATTTGCTTATTTGGGGGATACAGTATTCTTTTAACATAAATTACATTTTAATAGTATCTCTTATTTTATTTCACAAGTTTTGACTTAAATACTTTATGTTTGATATTTGCTAGTACAAAGTTATCTCATATAGTATACTACCTTCCAAAGATATAAAAGAAGATAACATATTCTATAATATATTTATTCCAAATATTTTACTATTTTGGATTTACTGAGTTTTCCATGGAATTCCCTTGTTGCTTCAAAACTGCTCTGCAAAATCAAGGTTTTCACTAATAAAAAAACCCTAGCTACTCCATTTGCAAAGAAAATTAGAAAACTTCTTGAGTCAGCTGAGTTCCTCGAAGTCATCAGGCAACCTGGAACCACTGGCAAGTTATCTTCTCAGCAAAATGATGCTCTGATTTGCTAATATTTAAATGGAACTTGAGTAGAGATAGACATTGCTATTTTGCTTTACCAATAATTCCTAAAAGACAGTGAAATATGCATTTTTCCTTTTAGGCATACCTGTGACACCTACGGAATCAGCAATTGAAACAAAACCTTCACTGTTAATCTCTCACACGGGTGCTACCACAGAGAGATTTCCTCAGACACCTCCTTTATTTGTTACTTCAGGGACTGAGTCAACTCACACCGGTGTGACAGCCAAAATAACCATGAAGGCAAACATCACTTTAATGGGAATGAATATGTCGGCACAGCCCCTTACAGACTTTCATTCACTGGAAGCATCTAATGCAGCCACCTATTCAACATTTTCATTACCAAGTACAGTGGAGCCTTCTGATGTACTTCACAGCACAGCCAGCCCTACTGTCCTTTCCAAACTCATCTCCTCAACAGATTTTCCAACTGCTCTTCAAGCCTCAGCAGCCACATCACGTACTGTCAGTTCTACTGCATCTATAACTTTACCCATTACAATAGCAACTCCAACAATCCTGCTCAGTGCAAGTCCTATTCCAACACGTTCTGCATTATTAACACCCACGTCCCTACTGGTAGTTCCCTTTCCACTTGAAACATCAATCACTCAGCTAGGAACGGTTCCCCCTACCTCAGCATTAAAAGCTTTAACCTTCGAGCCATCTTTTGTCACTTCTGAGCTGCCTGCAGGGATTGGGAAGAGTAGGAGTCCTCCAGTAAGTCATTCTAAGGGAGCAACAGTATCCTCCAAAGTGTCTTTGTCTGCTTTCCTGGCTGGCAGAGCAACTTTCACAAGACCTGTATTTCTTCTAGGTTCACAGTTGACACTAAGCACATCTACTTCTCCTATATCTACTTTGTCTGTTAAAACTAGGTCTGGCACTGGTCAAACTGCAGTTCACCCAGCACCCATTTCTGCACTGACTTTAACTGCTCCTCAAATTCCTATGACCACTAGATTTGATAGCTTTGAGGCAAGTTTTCCTCAATTAACCACAGCTTCATATTTTGAAACAGCAAAACCCTTGTCTAAAACTTCTCTGATATCTTTAAATGCAAGTTCTTTAGCTAGTTTTTCTCCAAAGCCATTTTTATCTTCAGTGGAAATTTCAGTGACTGTTCCCAAGCAGACATCTCCATTAATAAAAGACAGTATTTCTGCTGCTCTGCCTGTAACAACTGTATCTTCACCTCAATCTGCTTCTCAAATCCCTATAAACACTTCTTCAAGCCCTTCTGTAACACACACACTATCTGTACCAGTGCATTCTCTGATTACCTCCCTGAAGCCCAAAACTATGGCAGATGTCTCTGTTACTTCCAAAAGTCTTTATAAAATTCCTTCCACTGCTTCCGCTCTTCTAGTCAATCCAACAATCTCTGATATGTCTATAGCAAGTAAAGCCTCAACAGAAAACAAATACATAATGGACACTGATTCCTCTTCAGTGTCATCCATTTCTGAAAAGCCAAGGAAATCCATTAGTTCTACAGTCTTCCCTCTTAGGACACTGGTATTACCTCCAAATGCTACATTAATAACCACTTCAGAAATTACAGAGTACCCAAGCAGTTCACGTAGAGAATTGAAAACTGACCCTGTAGCACAAAGTTCAGGCACTTTCATTCCTAAAGATCCTTCTCTTACAAGGTCATCATCTTTATTTACAATCTTGTTATCAACATCAGTACCATCTTATGTGACATCTCTTCCTACAAGTTCTTCATTGATTCCCATAGTCAGTAGGACATCATCGTTAACACAAAATATAACTGCTACCCAAACACCAGTTTCATCTCTAGATAGACAGGGAACCTCAGAAAGTCCAGTTATAGACTTCGCAAATTCTTCTGTAGATTTTTCTACGTTCACTTTAAACATAAGCCCTTCTACCAGCCTTTCAGCGGTGCAAAAAGCCTCCATTAGAATGCCCTCCTTACTAACGCCTACGATTCCTGAAGCCACTTTAGAAAACCAGCCCAGTAGGGTCCCTATGTCTTCACCTCCTCCTAAGACCACTCGTATCTCTACTGTTTCTTTAGGAAAACAGAGTTCTTCAGTAAGTTCTTCAGAAGAAGATGGAACAATATCAGCCATATCAGCTGGAATCATCACTCAATCCACTACACCAATGATCACGAACACAACAGTGAATGCTACATCCTTAAAAGCACCTTATATTTTTGCAAAAATACCACCTAGCTCTTCAGCCAGTTTATTAGTTGCTTCTGGCACTACCGTAGCCTCTAGGATTACTACAAAAACCACTGATTCTTTTGTTGCCGATTTGGAGTTTTATATGGCTTCAGCTTCAGTTCCTACCACCGCAGAAACACTCATGCATGTGTCACACGAATCTTTATTTACATCTGCAGCATCTCAAACTTCACAGAGCACTACAGAAACTCCACAAATGATGATCACGAAAACAACTGGTACTACAAGTCCATTATCACAGATGAAGAGTACCTCATTTACAGCTTCAGAAGTTAAATATGCAACCTCATTTGAAAGAACTGTGGCTATTTTAGAAAGTGGTCAGACTTCACATGAGCAAAGAAATGTTACCAAGACAAAGTCAACCACAACTGAGAAATCTTCCCTGCCTTATTTGACAGTATCTGCAGTTCAGAGTTCACCTTTTTCAAGAAATACAACCTCAGGAAAAAATCTCTTTCTTTCTGGAGTCCTGGACGTAACAACATCAGATTGGTCCAAAATCTCAACACAGAAAACCATTAAACCTTATTTCAGTTTAACAGAGCCCACAGAGCTGCAGACCAGAACTATAACAGATTTAGCTCATTCTAGTGGTGGAATAGCTCTGCCTTCCTCTGCAGAGCCTGTGGAAACACAAACTTCTCTGGCAAGCACAGGAACAATGACAGCTACAGCTGACAAGTCTTCCTTTGGTACAATGATGCATACGCTGATGTCTACATCTTCCGAATGTGTGGTATGTTCAGTTTTACTTGCCCCTGTGTGTTAAAATATATATTGCTTTTCAGTTCCTTCTGTTACGTTATGGATGTAATACCAGAGATTTTAAATATCTCCTATTTTTGTTTTTATTTGTATGTTTTAAAATACACAATTATTCTTAGAGGATTGTTGTATTGCTGCTCTTACACTGCCCTGGTATATTCTGCAACTTGGATGTATTGCTCTAGAAAAAAAAGGCTTTTAAAACTATGTGCTGATTCTAGATAGCAAAATATATGTCTGATGTGCAGAAAAAGCCATAACCCATGGAATTCTGAGGTTTCTGCATAATCTCACTCTGTCTTTCTTTTTTCCATTTGTTTCTTTGTCATAGAGTTTAAAATGATGGGAATGCATGATTCTGTATTTCTTAAAATGCTTCAGATTATTACTGAACATAACATGTAGCCTCAATGCATAATGCTTTACACAGAGTACTCCACCAAAGCTAGATGGAACAGGAAGGGTGAGGACGTGCATGGACGTGCATCATTGTCACCTGTTACAACCACATAAAAGCAATTCATTCCAAAATAACTGATGAGGGGTCACGTAGATACACCGATTCTGTCTCAGAGCAGGGTGATGAACAAGGGATCGCTTGGACTTCGTAAGGGCAATGAATGTAAAGTTGATTCTGGTTGTTTTTTTCCTTATATGGCAGCCAAGATACCTTGAACCTGTTGACAAATGTAGCCAATATGTATGTGTTAATGCGGGTTGGATGTTATACAACCTTTCAAGGAACTGCCCTAAGGATGTGCAGAAGCCAGACTGTGGTTTTCGAGGAATGCCAGTTCAGGTTAACGCTGATAGTTGTTGCCCAGAATGGGAGTGTCCCTGTAAGTCACTGTTTTATTTTTAAATACAACATAGAGCCTTGATCTGTAAATTTCAAGTAATAAATTAAGGGTTTATTACAGTAGGAATATGAGGTTGAATACTGGAATGAATTTAAAAGAGCTGTTCATCAGCAAACCAGAATGAAATATACTGAATATTTTGGTATCTTTGAATTAACATTCAAGAGAGTAAAAATATTTTGTTTTGAATGAAAGCATTGAAATGAAATCTGCAACATGAACATCAGTATTTTCCAGCTGAGACTTTTCAGAATTTCTATCAGTAGAAATGTTGAGATTTCAACATTTTGTGAAGAAAACAAATACTGGCATTTTCTGAAAGACAGGACCCCCAAATTTCAGTTAGCTCTAACTGCAGTTTTTACTCATACTTGGAAAGTGCAGAAACTGGCAGATGACTGTCTGTCAAGGGAACAAAAAGGCCGAAGAGAAGTCATATTAAAAACCTTGTAGCATTATGGAAACCAATATCGCACTTTTAAATATTTGTCTCAAGATAGGACGGATCAGTCTCTTGTTATCAGTATCTCAAAAATATGTATTTTTTTAATGCATATATTTTATCTCACAACATACAGATTCATTGGCCTTGCCTGTAAAACATTGACTTAAGTGAAAATTTTCACCAGTTTAAACTTTCTCCCCTTCCCTGTGCACATAGCAGTAGGGTAAAGTATTTCCATTGAGTAACGTAAGATACTTGCTTCTGCTTATGGCTTGGTATGCTGTCTGCAGAACAAAGTCATCAATATATACATGAATGTACATATGAAAGCAAATATTGCTAAAACTGACAGTTTTTAGAAATGCCCTGTATTCAGTTTTGTGGTAACCGCATTAAATGACAGTTCTTTTTTTAGGTCAATGTTCTGTACTGTCTGAACTGAGTGTTATTACATTTGATGGAAACAACATAGCCCTCTGTAATATGGCTTCCTACATTTTAGTCAAGTTACCAGGAGAAACTATTGTTGCTCACATTGAAAAATGTCCTGCTAATCAGGTAAGATTCTTGCATTTCGGCAATAATTGTAATAGTTTCTTGAATTTTTGTGTTATAGGTATGAAATTCTGCAAAAATGTATCACCTAAAACTTTCAGATAAAAGCCATGCCCATTGAAAAATGGCAAGTTATTTAATTTTTGAGGAGCATGCTTAATCATGTTGTCTAGATAAAAGAAGAATGTTATCTCAGGTTAAATAGTAATTGTTGTATCATGTTATAAGGAAATTCAAATGTAGGTTCCTTTTAAATTATAAGGGATGACATAACTTCTGAACCTGCATGTCTCCTTTCAGGCTCTCCACTCACAAATCTTGAGGCCTTGAATTTATAATTTACAATATGGTCAAAACACTAAAATATTTTGAATAGCCACAAAAATCTTTTGTAGTTATTTTGGGAAAGTATTTATGAGTTTGAGATTAGTGTCATGAGTTGTTCTTTGTAGCTGTCTAACTCTCTGCCTTGCCTACAGAGGGGATCCAGCCACTTTATTTTTAGACTGCCAGTTTAGGTCAGGTCAGTCTCATCCTTCGAGTCTGTACATACATTTCCTTTGCATTGTCCATAGTCCAAATTTATGCAGCCCTTGAACTACTGGCTTGTATTTCCATCTTTGGTTTGTGGATAAACAAGTTCCTGATGAGGGGGAATGCTGGGAAATGTATATTTTTCATATTTATAAGGAATATCTTAATTAGTTTAATTATGAAGCTGATTGATTGTAGAACTTCAAACACAGTCAACTTATTTTTGCCAAATAAGAATGCTGCTGATTATCATTGCACTTCTAATCTATTTTCAATGTTTTCCAGAGTGCAAATTCAATAAGAAAACTAGTGAGTACTTTTTGCTTTTACTAATTATGAAATACATTAATATTACACATATTGAAAAAATTCCCTATAGCACTGGTACAGAATTAGAAAAAACAATAGTAACTAAACTTGTTTGTCCCTTTTCTTTCAAGGTTCCCCCTGCAAGCGCTTCAGGGCTCTGTTTTAAGAAATTAAACGTAACAACACGCACATATAAATTACTTATCAATCGTTTAGCAAGAAAAGTAAGTATATATCACCAGTATATAGCATGTGTACACTTAAAAGACAGCTGGAGAGCTATTCTATTGTAGAATGCAATAGATCAGACTTACAATGAATGTACTACAGGGTTAGGATTACTTTTGCAGTTCAGGTAATTCATGATATGCTAGAAGCAAAAAATACTCATTTCTGATACCATGCTTCACTTGTATGTCATTTACCCAAAATGACACTTCAAAGTTCTTTTGAGATTTCAAAGTAGCTGCAAAAGCATTTATACTTCATATTCCCAGAAAACCTAGAACCGAATGGAAATGTTCCAAGACCTGATAAATACTTAAGCTGCCTTTCCTGCTAGTCAATAACAGGACAGGACAGAACAGAGAACTTTGAATAATTGGAATGAGGTTTGGTTTTGTTTTGTTTTATCATGCGGTATGTGATAAATAAGATTTATTCTTTCCTTAATTAGAAAAGATTTCTGTATCATTATTTTTTCTCATGCCTACTTCATTTGCAGTTATAGGAAATGGTACTGATGAGAAACTGTGATTTAAGCACTGTGACTGTTATTGTATGTGGCAGAGGCTGTAAAAAATATCTTATGCTATAAAATGTAGAGACACATAAGATATATCTTCGCAATCTGTTTTGTTTCCTAAAATGTATTTGATTTATTTTAGGTAGTAGTGGATTCTGTAATCCAATCATTACCATTTTCAAAAGAAGGACTGAGTATTCAGGATACTGGTGCAATGTATGTCATTAATACCCCAGCTGGTATTAGCATCAAGTGGGCTCATGTTACAGGCATCATAGATATACAGTATGGATTACACTCTAACACATCGATGAAGACAGAAGGACTTTGTGGTGAGGCTATGGTGGAAATTTTTCTCTTATTTAATAATTTCCCATTTAAAATTTACACCTCCTTTTTGTGTCTGTGACCTGCTGCCCGGTAGCTCTCCTTGTGACCCCCATTAAGTACACTGACGATCCTGTTTGAGGTGGGGTTGTGAAATTCTATTAATTAACAATAAAAATTCAATAATTCTGTTTCAAAGCACTCCTTGCTAATAAAGTATTTTGCAGAGCAAGTAATGATCAGTACATTGTATCTAATTAACTTTTTAAAAATGTACTTATCTCTGTGTTTAAGAATATTGTTGAAGTCAAGTAAAGAAAAGGGGAAAATTTTCAATAGAGAAGTGGCTGCTGAAGCAGTTCAGGTAGTGACAGTATATTTCAGTGATTGTGAGAGAAAAGAATAACTGTCAGATATTACCAGTGGCAGCTTATCACTATGCAAATACTGATAAAAGGCATATCTTGGGCAGGGTCCAAGTCCCCTGAGGATAGTGAATCCAAATTCAGACCTCTTCAGGTTGGATCTAGGGTCCAAAAGTGTGCTGAGGTGCCTCAGGCTTAAATTACAATGACAGTAAATTTAGCATGGTTCAGGCTTCCCTGATAGCCTTTTTATAACTCTGCCAGTATGAATTATACGGAAAAGCATAAGCAGGTATTTTAGAGTTCCCTTAATTCTATCAGAAATGTTCGTTTTCTGGTGCATTGTAATTTTACAGAATCTACCCCATATTGAACAGGAAAATGAACTTTTTATAAACTTTTAAACTGTTATTAGTTTTAAAAACAAACAAAACTATTCAGATACAGTTTAAATATACATGTAAAAAATAAAGTGTTTAAAATCAATTGCTATATTCTGCTTGAACAAAAGGAAATTTCTCCTAGATCTAGTGAGAGAAGGCAAATGCTGGCCCTGGCACGTACTGCATCTTTTCCCAGCACCCTGCCATCTTCTCCATGCACGCTGAAAAAGATTGGGATGTAGGACGGATTATAGAATAGTTACTCTTTGTGCCATGAAAAGACAGAAAGAGGAAGACTATGCAGACAGATCCAACCTCCACTGTAAAGTGTTGTTCTACCTGCTATTTTGCAGTAAAATCTGAAGCCTCTTTTAGTGCTTCTTTCCTATTCTCTGCCGTTTGCTCCTGTCTGGGATTCTCCTATCCTCTCCCCCTCATACTGAAAAAATTGTGGGACTATGTGGTAACCTGCCTTTATTTTTAAAGCTGTATTGATTCTGCAATTCTGTACTATGGCCCTCCAAATTCTAACGCCAGCACAGTTTGTGGGATGGCATTAGGACAGCAGCAAGAAGCAGAAGTGTTAAGAACACTGGAAAGTGGTGCTACTGTCAAATGCTTCTTATCATGCAAATTCCATCTTCTGTGTTTCTCCATGCTGTCGGAGAGAATAACAGCCCATCACGCCAGGCTAGCCCAGTTCTAACAAGGGACCCTGGAGAGTATCGGGATGCAGGGCTGGAAGCATGAAGGCAAGGACGTCGGGTGTGGTTAGCAATGCAGAAGGAAAGTGGAAAAAGGATATAGGAACTTTGGCTGATCAGTTCCTGGGATGTAAAACACTATTATGAGGATTACAGTTTTGGCATTAATGACTTGTTATGTGCTTATAGGAAGTATATGTTTCCATTGATGAATTAATTGAATACATACAATAATGAATTCAGGTAGCCAATGGATGTCAGGGGTTTGGGTGGAGTGTCTTTTTCAGTGGTTTTGCATTAATAAATTGAGTAAGAAAAATATTTTCTCTAGAGAAAGCAATTTGTTCATCAAAAGATTCCTTTCATAACTTCTTGCATTTAGAATGTTCAACTAAGTTTCAGTGTCAAATCATCAGTGACGTGCAGTTAATTTGAAAGCCATCTACATTTACTCCCATGGAGCTGATTGTTATTCAGTAGGATGAGATCAGAATCTGGTGCCATGTCAGTGAATTTGCTACATTCAACAGCGCATTTTGGTAGCAGTTTTTCTCAAAGGTTATTTCGTTATCGGGAAAAGTATCATTACTTGTATTGTATGATCTGCTGCTTTTGCTAAGCCATTGAGCTGACAACTAAAACCACAAGTAGAATGTTGGAACTACAGTGGACATACAGCTGCTTTCATTTATAATTTCAGATGACTAAGTCTCACAGGCGAGCCTGATGCAATGTTAATCTTACCTTATCAAGTGCACTTTTTTTTCCCTAAGGAAGTAAATATTGCATGTTTGTTTGTGCTTTGAATGTGATGCCCTGTCTCCAGGGGTGTGCAATGGAGACCCTACTGATGACCTGAAAATGCAAAACAGGACCATAATTACAAATATGGAGGAAACTGAAGTATTCATTAAGAGTTGGGAAATTGAGAAATCACTTGATGTAACAACCAGGAGGCCAGTACGAAACTGTACTGAAGATAACTGCACATACTGTATGGAACTGTTAAACAGAAGCATTTTCATCCCTTGTCACAAAAAAGTGAGTACAAAGATCAGATAAATTCCAGGTGAAATTAAATAAAAGATACGTAGGTAAGAAAAGAGACAGATATACACATTTTTTATGTTTTGCTTATTTTCATGAGCTGACAGCTGGATGGGTAGCTTTAATACCTCTGTCATGTTGGCTTTAATACTTTTGTCATGTTGTCCATTGTAAACACACATCTATCTGGATCCCTGTGCTATTACGCTGTTTCTTAAATCATTTAGTAGGCAAAGCTCAAAGGAGAAACACCAGATCATCATCTCAACACAAACGCATTCCAAACGAGTTATTTTTAATAAATGCTTGACAGGGGTCACTAGAACAGAAAGCCTCATGCTTCTGCTGCATACAACAGCAACTCATGCAGTCTGAGACTGGACTAAAGAAATTTCCAGTTAAACAAATTTTGACGTAGGCACTATTATGTCGACAATTTGGTAGCATTTCTTACAGAAATCATTATCATTTGTTTCTGGACACTGTACTTTCCAATGGGGATATAGCTGTGGCATTCAGACTACCACTAGAGCTGGGCAGTGCAGCACAGCTGCTTCCCAGAATGGGAAATCAAGAAGCCCCAAATCTCTGAGGTCTGACTTACTTTTCCCACTTAGTTCAAAATAAAAAGGATTAATTACTCAAGTGGCCCTTTCTTTCTCAGGGATAGATATGTCCAGATTCCTGATTCACTTCTTGCTGTTCTGCATTTCCACCCTTGGCTGGCGTTGTGTTACTCTTCAGTTTTCATCACAGACAAATGCTGTTAAAGATATTGCAGGCAGATGAGCCCCTTCCTTCAAACTCCCAAGACCTCTCCTCACTTTCCCCAGGTAGAAAAAAATGGAGGGAGATCTGAAAGAAAGGGTTTAAAGAGTTGTGGGGGTTTTGTGGTTTTGGTTTTTTTTTTAAAGATTAATAGATATTTCCCACAGCAGCTTAATGGGAGGGAACACTGGTTATCAGTTTGGAATCAAGAATGGAGAGTAGCACCAGTGGGTAGCAGGATGCTTTTCATAATTGTTTTAGCATATCTCATTTAAAAATAATTAAAGGGAATCTGACTAGTCAGAAATCCTACTTCATGTGTTTCCAGGAGAACTCTCATAGCCTCAGATACAATGCAATTGCATCTTTTCCTGGTTTATAACAAAACCTGACATAGCATCAAAATTGCCAAGCCCTTGGTTCATCCATTACGAAATTTGTTTTCTTTCATATACATGATGGTGGTAGAGCTAGAGTGGATGGAGTGTATTGTGCGCTTCACAGGCATGAAGGAACTGGACAAGGATAGGTAAGAGAGTCATTAGTGTAACGAACTTTATGGCAGAAGTGAGTGACTGAAGATTTGCTAAAACCACAGGGAGAGCTGGGCTGCAGCATAGCAGTAAACAGCCAGAATGAAACAAAATCTGACTTTTTCCACCTTGTTATAAGCTTATGCAAATAAAACCAACAGAAATAAGACAGGTTGCACCATCTGCATTTAGACCCAGTAACATAGGTCATGGGGTCCTATAGAGACAGAAGCAGAGCACTCAGTAATAATTCATTCACAGCAGGAATTTATGGAAGGTATAGCAGCAACGTTTAGCTGAGATTTTTGACTTTTAGCTGACAGGGCTATACTTCAAAAGTTCTTGTAAGTAGTGTGACAATCTCATTAGGACTGTGTTCTGTGCCTCCTAATGAGCATAAAAAATTCTGGAAGTTTAAGTTTTGCAGAATCAGTATTTTTTACTTTAGACGCTGCTTGTGATTTTTTCTCTTGCAGCTGTATTATTTCTTGTAATTCATGATTTATTTTAATTACAGAAAGCTCTTCTTGTTAATTCTTAGTTACAATATGTTCCTAGGTGTCACCACAGGAGTTTTGTGAGAAGATGTGGATCAACAGTACTTATTTTTGGAATTATGAGTGTGATGCACTTTCTGCATATGTGGCTTTATGCAACAAGCACAACATCTGCATTAAATGGAGGACACCTGATTACTGTTGTAAGCAGATAATCATGTTCTACACCCCAATGTGGCTTTATACTGCTGCAGTGTTTAGTGATGAGTTAAGAATAGATTTCTTTCTATTGTTATTGTAAGTGCCACTTCATTCTACCACAGCATTAGTAAATCAGGGTGCAAGTTCTTAAGATGTATTGTTTTAGTCAAGGTGTCACGGATCAGTTTTAATCTTGATTGAATGAGTTGCTTACCTGAAGTACTGATAAAAATACAAATGCATGCTTTCTATGATACACTTGTTCTTATTGTTTATCCAATGAAATGCTGAAAGAATAATAGCAATCAATGTCCTATTTTTATGACTTGCAGCATTGAGTTGTCCTGAGGGCAAGGAATACCAGCCTTGTGTGCAACCCTGTGAAGCCAAGACCTGCTTGAATAAATGGTTCTATGAAGATTCTCCCTGTTCCTATTTAAGGGAAGACTGTGTGTGTAAAAACGGCACTATTCTGCATAGAACGGACTCTGACCTCTGTATACCAGAAGAAAAATGTAGTAAGTGCAGCAGGACAGAGTGATTTTGCAGATATGCTAATATTAACCGCAGCTCAGTGTAAGTGATGTTTAAGTTCTGTGTCAGTCCTCAGTAAGTGTGAATCTGGTACAGCTCCCTTCAACAGAGCCTCGCTGTATCTCAAGCTACAGCAGTCTGTGCTTTCAGCTCACTTGTATTCAAGACCCAGTGCTGAGGTACTTCTGTTGGGGAAAAATGATGGTCCTTCTTCCGTAGCTCCCAGGCTTTCTTTCCTGGAGTAGCATGTGCAGGTTCTCTCCCTTGCACTCAGTATTTATTTTCAACCATAGTGAAGCATTTGTTCATTTGGGGTTTTAAGGTCATCATCTTTTCTTGGATTCCTTGATCATAATGCTCCACAGCGCCCTTATTTTATGCAATAATTTAATGCAATTCATAGTTGCTTGCAGGAAATCTGCACTCTCCACTTGTTGAAGGGATATAATGTTTTTTTCTCTCAGCATGTACAGATAACAAAGGACAACCCCGCTCTGCTGGGGAGATTTGGAATGGGTCCATGAGAGGCTGTTGCATGTACAACTGTTTAGAAAATGGAAGCATTGTTGCTGTAGAACCTGAATGCAACGAGGATCCTCCACCAGTCTGTGAAAGAGAAGGGGAAGTTATCATACATGTCATTGAAGAGAGAGCTTGCTGTCCAAAGAAAGTTTGTGGTATGTACCACACCTGTTTTCAGTAAGAGAAGTATAAGGTAAGTGCTTGACATTCACCAGCAGATGACAATCTTTAGACAGGGTTCAAGGTAACATTTTTCAGAAGTGATTTTTAGGTACTTGTGCCTGGTTGGGCCAGCAAAGCAGGCTGCCTTTCTTTGTAAGAACTGACTCACTGAAATATTTTTTTTTTTCTTAGAAGTCCACTAGTGAAACAAAACTTCTGTTAAAAATGAATTTTTAAGCTCTTGGGTGGAATTTCAAAAGAAATTGATAAATACTCAATGATAAAAGTATCTTGGTAATCGGGGCTGTCATCAGAGCCTGTTTGCTATTCTTATTAGTGCTTCTGTGTCAAGAGCAGTATCCTCTGACCTACTGCTGTTTCCCAGCAGCAGTATTCTGTGGGCTGATCACTGAATACTAATATTCTGTCTAGCCATGGTTGTTAAAAAAAAGAATAAATGTATTGATCCTAAAATGTTAAGCAAAAGATACTTATTTCTTCATAACATCTTCAAGGAAAACGAGAACAAATGGTCCAGCTGGTATGGTGCTTTTCTTCATCAGTTCAGGTACCTGTAACCAACACTGTATTGTTAATTTGTTTAGGGAATATTTTCACTGGGACATTTTAGCTGGTTTCATGTGTAGGAAGCAGAGCAAGTAAACACCTGCTTTAAGAGGGATATAACTGTGCTTGCACAGTGCCACACGAATGGAGCTATACCAGCCCTGGGTTGAGTTCAGAGGTCTACATAATGGTATGGAGTGCACTTTAATTTGACTTGGGCTGCTCTTAGTTTGTGGATCTCTATCCTAGATGGTATAAATATCTTGAGCTATAGGACTTGCACTTGTATCTGTTCAAATATGTCAAAATTGATTGTTTTTTATCCCACAGAATGTAACATGTCATTGTGCGATGCCATTATTCCAACATGCAAACCCAATGAAAAATTAGCGGTAGGCTACCACCCCTTGTCCTGCTGTCCACAGTACCGATGTGGTAAGGGAAATACAGAAACACAGCTACTGGGCCATTTTCCACGCTTGTATTATGTGTTGTAAGAAAATTTGCCTTACAAGTTGGTTTGATTGTTAGAAGAATGGGACATTGTAAATAGCACCAGGCAATGATGTATTTTTTTGCACACTCTCCAATATTTTTTTGTTTGCATTTTGTGTCACTTTTGATTTACAGTCAATTTGGGGTATTTTGTTTTACTTAGTAGATGAAGAATATCTTTTCTTTATCTTTTTAGTATTGTTTCTGTGACTCTTTTAAAAATGCTGTTTATTGCACATCCTACAGAATGTGATCCTTCAGTTTGTTTCAATGCTTCCCAGCTGGACTGCAGAGAAGATCAATTTATTGTTGAAGCAAAACAGGAAAATCCTTGTTGTTTCTCTTATGTCTGCGGTAAGAAGCTTCTAATATTTTTATGGATAACTAAGGAATAGTTAAGTATTTACAAAAGCAGTCTATAGTTCTAAACCTAATAACTTAAGCCAGGAATTTTTGGAGAGGTCAGTGAGACTTCACACAGGTAAGGCTGACTGGAGCATGAATTAGTCTTGGGGTTTGGAATCTTATTTCCAACATCATTTTGAACATCATACTTGAACTTTGTTACATTTTTATATTTCAATGTCAGTCCATAAAAGCTGTTATCCAAGTAACAAACATTATATGACTTGTTATATAGTCTATTAAATAGAATTCACATGTGCTAACTATTGAGTATTTAAAACTTTATAAATGTCTAATTCTTTTTAATTTAGTTTGTGAATCCTGCATTGAGCCTGTTCCCTTGTGTAATGAAGGGGAAATTCTCACTGTAGACCTTAATACCATACATTACTGTTGTCCTCATTACTACTGTGGTGAGTATGTTGGCAGTTCAATATGTTACCAAATTTAGTAAAAATGACAGACAGTGTGTGTGTGTGAAGATTTCTTTGATTCAGCACTTAGGGTGGGCTTCAGATAGAGATTAAGAGATCTAAATGAGGGTGTCTGCACTTGAGATAGTTTCAAAGTTCTTGGTTTATTCAGTGGTGGTCTAACTCAATGGAGTCTGGAGAGGTTATTTAGTTCACCAGACAGCATATAGCTACTTTCAGGGTGATCTAAATACGAATACATTAATGTGGAACTGAATCCCATCCTTGGAATATAAATATGCAATTGTTCACATTTTAAAATACCTGTAATAAACCAGCTTCCATCTTGTTCCCCTGTTGTACCATTCATTAGTCTTTAGGCAGTTTCTTTGCGCTTTTAGCTTTTAAGGGAAGGATTAGGCCAAGGGTTTCAAGTACTGCTGGGTTGACTACTATTCAAAAAATGAGGATCCATAAGAAAAATATTTGCAGTGTAATGTAGTCTCTTTGGTAGCCTCATAAAACACAGAAGTTGTGCTATATGTTCTTAAGTAACGTCTACAAGTGTAACTGCTTAATTTAGATTAACTCTTGTCCTGTTGCGGTCTTTGGGTAATTTCAATTAATTAAATTGTCTTCCAGTAAGTTTGGAGCTTAGTCATTTTTAATTCAGGTGGTTCCATGTTTTGGTCCTTTCCTTTTCCTAGCACTTGCACCCAGGTGAAAGTTTCCACAAAGGCATTTGGCACTGTTTTTGCCAAATTCTGGCAGGTAGATGTTAGATCTTAGTATGTGGTCTTCTTTCAGAGTCCCAGTAAGCCACCTCCGATAAGACAGGCAGGTATTTTCTTATTCGAGTCATCCCAGGAGGGCATTTGCTCCCTGTTGTCTTACAGAAATGCGCTTTACAGCACATTTGTAGCCGAGAGGAAAAAAAACATGTTTTCCAAAAGCTGCGATTTTAGTTGTCTTTGGTACTAGTTATCAGCTTGAGTGACTCTGAAGTAGCAAGAATATTAAATGATTCCTGTGTGATATTTTCTGAAAATTTAAACATGTTCTAAGGCAACTAAAACCACTTTTGAAAATCTTTGGGTTTTTTTCAGTTCCAAATATAATTCAGATGCTTAAGAAACACAATAAAAATGTATTAAAACTGTCATTATTTTAATAATAGTTTATCAAGAGAAATATAAGCTGGAAAATTCAAACAAAATTTGAGTACATTCTCATACATGTCTTTTCCCCCCATTTAGTTTGCGATGAAAATCTTTGTCCTGAGCCTCCTATGAATTGCACAGATGACATGACACTTGTGAAGGAAAAAATACCTGGGCAGTGTTGTCCAGAATGGCACTGTGGTAATTATTGCTTTATTCCTTCGTCACTGCTGTTAACAAAAGCTAACGGTTAGCTAACTAATACCGTTTTCTTGTTCTCAGAATGTAGCTGTGAAAATGCCACTATGCTGACCTGTAAATTGGTAAGCACTGTCCTTTAGATATTTTTATTAATGGTGTTCAGCCCTCTTACTCCTCCCTTTCCATTCCTTGTTTCAATTAGTTGTAAAGGGCGATGAAGCTGAACAGGGACAGGCTGGGACTGCCTCCCAGTCTCCAGCCCAAGCATGTAACTCCATCAAGCGTCTGCACAGTGTTGTCAACTATTCCTTGGGGAAATTTCACTTTGTGTGTTTTAAGATGTCAAAGAAGAAAAGCAACTGTAATATTACTCTGTTCAATGTTGACTCAAAACAATATGCTGGGAAGGTTTCCCAAGTAAATAATTCCCAACCATTTTTAATAATTAATGAGGAATGAGCTTTATGATCATATGTATCATCTGGAGAAATGTGTTATTTTGTTAATCATTTATACTTTTGATTAAAATAATTTAACATTATTGAATTTAGCTGATATGAGAAGTCATAAATATTTTGCTCCTCACATACTTTCTTGTAATAGGATCTGGATCTGGAAAATCATTATGAGTGAATGTTCAAACTCCCATTATTACCATAGTGACAGGGATATTTTCGCTATCAAATGCCTGTAACTTGTCCTTGTCTTCCCCTTATGTGAAGACTGCATGATGTAAGGTCTAAACAGGAGTTGCAAATTTGAATAGCTTTCACCTGTCTTTTAGAAGAAAATTTGTAGAAGGCAGTCTTTTGCTAATATTTTTATTATTGAAATAACTTTGTATCTCAGTAAAAATTGCTGTTTAGCGACTCTGCTATTCATGTGCATTCCTAGAGAAAATGAAGTGCTTTGCTCCTGTTTAAAGAGATAAACACATTGAATAACTGAAATGTGCTACTGTTTCTTGAGTACATTGCAATTCTTCTCTTTTATGAAAGCAGGGGTGGAAGTGATGAAAGTAGTATTTTACATTTTTAGAGAAAAATTGTCTGTTTAGCACTATATGTAATTGTGTATGACTTTGCAAACTTTTTTATCTTTTTATACTCAGGGAGAAGTTAAAAAAATAGATAGTGTTTCCAGTGCTTGTGGATGCACTCACTACATTTGTGGTAACTTTTTCATATTCCTAGCTGGTTTGTTTTAGTTTTTAGTAAAAAGGGCACGCAAAGGAAGCAGAAGTAGGACCATAATAACCTTCTCAAATGTAAACGCTCTTTTATTTTGATTTTATGGGTGTCTACCTAGTTATGCAATTATGCTCTCTTTTCTGAATATGATGCTTTGTCTGCTAACCCATCCATTTTCTGTCTGTTCTGGTGGGGTGTAGGAGTGTCGTAAAACTGTCCATGCTTTCAGAGTGAGGGACGGTCTCTCTGGTGAGAGGCAGATAGGAAGCAGGTTGTGAACCTTAGCTGAGTGTGAGCAGTGCGACTACTCCTAGTCCACTGTCGAGCACAAATGAGACAACATCTCACACCAGAGCAACAGACCTGTCCAGCCAGCACGAGGGTAGGTACCAGTTAAGATCAGACCCCTGCTTCCTTCCCGCACGCAGCTATACCATGTAGACTAGATTTCAGCTGTACTGTGCATGGGTGTGCTTGAGGTACGCTGCAATCCTGACTGCAGCCCAGGCTAGACTACCTCCGGGAGCAAAGCATGCATTTACAGTACAGCTTGAGCATATTACTGTCCCACACGTAATTGTAGACATACTAGCTTAATTGACAGAAAGGCTACATTTTGTGGTGTGCAGAATAATTCATATAGTGTACTTAGCCCAATGTTAAATATTAGAATTCTTTAAAAATAAGAACAACAGAGTTTTTTTTTTTTTACTTTCATGGTAGGAACACTATCCGTTTTAGGCAGTTTTGCATTTTGTAGCATTTTCTTAAGGTGAATTATACCTCCTCCCCCCCTTATTTGGTAATTAAAACCACAAACCAATCAAGTCTAAAAATTAGAATACTTTTACAGAGCGTGGGACTTTGCCCTACTTTTGTCTTTACAGCGATTTCGTTAATTTGCCTGATGATTATTTTTTTTTTTCCCTCTGGTAACATTTATTTCTTTTGGTGTTAGAGAAGGATGATGTGTGCATCTTCCAAGAGGTCACAGTACTGAATCCTGGACAGTCAGTGATTCAGTACTTGGATGGAGACCTTTGTTACACTGTACAGTGTTTACAAGAAAGAGATCAGAACACGGGATACAATGCCATGCATTTTACAATGGTGAACTGTTCCCAGCAATGTGAAGCTGTGAGTATTCTTAAAATACAGGAATGATGCAATTTGTGAGCACAATGACACAATTAGGATAAAAGTCAAAGTGAAGACTTTTGCTAGTCCTGTTTGCTCAGCAAGAACTTGAGAACTTAACAGTGATGATGTGTATCGTGTGTCCCCAGGATTATTTTGAGAGGCAATTTCTAGCAGCATACATAAACATATCCATCCATCCATCTGTACATTGTTTCTCTTGGTACTTTTCGTTTCAGAAATCAATGAATTTTCATATACTGTATGTTTAAAAAAAATACTTGTTTTTTTCTCTTTTTGCTTTCCTTTCTTTCCAGCATCAAATATATATTCCTTCCTCCAGTCACCATACTTGTTGTGGTACCTGTCAAAACGTGTCCTGCTCTTTTCATACTGAGAATGGAACACTAATTGTGTATGAGGTAAGTGCCTCTAGACAGAGATAGAAAATAACTATAATAATATGATAAACAGGTGTCTGACAGTCCCTTCTTAGTTAACTCATGCTGTGAGTCTTGTTTCATACCTCCTTACTGCTGGTTACGTACTTATGGACTATTTATGGTATATAATAGGAAAAAAGCGTGTTGATTTAAAGACCTGCCATTTCACACTAGGTGAATACCTTATTTCATTTTATCGGTTGTAATATTTTCTACAAAGATATGCGAATGTCATCATTTACTTAAGGCTGCATATGCTCTAAGTGCAGGGTAGGGTGCAAATTGTAACTCTAAGTCATACACTGTGATTTGGATGCGTTGGGAGCTTCCGAGTCCACATGAGGACTCCTATGTCCCCCTCTTCCCAGGGCCACTCTTCTCCTCATTCTGGTTTCTACAGAAAGGAAGTGTGCAAACTGAAGCACTGGGGTCAGGATCCTGATGGTGTGTTCCAGCATCCACATGCAAGGAAATTTAGATGTGGCCATGACTTGGTTCATGCTTCCCATTGCTTTTGGAGAAAAAGAAACTATTGGAGTCTTTTTCTGGCACAGACCCCTTTTGTTCTGCACTAGGACACCCATGCTGAGCAGCATGCTGGAGACTAGAGCCATGGCTCCAGGCAGGAGTAGCCACTGGCAGTTAGAGGATGGTTTTGCCTTTGCTGCCTGTGGGTGGTCTGCAATAAACTTTCCACTCCAGCAGGTACTACAGTGTGAGGGCACCACTTCTACAGACATTTGGGGTTGGAGATAAAGCTGAAGTGTTTTGTCTTTCCTGACAATGGTTTCGTTCTATGTATTCAGGAAGGAAGCACCTGGAGCTCCAACTGCACCAACTACAAGTGTGCAAAGACTGCTGCGGGGGCTATGATACTGGGATCAAGTGTTGTCTGCCCCCCTTTTAATGACACTGAGTGTACAAAGGTTTGTACTTGGGGTGAGGTAAGTGACAATAACTGATCTGGAGTCTGGCTTACAGTTGACAGTGCATGCATACCTCATGTACTTTCTTTAAATTAAAAAAGTGGTAAGTAAAAACATGAAAGCAAGCAATTTACTCGCTAACTTTACATTGTTTTCTATGTTCCTGCTTGCTTTTTGACTAACAAAATATCTGTGAGGAGTATGAAAGTTTGTTTGGGTCTTAATGATGACTGCTTTTAAAATATTGTGGAATTGGAATCATGCTTGACGTACCACTATATAAGGTTCTAATCACTATGTCTTACTTTGGTTTGGAATAACACTTTGCCAAGTTCACAGTACCCATACACTAAATAAATTGGACCATGCAATTCAGAAATGCTACATATAAAAGTGGGCTATATTAAAAATTCCTTAAGTTGTGCAAAGCTTAGAAAGATGACAGAGTAGATATAAACTTTATCTCTCAAACTAAACTTTGTATAACATAACAAAAAATATCTATCATACATGAAAGGGTATCTACCTACATCATATATCTAAAAATATAAATTTGGCATACCCATATAAACGGGTTTGAAGAATGTGGATGCTTCACGTACATTACATATTTGTTTACAATTTCATTTCTAATTTAAGACTTCTCTAACTTCATAATACTTGCCATAATTCTTGCACTTGCAGTACACCATATATTTAATATAAGCTACAAATAATAATAAAATAAATATACATGTAGAGAGGGTAAGTACCATTGCTGCCTTGACTACAGATTATAAATTTAGCACAAATTTAGCACAAGTCCTACTTATCCATTGCATTTGTTTAAAAAAGTCCTTATTTCTTCCAATCCTGAAGAAGGCATTCTATCTAAATTTAACGCCTGTTCTACTTTCACTTTATGCTCAAGTTTCTTTCTTGGAACCTTTTTGTCACCATATATTAGGATCTTTCCTTAGTAATAATGGTTAAGATTTTAAAGAATGGAGCCCTAAAATTAACTTCCCGAATCAGTCTGGCCTGTTTTTCAGAGATGCTGAGCATAGACTTGAACCAGTAGCCAAGGAGAAAGCTCTTCTGACAGGCAGCTCAGGATAATTTATGAATATGGATTTAAGAGGCTGAGTTTAAGTGCTCATTTTAGAAGTTCTTGAACAACTTATTCAGTAATTTTTCTGTAATGAGATAAAAAATGCATGCTAGCATGAAAAGATGGAAGCTTAAAAATGTCTTTTGTCTGTTGTTATCGTAAGAGTGCTCTTTATGGTCATTTGTCTGCTTGATATGCAGTTCTGGGCTATGCACTAAAATTGTGGGCACGTGTTTCTCGCTTGCACGGATTGTGACAGATTCTGACAGCCTCTCTCTCTGTCTCTCTCTCCCTCTCATGCTCTCTTTTAATTTCAAAAGGACATTTTCTTCTCTTTCATACATTTTTTACTTTCTAGCTAACAAGCAACTTTAGCAGAAATCAATAACAAAGACTATAATTGAGAAAAGGAATTGAGCACACCAATGGTTCTGAAATTCTGCAGTTAATGTTCTCTTTCAAAAGCATGTGTGTGTATATATATATATTTAATGTTGTAAAAAGCTACTTATTAGGTATTCATTTTCTCCTTGCCATATGATCAGTATAAATCCTTTTACATCATCAGCAAAGTTGCACACATTAATTTTTTAAACCATCCTAATAAATCTCAGTGGTCGGGAAATAGATGGTAGTGGATGATATAAAAAGATACTTATCGAAACTAAGTGGCTTATTCAAAGGAGACTAGATCAGCTCAGATAAGCAGTGGTAAGTTCATTTTCAATATCCAAGGCTGTAAACAGTTTGTGAACCAAACCTTCAGCTGATACATACCTGTGTAATTCTCTTGATTTCAGTGATACTATTTTGTATTAGTTGGACATCGCTAGAGCATGGAATGTCTTGAGATACAATTCACCTTTGCATTGAGCACAGTCTTTTTTGATATATTCTCCTTTTTACTTTCCTAGAATGGAGGAATTGTGCAGACGTATAATGATGGCTGCTGCAAGACCTGTAAGTGATGAAGGCTGCAATATGTGCTAGTTTGGCTTTGGTTTTGGAGGGCTTGGTTTTTAACCTCAGTTGCTGGGACATCAAGAAGAAAAAAGCATGCAGTCCTCCCCCAAATCACATTAAATTTTTATAGTTACCTAACTACTCCTATTAAAAGGTCTTGCTTCATTTGGCTGCTGACTTGGTGATTTTTAACATTATTGTTCTGGAGTATAACCAAATCTCTCCAAATATAACCTGTGGAAGATGAAAAGTTATTTTGATTAAAATAATGAAAACATTCTCTTTATTGCTAAGCTGACACCAAAATATTGCCTATATAATTTTCACCATAAAAGATAAGGATTTTCCCCCTAAAATTGATTCATAATTTGATGATGTTTTGAAATACGTCTCCAAATTTACCAATTTATTCTGTATCACTAGTATGTATTTTCTAGGGCCAAAATACTGGAATAATATTTTTTTTTTTTTTAAATCCCAAATGAGGAAAATTAAAGTAATACTGACGTTAGCAACCCTTATATAAAATTTACTTTTTAATATCTGGGAATACATTCACATTTTCTGAGTGTGTAACTTTAAAACATGATGAATTGTGATGCAAGCTTATATAAAGGCTTCATAATTTATGCAATTTTAAAAGTCAGTTGAGAACAAACTGATTTTCTCTGCAGTTTTGACTAGGAAAGGCTTTATTACCAAGGTATATAATTATGTATACATAAAAATAAAACACTGTTGTGTAAAACTAATTGTGTAGAGCAAGAACTTGTTGAATGCCACAGAAAATCCTCCCCCCTCTTTTTTGACCTTTTTTGTTTTCAACATTAGAGTTAAAATATATAAGCAAATTAGTCTTTGGAAGTTTTTTAGACAAACCTTTACTTAATAATATTGACTAGGAAGTCACAGACTTATAGCCATATATTGCACAGTTATTAAATAAAATTCAGAAGTGCAATGTATTGTAAATAATTCAGCGATATAAGGAGAAATATTCATATTTATCAAATACAGAACAATACTCAAGTTTCCAAGTTATGCAAAGCTTTGAAAGTCAACTGCAAGTATTGTTGTTCTATTGTATCCAAAACATAGAAAATAAAAGCTATTTTAATACAACAGAATACTTTTTTTTTTGAATGAGAATCAGCATAGAAAAGTAACACACCAGAATTGTGCTAAAATCTTACTAATCAATATTCTTTCTCTAATGAGATAAACTATGTTGAAAAATATTTAACTAACCCCCCCCCAATTAGGTTGGCTTTATTTAGAAAATTAGTCTAAAGAATTAATGGCTACTGGTTTTCTGTTGACCAGGAAGATTTATAATTTTGGCCATATTCTGTGGCCTCAGAAAATGCATCGTTATACTTCAGAAATACTTGCTGAGGTGGCTGCTAAAAAAACAGATGTAATTCATGCAATGATATGCTATTTTATTTTTATTTTGTTTTATTTTTAACTAAAAGCATGTGCCCTGGATGAAACAGTTAAAAAGAGTACTTACAAATAGAGCTTGCAACACCTTGGGGTTTTAATGGGAACAAATAATCTTTCTGAAAGAGCTTGATTCAATGCATGCAAAGTGAGTGCATATATTTAATTCTTACCTTGCCATAGAGAGACTCATTGCAAAAGTTTGGTTTACAAGGAAGCATCATTCCAGTTTTGTGTTAACCAGAGGAGTAATAAAGTTTAGGCCGTCTTTAGCGAGACTCGAAGCAGCTGCAGAGTTTCAAAATTTGGAAGACTAACAGGAAAGCTCACCATCTTTTGCTAAAAGAAAAATTGCAGTTGGCAGTGTAAGAATTAATGAAATGTCATTTATATAAAAATGTTTTTATTTCATGAGAAACTTACATTCCTAATGATTCTGCCAGGTTCTGGATTGGGTCTATTACCCTTTGCCATTAGTCCAGTAGTGCCTACTGATAGTATTAATTGTGAACCAGGTATTATTTTTAATAATGTATTTTCTTTTTTTAATAATAGTGTAAGCACTGCTTGATATACACGTATAGCTGTCACCACCATTAAATGTTACCATGCAGTTAATGGTACTGGGCCTGATACCGAGAGATGCTGATCCCCTGTTGCCCTCCCAGATCAGTGGTTTTCTAAAGCTTCGTTAGGGTTCACTGCTCGGCACCTGTCAGAATTAGCTTCATCCACTTATGGTATATGCTGCTGATGGTTCTTCCTCCTGTTCATTTCTCAAATTGGTTTTAATATGTGAACTTACTGTACAGGGGAGTTGTCATAAGAAATGTTACTTTAAAAAATATCTTCATGCTGAATACTGTTACCAAAAGATTCTAAATCTGATCCCAGGGCTCTGAATTTAATGACTGAATTGTTTTTGCCTTAAAATAGAGCAAGAGTGTGCGTTACTGTCTGGTCTCACCTTTGCAGATAGGGATTTATGCTGTATTTCTTCTTTGTCACAAATAACATGTTTTAGAAAGTAATGAAAATGTTGGGGGGGAGGGTGGAATGTACAATTACAATCACGCGTTAATAAATACTCTCTACACCAGAAATAACAGAATGTTACAGAGCTGTTGCATTATGATCATAATTCTTTGCCTTTAAGAATAGGTAAGTCACAGAAACTCCTGCCTCAAATAAGGAGTGAGTAAAAAAAGCACACCTGATACTGAATGCAGATCTTCTTGACAGCTGTAGGTGGGAGAGAGAAAAGTATACCAGCAGAGTTTTCATTGGACATCAGCACCTTATACGCTGAAATGTCATTTATGTCTCTCTAGGACTTATAGAAGTACAAAGATTGCGTTGTCTACACGTATTCATGCTGGCAAGCGCTTTCTGATGGAAATATCAGAGGACTTCTTTTTCTTAAGTGTTGCTGAGGAAGGAAAACCAAGATGCTGTAGGCTAACAGCTTCCATCATTCAGCAATCTGCTAGTTCACTAACAGAACCTTGTTTGATCCTGCAATGTGCAGATTAAAATCTAGCTGTACTCTGCAGCCAGCCTAATTTTTAAATACCCACTGGAGCTGTGGTTGCCAAATATCTTGGTTACTCAGAGCTCATTTATCTTATGAAAGTGCTCACAAGCTTCTGGGGAACAGAAAAGTTGTTCTTTTTGTATACACACAACCATGAAGGCATGTGCTGAAGGTGGAGAAACTCTGCTGAATATTGCTTATTATTTGATATGCTGGATGTACAGAATGGTTGCGCAGGAAAACTAATAGGTGATTTTGATGGGTAGTGAAATAGGAGATCTAAATAACTGCCATTACACACATAGTAATAACAGTCTGATATGGAGTGCAGCATGAAAGATTGTACGTTTAATTGTTTCACTATTATATTATGATTTTTATTATGTTAAAAATGGCTTTGCACTGTAGAGCTTTATTTTCCAAATAAAAGAAAAAACCTCCTATCAATATCTCCCAGAATGTACTTAAAAATGCAGTATTTCCCTAATCCTAGATCCGTATGCTGACTCAGTGCTACATGCTTCAGTTCTGGTGGTAAAAACTGCACCATATTTAGCAAATATATGCATCTCTCTCTTGCAAAGCTTCCTTGAAGGACATCTTTCTCAAAAATATATTGAAATTATACGGTTCTATTTAAATTCTAAATATTCAAAATAGCACCATGGTTGTACTCGCATTCACAGCTTTACCTTATCAAGTGTTAAGTTCTGAAAATTTTCTAAAATCAGAATCAAAATCTTGTTTACATTCAATATTCCGATTAAAATAGAATTAATTCTAACACTATTCAAAATTACTTGAGACATCTTTTTTCTAATTGCTTATATTTATCTTGCCATATGTGCAATTTAAAATCATATTAATATTTTAATATTTATAAAATCTGTATAGCTTAATGGGCCACTTGATGCCTCATACGAATCCAGCTATAAAATCGATAGTTTTGCACAGGAAGTATTTATTAATATATGAGATTTTTTTCTAAAAAAATATTTAATTATGGAAATAATAGTTTCGATGTGTACATTATTGTAAACAAAGTATAATTATTAAAATTATTTTAATAGTTTCACTTTTTTAGTAGCAGATACAGTACAAAAAGTGTATTGATTCAATATGCATTTTCTGTATTTTATCAGGCAAAAAGGAAGAAAGGATTTGCCAGAAAATGACAATCAGGACAACCATAAGGAAAAATGACTGTATAAGTCAAAGCCCGGTAAGCATAAAAGACCTGTGTTTGATGCTGGGCCT
Source organism: Harpia harpyja (assembly GCF_026419915.1). Taxonomy (NCBI): domain Eukaryota; kingdom Metazoa; phylum Chordata; class Aves; order Accipitriformes; family Accipitridae; genus Harpia; species Harpia harpyja. The sequence continues at coordinate 11,177,336 of NC_068962.1, read as the reverse complement.
ATGGCATACCAAATCAAGTATTAAGAAGTGGGTTATAGCTATCAACAAGCAACAAAAAATGCTGCTATCTTCTCAAAAGCAGACCTTTGACCCTAGGAATGTTATCCTACTTGTAAATGGAGTAAAATTAGCTGTTCCTGTGGCTGAAAGACTGAGCCCTCCTACCTGGAAAAACATCTGGCTTCAAATGAAAAGTGCACAGCAGAATTGCTTGTAACTAACAAAGGCATTGAACTCTTCACCATGAAATAGCATCCCACTCTAAAAGAGGAGTAGAAATGCTTCCACTTAGGATGTGATGGAAACACTGCTGCATTCCTCTTTGAAGACCTTTACTCTCTGGGTGTCTTCTCCTCCACATAGCATATGTCTCCATATCATAAATTCATGATCCCGTTTATTTATGGGCCTACTTAAGACATCTTATTTCTCAGCTTTGGTGTAGCCCCATCTACAAAACCCAGGACATGTCTGAGAGGCAAATGTGCTTCTCACGTAGCACTTAAAAGAGAAGCAACCCACACAATATCTCGAGAACTCCAAAAGGCCTCTGGTAAGAGTCTGTTGAAGAACCTAAACAGTCATAAGGGAAGAGGCAAAATATCATCACAGATTGAAAGCTGAGCAGTTTAATTTCCGTCCTGATAGAAGGTCAACAGTGACATGCCCAAAGTTTAATAGTAGAAGTAAGAGTGTGTGGTGTATTTATTTCATTTTAGAAGAAGGGTTGGTAATGAGGGAGTATAAATATTTAGATGAAATTACAGTTTTTTGCCATAGTTAAGAGGAGAGAAGACTATGGAGAGCTTCACAGTTACTTCAACAGCCTAGGTTAAGGGACAGCAATATGACAAAATAAAGACATTGTATTGACTAAAGCAAAGAATATTAAACAGAAAGATTTAGTCAAACCTGATAGGTTTTTCAGCTAGCTGAAAAGGACCTTGCCCTTGCATCCAGTTCTGTGAAAACCTCTGTTAAATGCTCTCCTGCAGACGGAAAGGCTAACTAAGAGTTATGACACTTGGGGAATAGGATGGGGTGTGGAAACGAACTCATTCTAGTGTCTCTTAGGAGTCAATGGTGCATTACTATTGAGGGTGCTCTGTGCAGTTATGGTCCCTCTACATTGCTGCAGAACTAGAGAGGGTTCAGAGAGGAGCAACGAGAATGTTGGCCAGGTCATTCCATGAACGGCACAAGCCTTCCTTTTTATGACTTTCTATTGTAGATTCTTTATCTTTCCTTCCCCCTCTACCCACCTTCCAAACAGACCTACCCCCATCCCACCTCCATCCATATTACAACCCCCTTTACCCAGTATCTTCTTGTTCCCCATTTCCTTGATGGCTGCCAACCCTTCCCACAGTCCAGATTCCCTTCATCCAGAAGTACCTCCAGATTTTCATGTCCTCAAAATCTCTATTCATATCCTTAGCTCCACCTCCTTTCCTCTCCAGCTCCCCCACTGCAAAACCCCTGGCAATCTATTTCAATCGCATGATTTTGGTCCATCAAATGGCGGTATCTGCTATGGTTGGTTTGGAACTGCATACATGTTTTTTTGCCAGATTAATGCTGTCAAACTGTGGATAGGGCTGACTATGGTTACATTTAATTAATTAATAACTGAGATTATTAGTGCTTAGGACAAGGGCTTATTTCAGGAAAGCTGTAAGAGTAACCTTTTGGTCCAATTTGTTTTGGATATGGCCCATTTGTTCACAGGCTGTTTGGAAGGGAGCGGATCAAAGCATCTTTCATACTCCTTACTTGCATAAGAAATCAGATTTAAAACTATCACAGAAGGAACTAGATCTAGTATGGCTGTTCTCAATTTCCCAGCATATCAACTCCATTTAAGGTTTAATTAAAAAGTATCAATTTCTTTTCTGTCAGAGTATCAGCTAAGAAGACTCTTCACACAATGTAATAGTGAGAGAAAGCTTTGCTCTGCTGAAGTCTAGAGCACAAATAATTTTATAGCCAGTCTCTGCCCTTGCTGGTTTGTTAGTGCATCTACTTTTTGGATATATTTGTTACAGTGATAACACAGCTAATATTGGTGTGCCCTTAGTCACAAGCAGTATGAATAAGAAAGGGAGAAGCTTTTGCACTGATATGCTTTTCCTCTTGAACCTTCAAGGAGAATGATAGACTTTCCTTCATTTTGCTTAGAATTTAACTTTTCAGCAGTGAACATGAAAAGAACATGAATTTAGCTGTGCTGTTTTGAAGTTATTAATTTGTAAACTAGGGATTCGATTTTGGTATCCACAGCACAACACTTTGCTCAAGGTTAAGACAAAATACATGATTAAACAACCAAAAAAAGTTTAATTAAAAAAAAAATTTAAAATGTGTCTACACTTAGAATGAATGAATCTTAGGAGATAAAATAATTTTTAAGACCGGAGTCTTAACATTTTCTCTTACATTTTCAAATGTAAAAATGGGTTTTAATCACAAAGAAGTTTGAAACGTAATATCTTTATAACAAAATATGAGATGTCTAATTTCAGTTCTTATTTTGCTCATAGATAAACGTGGCTTCTTGTGATGGAAAATGCCCATCTGCAACAATTTTCAATGTCAACATTGATAGCCATTTAAGATTCTGTAAATGTTGTCGAGAAAATGGAACACGTAACCTGACTGTGCCACTACGCTGCTCAGGAAATGGCACTGAAATTATGTACGTCATTCAAGAGCCTATAGACTGCTCATGCCAATGGAACTGAACATTACTGTGGATATGATTTAATCTGAAGAATTAAAATGAGTTTCCTTTCACCAGACTCTATTTTTTGACCTTGGATGGCTATAGTACTCTGCAGGGGAAAAAAGAAAAAAAAAAATTCCTCAATTATGCTTTATAATGTAACTTTTCACAAATCTAGTGAAGAAGATGTTGTTTGTTGTTCTGCAAATTTTCTTTTTAAATATTGGCATGTGTAGAGAGAAAAACATAAATTCTTTTGAACAAGGTATAATTTATCCATCATTTATTTCTACTCAGTGGCTTTCTGATGAGCTGTTGAAAGCTGGTTAATGTCTGTACTTCCAGTGTTTTAAAATTTTGGATTGTGGCTACTTATCAAAGTCCAGAATTTCTCAGTGGTTCTTTTCCTTTTACTTGGAAACTTCCAGTTGAGAACCATCACTGGTCCCATGTTTAAATGGGTAAGCAGCATATTGGGGTTTTGAGAATGACTGAATTAACTTATTAAAAAAATAGTGGGTTCAACCGAAACATTTTTTATCTTGCTGAAAAGTTTATCTTTCATCCATTAAGCTGTTGTCAATGACTGGACTCTGCTTACACTGTAAGTCACTGAGAAACACCACGACCATGGTCTGTAAGTAACTGTAGTAAATCTCCAGAGCATATAGTAAAATCATGAGAGTGTCTTTAAACCTTAGACATTTATTTAATTTTTATATATATTATAAATATGAAGCATGACTAAGCAAAGGCTGAAGAGTTCAAACACTTGTGCCTTTATTAAAAATATCTAGAAGCTGTTTCTGATATGAAGGATTCTATTTTATATCCAGTTTTCAGTTTTCACAACTAAGAAATTGGCTGTCTACTGTTAGCTGTAGAATAAGATATTATGTGTATATATATATATTAAAAAAACAGGATACTGCACATTTTAACTATTCATAGTGGGTTTCTTCCTTTGTTTTCCAGTTTGAAGATTTGTGTTCAGTGTATTTTTATACAATACATAAAAATTGTTTGGTTTTTTTAAATATTGAGATTTGGACTATTGATTGAATTTAGGATTCATAATTTTTGAGTCCAGGAAAACAAAATCCAGGTAAAATATATGTTTTGAAGGGCTTAGGTGAGCTATTCATGTTCAATCAGGCTGTGAATGTGCATGATTCAGCACCTTAAGCTGAATATACTCTCCCTTTTATTAAACATACTACATAATCTTATCTTAAAATCTAAGAATAGAATTTTAGGCTTGTTTTTAGAAGATTACTTTGCTTTATAAACTCACTGAATGAAACTTGTTTAAATGATGTCAGTATTTTCCTTATCATGGAAACTGTTTCAGAATTAAAATTCTTGTCTGAAAGTCTGAAAACATTTTGACGCAGTTTTTATTTCAGGCTGTCATCATTTAATTACGAAAAGGTTGGATTATCACATTCGTTTATGCAATGAAAAATAAGCAACATAAAATTAAAAAACCTTAAAATCCAAGGCTATTTTGCTACTTTGTGTGACAAATCTTTAAACATTTGCTGTATGCAGTTTGAAGGCTTGTAAAGAAAAATAGTATATACAGTGAAATCTGTCTTTACTAACAAGACTGTCATCTACTCATCCATCTCCTTAAAAATAGTGACTTGGTTTAAAAATTAAAGAACAATCCATTGTATTATCAGTAAAATATTTAACCACTATAAAGAAATAGTGATCACCTAGCGATCAAAATAAAGTGCTGTTTTGAGAAAGCATATGCTTCATTTGCACGTTTTTATGATTTGTATGGCAGATATTTCAAGTCGTGTTATATACTAGGGCCTAGAACCAAAATATTCTCTGATATTGCTGCCAGAATTTGTGTACAGAAACTTTTCATGCAGGCCAGAAATGGAAATTAAATCAGAGGTAGAGCCGTACAGTTTGTGTACTCATGCAGCAAATTAAAAGGACAACTTTTAAAAGAAAAATTCATCCTTAGGGCCTTTTGATTTATTAACATAGAGATAGGAATCCTATATTTGCATCAAGAGAGTTTGGCCCAAAACTTCTTAATGAATTTAGCATTTGATGAATTACCTAAAGAACCTCCTACAAGATAGCATTTTTCCACATAATGACAAACTCTTGATGTGTTTTGATTGAACAGCTGTGCTTTTTAAGCAATGTGCTTTCCTGAGATTTAGAACTGTATTTGTAATTAAAGAGAAATTAATAAACATTATTTTGCAGAATGATAATAAATCAGTGTTGATGCAATTAATTTACCTGTGCCACTAAAGATGAACAATAATGCAAAATCTTAGACAAACCTGGAAATTATAAAAGCAGTTATGCTTAAAATTAACTCCATGATAACCTGTAATAGGAAAAATGGTATTAAAAGATCTTTTCCCACTCACCCAACTTGGTTTTTTTAAGTGCAACAATCAGTAGGAACTGTGTCGGGATCCTCCCTGAAGCCTACAGCAAAATCTTACATCTTCGGTGGAGCTGGATATGGTCTAAGATCGCCTTTCATTTGACAATTAAACTTCAAATTCAGGCTGCTTTGGCCTGGTCAGAAAGTGAACACCTATTAAAACTTGTGAACCATTTTCTGGACAGCCATCCCACCCCCATTACCTCCATGAAGGTGACATTGGCATAACGTGGTATGTTTTATACAATGTGAACTAGCCCTTGCAGGCCTTGCAATGGGTAGAAGGTTTGAATGAGCCTGCAGTGTGGCAGGACTGTTCTGCTCCAAATATTTCCTCCATCTGTATCTTAAATATAAACGTAGATGGAGTCTGTGGTTCTGTCTTGGTTTCCTCATCTCTCTTCAACTGCATTCCTGCCTCAACCCCCAGCCTCAAATTGCGTGTAACCCTGTTTGCTCAGGCATCTTGTGAGCTGCTTTGGAAAGCTGATCCAACTCAAACCTAACTTAGTTAAATACCAAAATTAATTAGTTTGTTTATTATTGACTAAAAGAGCTTTAATACCCACAGAGTTCCCTCCCTTCTACCCCCGCCCTGAAATCAAGACTCCAATAATTTCTACTCCCCTAAAAGAAAGGCTGGGAATGCATGCCTCTCTCAAACTCCCACGCTGCCACTGGAAAATGCGAGGAACTGGGGAGAAGCTGCGTGCATGGCTGAGTGCAGGCCTTACGCTGCGGTCCTGCCGTGCCCTGGCATCTCCCCCATTCATAGCTGGTTGCACTGGTCCTTTGCTCCTGTATTTCCACTGCTCTGTTCTCCTACTTGCACTTGCAAAAGGAATTCCACAATATAAAGGCTTACCCATAAAACAATGCAGATTTCTTTTTTTTTTTTTTAGGGATTAATCTAAATCTATCTCTATACTTAGAATCAGATTGTAACTGAACATGCATCTATAAAATAGTAAGGCTTTGGCCATATTATTTATAATATTTGACTTTTATAATTCCATTGCCTTATTACCAGGTCATTTGTTAAGACCTATTCTTGCCCCAATATGCAACTGGAATTTAAGGCACAGCTTTTAATATTGGGTTTAAGCCACTTACTGTGTGTTTTCATTAATAAAATCCAAGACCTACAGTACAGCTATACAGGCAGCCAATATTCTCATTTTTAGCTAGCCAAGTCTGTATACTAAAAATCAACAGTAAAACTTAATACATACATTTGCATGATTTATTACTTTTCCACATTACAGGTGGAGGTCTTCCCAAATACATGCACCTGTGTATTGGTGAAAAAGCTATTTGCACTGAGGTCTTTGTTACTAGTTTCTTTTGAGAACAGGATCAGGCCTGAAGTATGGTGTTTGAACGTAGTTACAAGGCGCAAAATATACTCAAAGGTGGAGGTGTTTACAAGAACACACTCCAGGGTGACAAATGGTCACTGTGCTGTTTACAGTGCTTAAGCAGTCACAAATGCCACTTCAGATGTGGCTCCTGTCCCCTTCCTTTTACACTCCATTTTTCCTGACACAAATTCAGTTTTTTTCTCTTGACTTTCTGCACTGCTGATGAACTCAGATTATAGAGCCTGGATTTTTTTTTTTTTTGATTATGCATTGGTTCTGCATAGTTCTTTCCATCTCTTTTTCTTCTATCTCTCCTTTTATAAGAATTTATAGGACATCCAATTTCCAAATATTACAGAGGTTCACCTTTGTGTAAAAACTTACTGCCAAATAAATGTGTAGGTACCAATCAGGAATACTGTGGTAGTGGGAAACACTGTCTTGAAGTAATTTTTTCGAGTTCTGTCCCATCAAATCCTTTTCCAGATGTTACCTTGAGGTTATGCTGCTGGTGTAATCATGTATGGGTGTATGTCCTATGGAAAAATCCCACAGGCATGTGTTCTAGTACAGGGGACAAAACATACGTGAGTTGTCACACATAACCATATAAACCATATTAGGTCATCATACGCCTATTGAAATCAGTGGTAAAAGGTTCTCCAAGATCAGAGATTTGAGAATCTCACTCAAAGGAGATAGTCTGAAAAAAATACCTTATACATGTAGGTTCTACCTTTACAAGTAGTTTTTGTATGAAGACTGGGGGAACTTGAAGAGCTTCTGTACTGATGTTGCATTCTGGAGAAACGCAATAGTTAATGATGTTAAAAGTTAATCACTAGAAATGCTGAATAAAAGGAAAGTGGTTATGTTTTGGGGAGTGTTCTTTTGATTAAGGTGGAATGTGCCATGCACACTTAATTTAATGAGGTTAAAAAAGAGAGGGCTCCCGCTGTTGTCTTGAAAATCGCCCTGTTAATAAAGCCTCCCTTAGTGCTTGGTGATTACAAAGTTCTCTGGAAAAAAAATGAGTATATCTGCTTTGTAAAACAGCTGAATAGGCAGCAGCTTACTTTTGGCATTGATAGCTAAAATAGCATTCAGGCGACACCCCCACCTGTGCTCTGTATGTGTGTGTTTCTCAGAGAGAGACTGACTCAGTGTTTTTGAGATCAGGTGTTTCATTGCAGCAGCTTTTGATTTACTACATCTGTCTCTGAGCCTGGGTAACATAAAAGCTCCAAAATGGTATTTTTTCTGGTGAGATTAAGCCTGCCTTCTTTACTAGAAGTTCTAAATAAAGGTCTAATTAAAAATTGTATTCCTTATTTCACGATTCAATGTTCAGTTGGGTACAGATTTGGGGAAAAATGGGGAACAACCCACTGATCAACAAGATACTATCTCAAGAAAGGAATAATATATTATGCGATGATAGCACCTAAGAAAATACACAGTAAATAATACGAGTGTTGCTCATTTTTATGGTACATGTATACAGTGGCACTAATTTGTATTTATTCCATAATTACTTTGTCTGGAAATAATTGGTAAACAATTTTTATCGGCTTACTAAACTGATTTAATTTCAAAGAGCACAGTGGAAAACTAATTTTCTATTAAAAAGGTTAATTTGGGGAAGGTTAGGGCACTGGGAATTATATTGAGGTAAGTTTACCTCTGAATTCACCGCTTCAGATCTGGCCAAAGGTGGATGTCACCCGAAGTTTTTGTCTGAGCCGAGTTCTTGTTCAGTAGCCTTTGGGAAATAAATCAGTGGTCCTACTGTTACGTATTCTCGTCTGTTCTTCGTTTATAGATGCTTGCACTGGTAACTTTGTGTGGGACCTCTGTACAGAGGCCAACAGCTTGATAAGGAGAATCAGGAATTCTGCCCCAAGGAGAAATTCTGCCCCAAGGAGGTAAATGAGGATCTTTGCAGCGGCTCCAGCAGCAAGACAATGTCAGTGTCTGTTCCTCCTCTGGGGCTAATCTCTGTGTTTTACAGTAGGGATACTCACTGGTGAAGAAACTGGTGTCACACCGGGGAGCAGCTGTATGGATTCTGAGACCGACTTCATTTCTGAGACCAACCTTACTCCGAAGCAGTCTGATTTAACCCTCTTCATATAAAATCTAGAACCAAAAAATGCCTGTTAAGAATCTAGCTAGCTAGTTAAAGGATAGAAGGCAGTACTTCATGCTAGTTGCTTTGATGGTATTTGTTACTCATTCTTCCCAGAGACATACTCTGAAACTCTACGATGCCTAAGTGGAAAGTATTTTCTCAAAGCAAGTTAAAGCCAGTACTCCTGCGAGCAGCCTTCATGTTTCGCACACATGGCTGGCCCCAAAGACACAGCTCTTACATGTAAAAAGAGTTGAGGAACATCTGCTCGCAGTGAATTTACGATGGGTCCACATTCCAGTACAGTTGGATAACAGAACCCTAAAATAGGGTATCGGAGCGGACCAGACCACCACAAAGCACGACAGCTCCTCACACAAAAACCAGCGAACAGCGCCCGGGCCCTGAAACACCCCGTTTGCCTCCTCAGTGTTTCCTTTCAGCCCGGTGATCGCAGGAATAGTTCGGCTGTGACTTCCCATACACGCATACACCTCTCTTAACATTCCAGCTATTTTTAATTTTGACAAAGTCTTTCCGGTGCTGGGCTCTCGCCGGCGGCGCGGCGCGGCCTCACGGCGGGCGGGAAGGCGGCGGGCCGCGCTGCGCCGCCGCCGCCGCCCGCCCCTTCCCCTCAGGAGTCCGCCTCAGGGAAATGAGCGGGAAATGAGCGGGAAGCTCCGCGTTCGGTGCCCCGCGACGGCTCCGCTGGGGATGAGGGGACGCGGGGGGGCCGGCAGCCGGGACCCCCGCCACACGGCGCTGCCCGTTCCCGCCTCGACCCGGCCGGCAGCAGGCGAAAAGGCAGGAAAGGCCAGAACACACGGCGGCGGGGCGGGCTGGGGACAGAGAAAGCGAGGAGGGGGAGAGGAAGGCGGCCGGAGCGGAGGCCCCGCCAGCCGCAGGTGGGTGCCTGTCCCCGCCGGCGAAGGGGAGCGTCGTCTCCCCTCACGGGGAGAGCCCGTGGGGCGATGGTGGCGGCCGGCCCGCTCCCGCCTCCCCGGCTGCGGGCTCCGCGGGGCAGCGCTGCCGCCCGCCCTTCCCCTGTCAGGCTGCGGGGCCTGCCGCCATGCGGGCGCCTCCGGAGGCGGCGGCGGCCGTTCTTCGCTCCGCCGCCAGCGCCCAGGGCTTCTTGGTGCTGGAGAGATTTCTCCCGGGAATTGCGTGCTGTGCTTGGTAACTACAAGTTTGAGAAGTCCTCCGATGAGTGGGTTGTGTGCGAGTTAGGAGACTTACAGGCTCTGCTTTTCGGTTGAGAAGTAGGATTTGGTATTTTCTGTAAGGGGTTTTAGACTTGCTCGTGCGGTTCCTGGTGCTGTAGTGGTGTGAACCTGTCTTTCCATGAGCAAATTTAACGGCAATTATCATAAACTCACACTGTTTATTTCTCTCGGACATGCTAACAAGACATGTCAGTGGGTTCTGCAGGTTTGCTTAGTACTTCCACGTAAAAGTGCTTTAAGGCTTATTTGGAACACTGACAAAGGGGCATCTTGCTAGAAATGTGTGCTGTGGAAAACAACCAGAGTCTCTTGAGGAAAGTGTGAGGGGTTACACTGATTTCAATGAATTTTGATCCAGTAATCACTAGTAAAACTTAGAAAACCCTGACGTTTTTTACACTGAGGGGTTTTTAAATGACTAATGAACAACAGGCACATCCGCAGTTCAGTGAAGTTAAAGGACGGCCTTCTGCTGATCTCAGAAAACTTTATATGAGGCCTGGGAAGGGGCAGGGCTAGAGCAAAGACACAAATCTCGGGTGCGCCATTGGCTGCTGCTGTATCTATGTGAAGTATAAATATGTGTGTTAGTTTTTCTCGTGTCTTAGATATTCTAACACCATTTTGGTTTGAAGCTGTTGTGCTTCAGACACATAAGGGACACTGGGACTGTAACATTTCTTTATGGATCAGGCAATTCTCCTCCTGCTTTTATTAAACTATTTATTTAAGGTAAGAAAAATATTCCCTTTTCTCGAAGGTGGATAGATATTCAAATTGAATGTTGAAAATTGATGATTTGTGATTTGGACTGGTTTTTTGTAGTTCTAGCAGTCACAGCGAGCTCTCAGTTACTGCTACTGAGCATTCCCAGTCTTCCTTCTATTTAAGTGGTTGGAAGATCTTTTGAGATCCTTAATCTGCTTTATTGCCTGCTGCTTCTTGTTTAATGTTGTTCCACAGAAGAAGTAAGAGATCCCAGGATCTTTAAGTCCTAAGCTAGCTCATACTGCTGTGTAAATTGTCACCTTTTGGACACTGCGGAGACATGCATGGGGATGCTGGAAATTCAAGGTCATTCTGGGACCCAGGGGTGTACTCTGGCTGTGCCTTTAGGAAGTGTACTTGTGCAAGGAGTATTTTACTTTCTGATCCAAAACTGCTGTTTGTGGGTTAGCCCTTTGTGTTTAATTTGACTGTTATTGAAAGAACGACATACGTAGGAACCACATGTGTCTTTCTGCTTCATTTTCTAGTACACTTTGCAGTAGTCTTGTCCATATTTACCTATATTTGGTTTTTGTATGTGTAGTCTTTATTTTACACTTAGCTTAACATGCTTTGCAGCAAAGGTGATTTCAAAGCTGTCAATTACTGGTACAAATACCACTCTGTTCCTTTGGAGAAGAGAGCCGTGTATTTGGAGTGGCGAAATGTTGCTGTGGTACCCAGCCTCCTGCTATATTCCTTGAGAATATCCAGACAGTGTCCAGTTGCACTGGCCCATTTTGAGCTTGAGAACAAGTGCTTTTTTGCTTTTTGTGGAAGCCATCATGCAGCAGTCTGTGATCTGCCTTAGTCAGGGAAGTTTCCTGTCAGTTGCAGAGTAGCTGCGAGTGCCTGGCTCTTAAGGATGGGGTGAAATAAAAACTTCAGTGAGTTCAGTATCATACCTCTAGCAGTGGCAATAAGCAGATCCTTGTGGAGGACTGTATAATAGCATAATATGAGAATTACCTATACTGTGTTAGTTTCCCACCATTTGCAGCTTAAGGACTTCTTGAGATGGATGTAGTTGCAGTGCGTTTTGTAAGCTCCAGTGTAGTTCTCTTCTATGAACTTGTCTGGCCGCCTCTGAAGCCCATCGAACCTTTTAATACTCGTTTTAAGCTTTGTCAGAGAAATATTTATTTTGTGAAGAACTGCCTCTTGTTGTTTGATTTCAATCTGGAGCATACCAGCTACACGTCATCCTTCACAGTTCCTGTATTTGAAAAGAAAATGAAAAATCAATCTCTGCTCACTTCTTCTGGCTGCTTAAGATTTTGTAGACCTCTGTTGTATTTCCCCTCAAGTGCCTCTTTTTTAGACTGGGAAGCCTACTTAAGTCATATATTGAGAAGTTGTTGATAACAGAAGTCAGTATTTATTTTAGGTCTCCTGGCTGGTGTGTAGCTAGCCTGAAGATAGATCTGAACCTTAGGTCTTTGTGGTCAATTTAATTTTTTTTTTTTAAATTGCTGCAGTCTTTGGGTAAAGGCCTAAAAAGTACCAACAGGGTGCTGGTGACAAAAAGGGACATTCTAAATACCTCTTGTCAGATATAAGTATGGTAAAATTTCTGTGTACACTTGAAAATTTAGTTCTTGTTTTTATGTCTAGAAATATGTATTTATGTACAGTAAAATGGCATACAGTATTGTTGATGGTGGAAAATTATTAAACATGGTTAATTCAATTATTGGCAAATATACATTTTTTTTATTATCTTTAAGAGCAGATTTTCCTACCCTTTGGATTTTCTGGATTAGACTGTTTTCAGGCAATATAAGACAGCTATACACCCATCAATTAAAAGCCTGCTACTTTTCCTGGAAAAGTGTTCCTTTAAACACTTTCGTGTATGCCATCAATATTAGTGTAGTATGTCAATTCAGGGGCTTCCAAGAGGTGGTATGTACTGTCTTACAAAGGGTTTATAGAGGTTAAAGGTTTTATAAACTTTATAAAGTTTGTACTTTAAAAAGTGTGATCTAAACTCTGCACATTAAGATCTTGATAGATTTATAGTTACCATTAGTTAAAGGAAGTTATCGTAAACCAAACTGAGTTCCAGAGTATGTTGTATTAAAAAATAGAGAAGAGCTGAGTGTTTTTGCTTTTTATGGTGCATTTCTTTGTGTGGTAGATTGCTTTACAGGACAACACAAAGTAATATAATAATAAAAACCTTAACTTTTATTTTAGTGTGCTAGGGTTCCTATTTGATTTTTGGTTTGGTTTGGTTTTTTGAACTACATTTTGAGTTCATTGCTAAATGATGGCATTTATTTGTCGTGCCAATTCATAAAGAAAATAAAAATGGAACTTAAAAGACAGAACTGCAGTCTTTTAACAAATGTCATGTGATAGGGATTGGCATTACATGCCCCAATTTCTCTGAATTTCAGAGGTGTGATTCAGGTTTCTATCCTGTTAGATAGAAGCAACCTGTAAGTTTCTGGTTCCAAATGAAATTCAAACACAGAAGGAACCTGCTTCTCTAAAGCGCTAAGCCAAAGTCCTTCAAAGGCAGGTACAGTTATTAAAAAGCTAGTGTCAAAAATACAGAAGACTAGTGTCTAGAATGAGTCGACCTCTGTAAGAAGTTGAAATGCTGAACCAAGTTTGTAATGCCATGTCTAAATTGGATTGGTAGGTAGTTGTATAATAAATTATTTCTTTACCTCTTGAACGTTGCTGTTTCTTATTCTGAGATATTTGGAAGCTGTGAAAGTGATGCCAGTAAAGTCTTTACCATGTAATGTGGGAACAAGACAGAGACCTCCAACTCCTGGACAGAGACCTCCAACCCTGGCTGACCGCTAACTGTAATTGCAATATGTACACTGCAAGTTAAATCTCTGACCTTGTTTCTAAAATGATGACAGATTTCTCTTTTCCTAGTAGGGCATATTTGGGTCAACTGACATGGTTTGTCCACCTCTGGAGAGAGAAAGAAAAATAGAATCTGTACCTGCAGAACTTGTAAAAAAATTATGAAGCCCCTGTGTGTCACACAGTAGGGCTGGTGATACTGGTCCATATAAAAACTGTTGCTAGCTGACAAGGTCTAGGTAAAAGTTGTTAAAATTGACAGAATTTAATTAGTTAGAGGTACATTTTCTGCATTTTCTACTAAGTTGCATTCATGTATGTTTCTGTTACAGGGTTCAGAGAGTCTAGACTGTGACCAAGTGAAAAAGCCTGCTAGAGTAGTTTTGATGGAGTGGACTGAATTGCCCAAAGGAGAGGATCCAGACTATTATATTGTAACATACCAGCAAGCAGATGCTTTCAGTCAAAAAGTAAATTTCGTCAGTCTAAGTGATAAGTAGTTCCATATGTATTTAAGCTGTAGATACCAGTAGTTAATACCGTTGTGTGTTGTGTGTGTGTTTGTTTAAAAAAAATAATGTAAAATAGCAAATAAAGAGAAAGTTTGGAAAACTTGTACTGAATTCTGTAATTCTTGTCATTTATGTGCACTCTTACAGAGTCCTGTTGAAGCCAGTGGGACTTAAAAGACCATTGAGTATCCTGGTTGAATAAGTATAGATAGGCATATGTTCAAAGTTAAGAATATGCATGTTCTTCAAGGTACTGTGGTTTGAAGGAGGAGTCTAACTTCTCCAGAAGAGGCACAGACACTACCCCCAGGTCTCTGGGGGAAGATGTTGTTCTTATTTTGAGCACAGGGTGTTCTGGAACTTAAAGAAAATATGGGGATTTTAATACGAAGGTGTTAGTTTGATTTCCAAAAGGTCTTGTTTTAAATGCATTGGGTATTTTGCAGTTTAACTGCAGCCTTAAGTTTGACATGCTGCAATATAAGCTACCCTTTTAAAAACTTCATAGATCATTTATGAATTGTATTTTTATTACTTTCACTATATCCAGAAATTCTTTTAACTTGCAGAATGTAAGAAACATTTCTAAAGTTGAACAGAAACCTGTCAGTACTACAATTCTGCTTGAGGAAAATAAGAAGTATGATATTACAATACAATCTCTAAAAAATGGCCGAATCTTAACTGTAAAATCATTTAAGACACGTAAGTAGAGTAGCACAAAAATATTTTGGCATTATTATAGTTGGTCTAATACTGAAGATTAAAGAAGTAGGGGCTGAAATCTGGAGCTTACTCATGTATTTAGAAAATTCGCATCAATGTATGTTTTCAACCTTGAAGAGTAGAAGGAACAATTTTATGTAACTAATTTGGTTAGTGTAACAATTCTGCAATATGGGACTGATGTAAAAGTTTGGGAGATATTTAAATGTTATGGGCTTTGCGATACTACAGTAATTCTAGGAGAAGAGATTTATAGAAGAGGATGATGGAGAAAGTTACTTAAAGTCTGGCAATTTCATATCAATGTAGGGTTGTGGTTGTTTGTCATATAAATTAAAAATACTAAATATTTTTGTTTCCACTTTATGACAGTCCCTCTTTAAAAAGGGTTAATGAGTACCTTGAAGATCTTAGTATTGTGACTAAGTGGGACAGACTTTTAGTATAAGAATTTGTGAGTCTAGCCACTGAACATATAAAAACATCATTTATAGCAGTAAATATGTTCAGGACCACAAGTCCCACCAATTACTAGAATGAAAGGGCCTTTTAATCTTAATTTTGTTAACTGCTTTAAAATAGTTTATGGCGTTACCTTTGTACACATTACAAGCTCATACTAGCTTTGGAATAGTCTAGGATCTGAATACAAACAACATCACTGGGAAAAATACGTAGTAAGTTGAAAACATTGCAGCAGCCATTGACTCTGCTGAAAGTACATTCAGCAAGCTACAGGGAATAATTCATAACACATGGATGTGTTACTGCGCTTGACATCTATTACATAACTGGTATTCTAGCAAAGTATGTACTTTTACAGTTAAGCACTCCTTAAACTGTGCACTTTTATTTCTGGTTGCTTCACACATAAGTTTACATAGCATGACAATAAAGAAGAGTGTGACTTAATTTCTCAGTAAGACATTTTCTGTTTTGATACTACCTTTCTCTCCCTAATGTGTGTATCCCTCATCACTTCTTAAAAGAAAAAGAATAATAATATTGATGCAATAAAACTTTGAGCTAATTATTCCCTTGTGGTAAAGACAGTATTTATTTTTTCTTGCTCTACTAGGTGGAATTTCAGAAAATGACATCAGAACATTTGTGACAGCTACTACAGTGTCTTTTAATTGGAGTACAATGACCAAAGAATTTTCAGTTTCAGCTTCACTGAATGGCACTTCTCAGTTTATAAAAAACCCCAGTGGATTCTTTGTATGGAGTAATTTGGCACCTGCCACCTTATATACATTTAAGTTTATATTTGAACAATTACATCTTGAATTTATAAATGTGTCTCAAGCACTGGATGTTCAAGCTGAAACAGGTATATATTAGAGTTTGTTGTAGTCACAGTGAATGCAAGGAAGCACTGCATATTTTCTAGGTTTAAGAGTAAATTGTAAAAAGCCTGTATTCCATTTTACAATTTTTAACAGGTGTGGATTATTTCTTTTCTAGAAAGCTGAAAAAAATTGAATGTTAATGACATAGAAAAGTTATTTCTAGTTAATATTTCCTAGTATTTTTAGGAGCAAGAATTCAAATTCGTATGTGCAAATGTTTTAAGCTAACTACCTTTTTTTACAGTCTAAAACAGAGTCAAGTGAATGTTGAGGTTAAGCACTGTAATTACTTGAGTGTAAGGATCAAATTTGCTATACAGCTTCAGTGAAAAGGCAGGGAAAATCCTGAATTTGGTAAGGATATGGAATGCTTTTTGCCAGCGTTTGAAGTGATGGTTTTGTACTGCTGAGTGGCTAATCTAGCTACACTGTTTTGTTAGAAGTGCTGTGAAAGAGGTAGGATTCTGAGGATGTCACGGCTTGATTTTGTAACTTCATTCCTTTAAATGTGCTACTCGGATAATGCAACTTAAAATCTTTAAATTTAGGAACACAAATGAAAGGATTATATAGGCTCAAATTCAAGGAAGTAATTATTTTCCTAAACTCAAGAAACTATTAAAAAGAAATGATTTGTTAACTTCAATTTTGAAATTTAAAAAATGAGCCATCAGAAACTAAGCTTAAAGAATGAGTTTTTTCCTAGAGTAGGATAAAAATTAATGGGTCTTTTTTTTTTTGCTTCAGTAGGTTGTAGTTGATACTCCTTTAATTCAGTCAATCAGATTTTTTTAAGACACTCAGGATTTTGAAGGAGTGTTGATTCATAATTTCTGAATTTTGGGGGGTTTGCAATCGTGAATTAATTAAATGCTATTGTCATCAAAATGTCTGTGTAATTATAAAAATTCTTAAGCTGTACCACTGCCGTGAATGGTACAGAATATCTTTAAAATCCTGTCCTTGTTCACCTATAGGCACCTGTTCACAAGGGTGGGTGGCATTCCAAAGCAGCTGCTATCGAATGGGTAAGGAGAGCAAGCCGTGGAAGGTGGCACAAGAGATCTGTGAAACGACTTCACAAGGGGCGCATCTTCTTGACATAGGGAGTGAAGAAGAACATGGTTTCATTTTGTCTTATCTCCAGACAATTAGTCAAATAATCATGTTATGGACGGGTCTTAATGACCTAAAGGTCAGTCTATTCTATCTTCTTTGCTATTACATATATGGAAGCAGGAGAATTTTGATATACAGAGCCTGATTCCTTGGAATAAAAAATGCTACACAGTAAATTGGTTATTTGTTTGTATAGTTATTAGTAGTTGGAAGAGGAATCATTATTTCTTCCTATTTAGAAATACTGAAAATATTTAGCAGGCCATAGCTGGGAAAAAGAGACATAGTTTTTTACATAACCTGTTTAATTTTTCTTTTTTTCTGAGTACTTCACAGGAATATTGTTTTGCCTGTAGGTGGTGCTGCATTGCCAGATTTTAAGTCTTACTCTCTACGTATGTTGCTTTCTATGGATATCGAAGCCTGGGGTTGGCTTTCTCAGTTTTGATGCAGGTCTGAAATGTTGAGTGTTGAGCTTAGCAAGGTCTGTCCAGTATGGCTGCTGGATAAGCCAGTGGAAGAATGAATGGGAGCAACGTATTTCTTGTAAAAAGTTTCCTGTTCCTCATATTTGGGATATGAAGGGTCTTAATGCCAGCTCTGCTATTACTAAATGACTCACTGTGGTGTGGTGTGTGGTTTGGGAACAGCTACAGAGATAAATAAAAGTATTGGGGAAGCTCTCAGAAAGATGGAGACCCTCTGCCAGAAATGTGGGATCCAGACTTCCTGTGATTAGGCATAGTGAAACCTTCTTTTGTGGTAAGTATCAGAAGGTTGGGAGAAGGCCACTGATTTTTGGTTTGGGAAATCTACGCTCCGAAATTTAATTTTAATATCATTTTGGTCAAATTAATTTTGAAAGAAGTGCTGTGAAAATCAGTAAAAACAAAGTAAACTTTATTTATAAAGGCAGGAAGTAAGTGGCAAACATGTCATAGACAGAAAATTTCTTTTTTGCAGACTCTGTTAAAAAACTTAATGGGGCTACACAAACAAGTCAGAGTGGGATAACATGCAAACTGAGGAAACACAAACCTGTCTAGGTTTGTGGTTAGAGAAGCACTCTAACTTTCCTGGTTAGTAAAGCACCAGTAATATATGCATTTTACATGTAATATTGTTTTATGCATGAGATTTTAGAATTGCTGTAGTTTTTACACCATAGTGATACTAATTGTAACCAACTTGGTATTTTGGAAATAAGGTAGTATTTGTAAGAGGCTGCCAGAAATAGATGTCCCATGAAAGCATAATATTCTTGCATGTTGGAAAGAGTGCTAGAAAGGCGGGGTTTTTTTCTTTTTAAACTCTGATTACACAGAAAAGAGTTAATTGCCAGTTTGGAATTTGACTGCTAGTGAACTGTTTAATCATTACATGCATTTTTATGTTTGTGGGAGTCTAGTCAGTTAAATGAACTAGATGAGTACCTTGTTTTAAGAGTAGCAAGGGATAATAATAAAATGCTTGTTTTTCAAGCACTTCCTAAATATTTGTACTTAATTAGTGTGTTCAAGTACTGTATGAACATGTTGAAGTCCTCCTAAGTGTCATTGTTGTCATTTGCTCTCATCTTACAAGAACTCCAAATTGTACTTGCACCAAATTGTACTTACCCCAGGAGTTCAAAGATCATGGGACATATGCTAGGAATTGCAGGACTTGTTTAAAATCTGAAATAAAAAATATGGATTCAATTATTTTTGCTTTCTCTTTCACATTTGAACCATTAGGGAGTTAAATTTCTGTTTTCAAGTTCTTTTCTCCCAGTACCCATGGGACTTGAAAAGTTCTATGAAAAAATGTTGAGACTGTAACCTACTCAGAAGATTTCAGCAGCCTTAGGAAAACTGCCAAGCACTGTGACACTGTTAAAAATTAGCAACATTGTGAGCAAAATTAGTTCTGTAGCATTTGCATTCTCACAGTTTCTCCTTCTTTAACCCTATTTTGTTCTGTATCTGCATTCAAACCGTTCCTGACGAGGGTGAGCATTCCTGTGAAAGACAACAGGGACCCTGGAGATGTAGGTCAGTGAGCTGGGCAAGGATGAATGGAGCGCTTTGGTGATACCCACATGTCTGTCCTGACACTCTGTGCAGTTTTTCAGAGTTAGGAAGTGGAAAAGGTAGCCAAAGACTATTTGCTGAGGCTTCTCTTACAAGCCCTGCTACAGAGGTTTGTATCATAGTAGTATATTGTGGCTTCCTGTGCTTGTAGTTAACTCTGCCCAGGAAGACCAGCATAAGAAAAAGATAGGCATTGATTTACATAGTATTTTTGAAACAGCAGGCTAGACACACAAGTCCTCCTGAAAGTCAAGCTGAATTATTTCATACCATTGAAAATCTTGTTCACTCTCTTGGGAAAATGAAAGACATCACAGAATTTTATTTGATTCTTTTCAGTTCAATGGATGAATTGAAAAAAACAGGCTAGTCTCAACCAACGTGATTTTTTGTTGTTTTCTCAAAGAAATGGAAAAAAATCTTTTTCCTCCTCCCCCTCCCTCCTTTTGAATATCTTTAACAAAATGGAAAAGCAATGCAAGTCTTAAAATTATGGTGGTACCTCAACTCTTCTCCATTACAATACTTAAAGCATTTATTTAGATTGTAGGACCACAGACTTGCTATGCCTGAAAACACTATGCTAGTATACCTCCTGAGAGTGCTCCAATGATAATAAATGTGCATAAATGTGTTGGGTTTTTTATTAATCCCTGTAGATGTTAGTATATGTTAGTGCAGTGCAAACTGAAACCTGTCTCCCACTAGAGGGGTCTACATTGGAGTGCTGTAAGCATATTCTACAAGCATCTTTCCTCCAAAATATCATGTTGCCCTGGTCTAGTATTTGTAGAGCTCTGCTGGAGAAACTGAAAGTACCTCAAAAGTTAGAAACTTGGAGTCAGGTGTGAGTGAGTGTCCTAACTGCCAAGCTACCAGCAAATAGGAGAAAGGGGAAAAGATAGCATTTCCTCATCTGATTGTGAATCCAGACCTGGATTTTTTTCAGCTAAACTATTTTTGCTTTCAGGTGGAATTTATGTATATTTTTGACTGACTGAATTTTTTTAAAGTGATTAACATTTTTAGAAAATTATCCATTCATGATTATTAGATTATTTGATTAATAGTGATTTTTAAAGGTTTGTTTGTAATGATCAAACACTCTACATTAGCCTTATGTGGTTTATATGACATATGATATTATTACCTTGTAATCTTTTGTAATAGAAGGGATAGAATTTTACACTGAAATATTTACTTTATTCAAAATGCTCCTATGCAATTAATTTGCATAAATGAAGTATGTAAATTTTGGATGTTTAGGAGATATGCTTGCAATGAGGAAAGCCTTAATAATTCATAAATATAATGTAAAAATACATGGGGTTTTTATTTCTGTTTTTTCAATGTAGGAAGAAGGTCGGCTCTTGTGGACAGATAGATCTCCTTATCTTCTAAAGGCTGGTATCTCAACTTTGTCAATGATACCAGAAAACGAAACGGACTGCTATGCCCTTCAGAGAGATCCCACTGGTCCAGACTATTTCTTCACAGGGTTTTTCTGCTATATACAGCTACCATATATTTGTGAATATGAATGTAACTATATTTTTTCCAGTCTTTTGCATTTATTTTTAAAAGCCTTCCCCCAATTACCTTTATCTTTGAAGATACAAATATAAATAGGAAAAGGTTTTCATGATTTTCAATGTTTTTTTTAATTTTTGGTGTTCTTTTTCAGTACCTCTGGTACCAGAAAACTTCACGTTTAGTGTGCGTGATGTCAAGACAACTGAAGCTGTATTTATGTGGAGTGATATGGACATGCGGCTTAAGTCAGGCTTTGCACTTACAATTAAGTACTATTTTGATCAGTGGAAACCATACATTCTGAACTTGCCTGTGAATACAACTCAAGCAAAAATTGTGCAGTTGTCTCCTGGCCTTTGCTATAAATTTTTATTAGCAGCAAGGAACCCAGAAGGGACACAGACTATCTTAAGTCCAATTCTGAAGGTAGAAACAAGTAAGTTACAAAAATAAATAGCAGTAATAATCAGATAATCATACAGTTCTTATATTTTTCTTTTAATTACACTGTTCCTTGTGATGCTATTTTGTCTGAAAATAGAAATAATTCTGAACATGAATTCTGAATCCAGGATTTACCAGTTTGCAGAGTGGATTCCAACATCTTCATTTTGCTTTTGTGCTACAATGCTTTATTGGGATTGATGAGGAAAAGCTCAGGAGTTTTTGGTGGCTGCAAGCAGAAAGCCAGCTACAAATTCTGTTTCTGTGACGTATATTTTAAAAGCTCTTTCTTACCATAATTTTACTCACAGAATTCCTACTGATGTCCAAAGGTAAAGCTGGATGTCAGAGTAGCAGTAAGGTATTTTTTGGCTGTGAAATGCAGAAGCATACTTTCCAATCTGAAGTAAAAGATTTGTTGGAATAAGTGGAGGTATCCCTGTATATGTGCAGTTAAGATTAAGACAAGCTTTATGGTTTAAAAATACATTGTGTTTTGACATTCTGCATGATGCAGCATGGCATAAGAGAAATTCATGAACAAATTAACTTGTGTTCTAGTAAAGTCTAGCTGAACGAAGCCAAATGAAACCTGCCAGTTGGTAGAGATGAAAAATACCTTTGCATCTAAAGGTGATCAAATGGAGATGTCCTGAAGGTAAAACTACTTCATGGACACAGTTTTAGGTGCAAATTTTCTTCATGTTCCTGTTTCCGTGGTACTGGGAAAATGTTCTGATTTTCAGAAGTTAAGGAAAACATACTTCCCTAACATTTTTACCAATTCTGGCAACGCAGTCCAAATATGAGTCAGAGGTCCATTTTCTTAGAACAAAATACAGGTTTTAGTTTAGGGGAAAGAAGCTGTTCCTTTTCTCCAGCAAGTACATTTTGTACAGTTCACTTCTTCATCCCCTGGGCTGCTTTAGTGCACTTGAAAGTCCTCTCATCTCCTGTGCCTACCAGCTTCTCTGCTCCCTAATCTGATGGTTTGTTTTCTGTATATAAGACCTTGTAATGCAAGTTACCTCTATAACGAAGGAAAGATATTTCTGCTTTCTCCTAAGAGAAGCAAATTTGTGTTTTACCTCAGAAATCAGGTTTTCAGCTGCAACATTGCTATCTACAGAAACATAATTGTCCAGGCAAGGAAAAATAACACGATTTACTAATTAGACTAGTGACTGAATTGTTGGAAGAGGTGTAGGAGACATGTGAAGAACTGTTTTAAGATGATTGATAAAAACAGTGTGCATTGAACACTTAAACTTTTTGAAATTTAGTAGATTTTGCCATGTAATTCATTAGGACCAGGTTTTAACAACTTGGGTAATTCATAACATTTGTCTTGGGCAATGTTTCTGATCTGACTGAAATACAAGAGAGGACCTAAGTGGGGACTGAGCTCTACATAAAGAGCTAGGTGATTCAGAAAAACCTTAATTAGAAAGTAGAGGTATTGCTCTGTGTATCAATATTAGATACACTGTCAAAGTTGCATTGTTTGATTTCCTCTGATACTATTTAACATGTATTTAAGTGTGTACTATTAGCTTTTCAGGCTGTATTAAAAAAAAAAAGTTATTGGTAAAAGGCATCAGAAGCTATTATCCTATTTCTATTCCTAATCTTATTCAATAGGGCCATTGCACTCCCAGAAGTTAGAGGCTACGTATGTTTCATCTGCAGAAATACATTTGAAGTGGAAGCCTCCACAGCATTCATCCAGTGCTTTTCATTACTACCTAGTCAGCATTTTGGATACTGAAACCAACATCTGGGAACAGTTACCAGTTGAAAAAAACAAGACTTCAGTAGTAATAGGAAATGTAAAACCTTATCATCAGTATCAGGTATATTTACAGAACGTAGCAGAGAAAGGAACTCTCAGCTGCCATGAGAAGCCTATATTAATCACAACAGGTGATGTATCAATTTTCTGGTTGTTTTATTTCACTAGACAGAGTTTCAATTGAAAATACAAGGCACAAAAGTATTTTTAAGGCGACATACTGATTGCAGTTTGTTCACGTGTATTGGGGGAAAGTCGGGACAATTCTTTTCTATATTCTCTGTTTACTGGTTCTAACCTTCAGAACCTTCCAAAAGTGTGAACGTACCTATCCCTTTATTTATTTATTCACTTACTTAATTACAGCACATTAATATGTGCTAAAGAAGCAACATCCTATTTGATAAATATATATAGTTAGCATATTTAGTTTTAGCAAGGTAGAAACGTTACCATCATGTCTCAAATTATGTAGGTGAAGGCAGATTAATTTATTTTTCTGATCATAGATACTGTGACTCAGATGGCGTCATCTTTTGTTACTCTCTATATGTCCAATAGAATGGAATATGCTCATAAAATAAGTCCCTATTTGTTATGAGAAAACAGAAAGCAGAATCTGCCTGTAACAGGTAGTTGTCTACAAACTATTTTAAGAAATAATTAAATGAATTAGTACTTTTAAAATCATGGAATTTTTAGAAGAAAAAATAAACCAAAAGGCAGCATTGGTAAGTGATTGTAAATTGATAGTAAGTTTGATCTGTGGTTTTATACTGACATCTTTTTCTTCGATCAAGCTGTCAGCCCACCTACAGCTGTTTATATTCACCCAGAGGATGTACAAGAAGAGAGTGTAATCCTCCACTGGAAGCTGCCACAAGAGGGTCAGGAATCCTACATTCAAGTGAAACCTAATGCAGACATAGGTGACACTATGAAGTTTTTAGTAAACAATACAGAAGAATTTAAGATTGATCTCCTAATTCCTGGAATGGATTATGAAATAGCAGTGGCAAGTGTGAATAATGGAAATATGAGTGAACTGAAGACCATTCAATGCACTTTAAGTAAGATATCTTTTAACAGTGGAATCTACAGACTATAATACTCATAACATCAGTCTCATTATCATTACTATCATCTAACGGATTTGGTAGATCAAGTCGATTTGCTTAATAGCCAAGGATCAAAACTTGCACGTGAAGTGTACCAATCTGATCCTAATTGTTAACAGCAAAGCAGATGCTGTTAACTTTCAAAGAGGTGTAGCCTTGGGAAACACATTGGTACTACTGAATGTTGTTTAACTGTGGTGAGGACCATAGCAGGGAATCCTGGTCCCACTGACAGAAGAAATCGAGTGAATCATTGATTTCCAGTGAAGTAACAAAATATTGGAATGGTTGAAACAGACTTTATTTTTGGAGATGCATTAAGTGTTTTGTGAACCGTGAGAGAGAAACTACTCTGCTATTGGTGAGAGGGTGCTGGGAAAAGATTTTAAGAGTTAGAAGTAGTAGTAGCTGAAAGGTAAAAGCTTTACATTGTTTATAGAAGGGTCTTTCCTGCTAGTTATAATTTACCAAGATGTTGAAATGCTTTTGGCACAGTATACATTTTTTGCATATGTGAAAGGAATGGGCAGGATTCACTTATACGTGTGGTATATAAAGGCTGCAGCTGTCAGGTTACAGATACATGAAATGCTGTACTGTCATTTTTTCTAAATGATTACAGTATTTTGGAGGGTAGCAGGCTTAGTCTTTTTCAGAATTTTTATATAGGATTAGATTTAATACCTCATTCAAGACATAGATGACAAAATTCTAGATGGGATTTTTCACAGCCGTCAGAGCCAGCTGTAAGGGAAGAAAACTAAACACATCAATATTGCATCCATCAAATGTATCTCATTCTCCATGCTCATCTCCCTGTCCACATGTACATTTCTGTATATTTTTCAGCTATCCTGACTTACCTTCTTGGTGCAGTTGTGGTTGAAAAGGTAATTCATTGATACCTTTGGAAGCCTAACTTGCTTTGATTCATAAATCATTTGTCAAATGCTTCAGGATTCCAGTAATAAACACTTAAAAAGATCAGGTTGTTTATTGTTCCTGAGCAATGACATGTTTTATTATAAGTAGCCATTTGTTTGCACTGGGCAAGCATATTTCTCAGGGCAGTTGCTTCAGATTTATTGTGTGGCTTTCATTGAATTTATTTTCAGCTGATTTAACATGTGGCAATTTTTTTTTTTCTTCTTCTTCTTTTAGAGCCCAAGCCTGTTCAAATTGTAGTTCCTTATGTGCTTTATAGCAATGCTGTGGTATTATTTGTTCGCATGCCTGATATTGGAGTATTTGATGGCGCATATGTTACAAGTAAAAGAGGACCTAATGAGACATTCGTTTTAAAAAGCGATGGTAAAATAATAATTGAAAACCTTACTGCAGGAACAGAATATGATTTCTGCATTTCTACAAAAAGTGGAAAAATGTTGAGCTCCTTTTACCATGTATCTGGTGTAAAAACATGTGAGTATTTTAAGTTTATTCCTATAAAATTGCACCATATTAAATTTTGATTTGTAAAGTTATTTTTATTTCAGTGCAGTAGAAGGACAGGCTTTTTAAAAATCACCTTG
Source organism: Harpia harpyja (assembly GCF_026419915.1). Classification (NCBI taxonomy): domain Eukaryota; kingdom Metazoa; phylum Chordata; class Aves; order Accipitriformes; family Accipitridae; genus Harpia; species Harpia harpyja. The sequence continues at coordinate 11,151,677 of NC_068962.1, read as the reverse complement.
ATATATCTGTGTAAGCAATTAATAATTATACTAACACTAGCTGTTTTTTAAACAAGGCTATAATCATCCCTTATAATTTCAAAACTTTCTAAATTGTGTTTCTTATATCAAGTCTATAAAATGTCTAGTAAGTATTTCAGGAATTTAGGCTGTATTAAAATGTTGCCCTTGTGGGAAACAAGACACATTTTGACCATTTATTTTAGCCAAGAAGATGAGTATCAGTGGAGTTACTTCTGTGTCTTGAAATTAGTAAGTTTATTCCTCCTGGTGCATCTTTAAGCAAATAATAAAAGCATTGAGATTCCCATTTTCCAAGATGAAAATTCAATAACAAAGACTTTTAAAAAAGTATTATGGGAAGGGGACTCCTTCTAGCAAGGCCTTTAAAAGAGGAATTTTAATAAGAACTTTAAAAATGTTTAAAAATACATGCTGAAATTCTGTGTTTTCACTTTCCTGTTTTTTATTATAATTATACTTCCAAAAGTTTTTCTTTTTCTTTTTTATCATTTTCCTTTGAAATTCTTTTCTGCTCTGTTTCTTTCAAAGTAGAAATGTTATAAAAGGAAAAATTAAGATAGGAAAGAAAGAAGCAAGGAAGAAAGGAGAGGAGAATGAGGGCAAGACAGAAAAATTCTTCCCCAAATAGTGAAAACCTTGAAAGCTGATTTTTCTTAAAATATAGTTTTAATAAAAACTTGGGCTTTGATTGTTCTTATGAAAACATTTCCTAAACTTAGTATGAAACTGCCTTAGACAACCTAGTTTTGGTCTGTCTCTCCTGGGGGCCCCAAAAACTTGGACCAAAAAAAAAATACTGACTCCTCACATGTATACAGTTTTTCTTAAAAAAAGTGTAAGTTTTGGTACATTCCAGCCAGAAACAGCTGTGGTGGGAGTGAAAGAGATGCAGAGAAGAGCAGAAGCTCCTCTGTAACGTGATCTGAATTGTATCATACAAGGCTATGCTAATTAGGGATAAAATGTGTTTGTCTTGCCTGGTCTACTTGGTTTTGCTGAGCTGTTTGACAAAATTTAGGTACATTCTGAGCACTATGGTGGTGGTATTGGAGGGATTAACATCATTTTGGAGGACTTTCCTGCCTAGGAGTGCCAGCTCTATCCTCAGGGAAAAATGCATGTTCAGCCCCCTGTAGTTTTAAGATAAACAAGCAAGCAATTTTCTTTAAACAGTGGCACTATTATCTCTTTGTTCTTTTTCCGTTTTTCTATTTTGGAATGTCTGTGTGTTTGCATGCCTGAGATCAGATTTTGCCCTCTATCTGTTTGAATCTGTTACCGATTGTCTTCACTTCTGTGTCTCCATAGGAGATATAATAAATGTTGGATTGAACAAAGCCGGATTGAACAGTAATATGTTTTATGTCCTTTTGCAGGTCTGGCAGCTCCACTCAATGTACGAGAAGGTAACGTTACAGACACTTCAATACAGATTGCTTGGGACCGTGCTGATGGAGATTTTCAGCAATATGAAGTTACATGTACAGATTGTGAGAGTGCTTTCAGGGTATGTTTTTTAAAAGACCACTTGTGTATAGGCAATGCAGTTGTTTTTCAAAGTCTTCTATTAAGTAATCAGAGGTTAAATTAAAAGCTATATCTCCCATTAAAGTAGGTGGAGGTAGCATTTACATAAGATAAGCAAATTTCGCAAGCAATTCTGTGAAAACTGTATTTGGATTTCTAGGTCCAGAAGGTCAAGCAAGAAACAGCAACGTTTTCCAACCTTACTCCTGGTAAGCCGTACAACTTTACAATTCGAACAGAAAAGGAAGGTTTCAGAGACAGTATTTTTGTGACAAAGGAAATAGAGACAGGTGAGACCACAATGTTGTCAAATTCAGCATTTGTTTTACTCCATCTATATGTCTTGCTTTCTTCTTGAATTTTATTTTTGTCTTAGAGAAGAGCAATTCAATCATTTTCATAATTTTCTCCTTATTGTCCTTCATTATTATTTTCCTTATTCTTTGACTACTTGTGTCCTTTAAGAATTTGAATACGGTTACAGCGTACGATGAACTACCAATGTTAACTTCATAATGACTCAAGCAGGTGTACGGTCCAGTAATTGACACTTGCACACTGTCTGGCGACCAACATTACAGAAAACAAAATCTTTTTTCTTAGACTTCTCTTTAATGTTTGATTTCTCACCTCAGTGCTGAGTTTGAACACACTTAGGTGTTCAGAACTGAATTAGTTTTATGATGTTCTCTCATTGGCGTCCCCTTACATCAGGACTAAATTTGAGGTTTTCTACATTTAGTTCTACTTTGGGTTAGGACATTTGATTCTCAGCAGCATAGTTCTGTTCTGTTCCAGTTCTTCTCCTAGCTGCTAGTGGCTTCCTTCCATTATACATTTAAAAACCATTCTTTGATTGTTACTTTTTTCCTTTCTAAATTAAGATCCCTTGAAGTCAGATTTTTCTACTTCTTTTTCTCATTCTAGCAAGTATGTTCATTCTGAAGAGTTCTTTCATTTTTGGAATGATGTTTCTTCTCTCTGTCCATATCAGGCTTTCACTTGTAACACAATTATGTTTCTTCTTTTTGATGTCACTGTGAATAAGTCTATTCAGATATCACCAAAAAGTGAGTACTGTGGCCAGTAACCTTCACGTACTATCTTGAGATAATAATTTCAGAGTTGTATCAGTTCACTGTTGCTTCTTCTTTCAATAAGCATGATGTTCTTATTCCAGTGAAACTACATTAAAAGAGAGTTCAAAGTCTCTGAGCTGCTCTCTGTCTCCAGTAATGTACAGTGTCATAGATACTGAGATATCCTGCTCCAATGGAAAATGGTACCTTCATCTTGGGTATAGGAATTAATGGTGTGGAGAGAAAGGAGTTTTGATTGTTAGCTCTAGATAAAACCTGGACTAGACTAGCAGTGTCACTATTCTTGGCTAGCAGAGTAACTCAGCAGTGGTTCTGAGGCTGTCTTGACTCTACGAATACATCCACTATTGCATTGCTTTTTGGTTGTAAAGTTATAGCTAATAATAAACTATGTAGTATCTTATAGTTTAGAGGCAGAACAAGGAAGGATTTTACTAGTATAGGAAAAGTATGCCTCAAAAACATCTTTGGATTCTTTCAAGGAGTCATCAAACATGTGGTAAGGGTGATGCAATTGATGTATGCTTTGTGGATTTCCAAAAACCTGCCAGTGAGATTCCCTTACTGTGGCTCTTAAAAAAGTAGCCAGTCTTTTAAATTGACCTAACAACTGGAAATAGAAGATAAAAGTAGTTTTCACAGTAGAGGGAGGTTGTTAGATGATTTCTGGGACCTGTTCTGTCCAAAACATTCATAAATGATCTAGAAAAGTGAGCAAACACGGAGGTGACAGAGTTTGCTGATGTACAGTTAGTCAGGATAGTAAGGATGAGAACTAGCAAAGAGTAACTATGGAAAAGACCATATGTGCCTCAGTGGCTGGATGTTAAAGTGTCAGATGCAATTCAGTTTAAATAAACGTAAAGTGATACACAAGGCAAAAATAACCCAAACTTCACGCATATATGGTCAGCTCCGAGCTGACTGTTACATCTCTGGAGCAGTATCTTGAGAATACGATGGGTAGTTCCATGAAAAAATCAGCATGTAGCTCAGCAGCAAAGTAAAAAGCAGCTGGGATGTTAGAAGAGGTTATAGGACAAAAGAGAAAATATTGCTGTATTATCTATAGGAGTCCAGGTACTCTTGCCTTTTGAATACAGCATGCAGTGATAACAGTTCACCTGCACATCCCCAAAGGAGCCCAGAGAGGCAATGGCAAGAAGGGGACCCCAAATAATACCCTGCCAGACTGCTGCCAGGCCCATCACGGGAGCCATTCAAAGGTCCGTCTCCACAAGCCCAGAGGAACACAGTGGCAGGCGGGAACCCGAACTACAGCCTCCCAAGGAACAGACCCTGTCCAGGTCCTTCCCAGGGCTCTCAGGAGACCCTCAGCCCCTGTGTCCAGGCGTGGAGCACATCAAGACAGTCATCGGGAGGAGCTCTTTGGATCACCTTTTGGACTAAGGGGGGGGTTACTGCCTAGGGGTGTAGGACATGTTATGGGATGCCAGGAGAAGCAGTTTGGGATTGCACAGGACTTATTATGGGGTGTGTAGGGGAGGAATCAAAGGCAGGAAAAGGGAGGGCATTAGGTGATTTGGGGAAGAACAAATGTGGGAAAATAGAGGGGCTAAGGGGATAAAAACAACTCATCACATGTAAATGATTTGCTTGTCTGACTGTGCCCTGCACCTGATCAGCACAATCTGTCCTGTTTTATTAAATCCCTTTCTAACTCCTTCCTGTTCTCTGTGCGTGTGTGTGTACAGGAGCGTGAGTGCAGCAACTGGAGCTGGTCCGTGAGTCAGAGGGCCCTTGTGTCTGTGATGCAGCACCTAGAGTGAGCAAGGGTGTGTGGGTGAGTGTGTGACTGCTAGTGAGATCCAGCTGGATGGGCTGGTGGGTAGGGCAAGTGGCCTGGGAGCAAGGGGGTGGGTGGGCCAGCTCTGGGTGTGAGAGCATCTGTGTGTCTCTAGGGGCGAGAGCACGGGGCGGGGGTCATCTGTTGGGACCTGGGAAGTCCTGGCCATCTCTGTGTGTGTGCCAGCAACTGGAGAGATGGGAATCCGGGGGCATCTACTGGGCAGACTGTCTGAGCCCAACTGCTGGGGAGATCCACCTTGTACATATGTATATAAGTATTCTCACTAGTGGACCTCCATTCTCAGCAGGAGAGGGGAGCAGGATGAGGCCATTGGTCCTGTCTGTGTCTGTGTGAGTGCTCCGAGTGTCTGTCTGTGATCTGTGTGGCCGGCCATGTATATGTGTATATATGTGGTGTATATGTGTGCTCTGTGTGCGTGTGCCTGCTGGGAATACAGCCTCAGCCTTGCTGCTGGTTGGAGCTGGGGACATGGCTTCTCAGGCTGTTGGATCTGGCATGTTATATTTTCCTCTAATAGGTCCCTAATGTGAAAAAGTAAAGTATAGTAAATGCAGTCGAAAAGATTCGTAGGAGAGCAGCAAGTGTGATCAAAGATATGTAATGTTTTGCATTTAAGGAACCACTGAGCTAAAACTGATACAGGAACAATGGTGTAATGTAAAATCATTTGTGAGAAGATAAGTCATGGAGAGGTAATTATGGAGCGAGTAAGAAATTATAATTCACTGACATTTCCTTTACAAGAACTAAGGACTTGAAACTGGAAGAAAGCAAGTAGAAAACAAGCAAAAGGAAATGGCTGTTTATTAAATTTGTAGATAAGTTGCAGAACTTCTGGCCACATGATATTTTCCGTGATGATTGTGGTCATGATTGTGGTCATAGGTTCAAGTGGAGACTGAACACATGCATAAAAGAGAAATCTGCTGAGGTTTACTAAATTCACAGAAATCACCTTTGGCTCAGGAAATCCTTGGGCTCCAAACTGCAGTCTGGGAGATTACTGAAGGGGATTATCACTCTATGCAAGTCTTGCTTTTCTGTAGACACACTTTTGGCCACTGTTCAATACAAGATACTGTGCTAGTGGGGACTTTGGTCTCGGCCCAGTATGCTACCTCTTATACTGACATTTCTTTTCTTGAGGAATTGTGCATTTTTGAGGAACTCTACATCAGTGATGTCAGAACTGCACTAAGTAGCATTACAGAGCAGCAAGCAGCTTGGCTCTGGATCTTGTGGATAACAGAAGTCCCTATACACATTACCGCAGTGGTATTGGTCTGTGTGTCCTTGGATAAGCAAGGACATGACATAATTTTCATGGAGTTTTCATTGCATTCTGATGACATGAGTCCTGTCATAAAATAATGTATTTAAAATTTATTTTAAAAGTAATGCATTTTTTTTTATTGTCACACAGTACCAAGCGCAGTTCAATATCTGAACTATAGCAGAGACTCTGAATCAATAACTGTTACCTGGCCACCAGCCCAAAATATGTTTGATGGATATGTTATTTCAATAAACAGTAAGGTCTTCAATGAGGAGAAAATGTTACCTTCCGGTGTAAGGTATGAGGATTACATTTAAAAAAATAACTGACATGAACTCAAAAAAGATGTTTCACTGTATTCGTGTATTTAAAATAAGTAGCCTGCAGTGTTACTTACATGTGATATGTATTTGATGTTTTAGTTGATATACATTACTATACCCATGTGAAAAAAGATTATTTTAAGACTTGCATTTTTAAACAAATTACAAATCTCATATGATGTGTTTGTGCAAAGAAGAGCAAACAAAATACTGCACTGGAGTGAGCACCAGTAGAACCTGTGTGTCATTCTGGATTTGATTTAATATAATCTTTTATGAGTTTCTAGTACCTGAACTTGCTGTGAACCATAGCGTGATGCATCCTATTTAAGATTTTATCATACTAAAATAGTTTTTGACTGACAATATATATACATGTATATACACATCACGTGTAAATAATACCCATAACACTATAAAGAATTAACATATAAAGATACATACATTTTAAAAATCCTAAAGAACACAATCTCTTTTTTTAATCTTTGTAGAATGTACAAGTTTGAGAGTCTTCTGCCAGGCACTGATTTCTTCATCAGTATTGTGACAACCAATGGATTAAAAAGAAGTCACCCCACCATCCTCAAGATTAGCACCTGTAGGTTCATGATTTATTAATAACTTTTCATGATTTCAGATAATTAGGGTTGTTACATCTTAAGGTATTGTCTAAGAAAAGCTCTTTCTTATTAAATCAATGCATCTTAGCAGTGGCTGGATTAATGTATATATGTCTTTCTTTTCAATCTAAACATTCTTGAAAGTTACTACAAAAAACACAAACAAGTTTCCTTTGTAGTTAATGGGATTCTGCCAGTAACTGAATCAGCAGTAATATTAGGATGACATAACTTTTCCATAAAAATTTACAAGCATTGATTTTATTTTTGATTCTATTGCTAATATGTAGAGATGAATTTAATTTATTTTATATTCTTCTTAAGTACAAAATTAAATCTGGTTCTACACTGAACTATAAAATAATGAATTACAGCAATGTCTTCTGTAGATGTTAATTTCCTTCAAATTAATATAGATTATTTTGATAGTAAATTTTGCATCCACTCCTGTCTTTACCTCAGATCCTGATCCACCATCAGATTTACAGGTGTTTGGGCAAGAAGAAAATACAGTCTATTTTTCTTGGAAACTACCAAGAGGAGGATTTGATATGTTTCAGGTGAGATAATAGTGGGAAGAAACCAATGCAATTGTTTACATCTTTTTTTTTTTTAATTTGTCAATGAAATTATCATTCTGTATGTACTGCAAACAATAAATATTTGTCTTTATAACCCACATAAGTATGGGAGGGAAATACTGCTATGGGAGAAGATCAGCTAAATACATACTTCATATTACATTACTATTTTTTAAAAGATTATAAAATTATGCTTTTAAAAGCTTTCAAAAACTGATTTTTCAGCTAGTGTGCAATAAAAAAGAAGATTACAGGTCAGGGGTTGAATGCAACTGCAATTAATCTTTTTTTCTTAGCTTTCCAATCCAAATTTGTAATACAAATTGATTTCATTAAACTGCAAAGTAAAAAATTCATTGTGGAAGGATCTAAATGTTTTGTTTAGAAAGTTCCAGAATAAAACTTTTTTTTTTTTTTAATATAGCAATTTACAAGGCAAAACTGCAAACATTTGATACCTCCCATACCCTCCCGGCCTTGGGCACTAAGTAGCTCAGGGATTTCCTGGGTGATAGGTTGAAACTGGACATACATAAGACAAACGGTGACTTTTTTTCTGAATTTGTTTAATCCTGTATACTTTACAATTTCATTATGCCCTGTTTGAAAGAGTACACTCTTTTTATTTTAAACCTGGTATTCTTTAGGTTCTTGTGGTATTAGAAATAGCTAGTACTTCCCTATTCACCATATCCATATCTTTTGTGATTTTATAAGCTTTAATTTCTCAGTTGTCTTCTGTGCATCATTCTTGTGTGGAAGCTGTTCTACATCTCTTATTATTTTTTTCTTTAATTTTTCTAAGCCTTTTTTATCCTTCTTGAGTTTGGGTGCATAATGGAGTTATCAAAAGGTTAATAGTGTTTTCTGTTTTCCTTCCTGTTCCTTTCCTAGGCAATAACATGCTGTCTACCTTTCTGACTAATGTCAAGACTTTTTAAAAAACCTTTTCTATGGACATTTCAATTTGAGACAGCTTGATTTGACTCACAATTCATAGTTCATTAATAATGATTCTGCTGTGGGAACATCCTTGACCACTGGGACAAATAATTCAATTACTATTTCTCATATGGGCTTGTCTATACTGAGTGCTCTCTTTGGTCAGCTGGTGGCCTCCCCAACACCCAGATAAGCTTATTGTGTGTTTAAATTATTGTTTTCATTAGTTGTTATACCATTTTCAATTTGCTCTTCAGTCTCTTTTGGCCTGCTTACCAGTGTTTCTGCTCTGCCCGACTTCCCTGTGCTTCTTAAGTTAGCTTGCATGAATTAGACAAGTTTACAGTTTTAATTTTCTTGTTTTGACACGATCTCCAGTTTTTAAGGATATCTTTTCTTAAAGTAATCCTCTTTACTGTTCAAATATTTTTGCTATTTCTACATTCCCTCTACAAACTTTTTGAGTGGTGTATTATGTATTAAAGTTGCATTTCAATGTTTTTTATACCATAATATTTTTGGGTCGTCCTCATAATTTCCTTTTAACTTGCTTAATAATTTTTAAGTATTTCTCCTCTTCTAATTAAATGTCACTGTGCTGGACTTTTTATTTTTATTCTTACAAAGAAGCTGAGTTCTAATATTTCATGGTTGGTATTACAGAGTGGCTCTTTACCATTTGTATTTTGAACCATATCCTTTGCAACGCTTAGCACAAAATCTAGAGTTATTTCTGTTCTTTCAGTTCTCTGGTCAGAAACAATCCACTATGACATCTAAATTCTTCATCTGTGGATCATGTTTCACTATGACATTCAACCAGTCTCTCTTTTGTACCCTGTCTTTTGCAGTCTGTCTTTTGCAGTCTGTGTTATCCTTTGCATTTTGCAGTCACTGTATAAACACGGTCATGCGGTCAATAAAACTTTGTGATAGCAAACTGTTCTTTAAACACGTCATTTGAATTAATAAAGATTTCAAGGTATAGCCTTGCACAGTTAACTTACTTGACTAGGATATTCTTTAGCATGTAGCACTACCATGAGACAAAGTACTTTGCTTTAGTGGTCTTACACAGTTTATACCCCAATATTACAGTCTCCAATACTTTTTCTCCCCCTTCCCCATGACTTCAATTATATCCTTACCTGAAACTTGAAATCTGAGTATTCTTAGTATAGTTTCTTGACATTTCTTCTTCATTAGTATAAAGCTGCATTGATCTGAATGAATAAGAGTAGCCAGTTGACCTACCACAGCACAATTTGGTGATGTAGACTGGAGTGGTTTTACAAATTTTAAAATTAAATTAAATTCTCTCATTAATGTTTGGAACCAGTTCAGATATACTTTTGTATGTGGTCAGGTTATTTTTACCATCCTGTGGAAAGTAACTGTCATCTTGTAATTGTAATATTGATCTTTATGGCAGAGTATTATTGTTCAGCATCTCATAGAGCAAGCAGCCACATTAGACAGTGTTTTGTCTGAATAAATGAGCTTATCTTTAAATATTTAATGAGAAAGGCTTCAGTAGACTGGTTGCTTAGTAAGGTGCACCTGCATAAAAGGGATCATTTTACTAATCATTTAAAATTAATTATCCCAGCTCACCAACTTTCTATGCAATATATTGTAGTTTGTAGAGCGAAGAGTGCACAAAAGGTACTTTCCTAACTTCTTTATACTAGATGTAAATCTTTAATCTATAGCTTTGGTTCTAGCATTTTGCAGTGCTGTAATTCTAATAAGGTGACGACAGTCTCCAAGATTTAGTGTGTATTAACAGGTACTGTGCTGGTAAAATATACAGAGGGGAATTGGATCATTCCTCCCCAAATGAATAGCAGCTGAACCAAAGTGCTTTCAGGTCACCGCTGTGTGTAGAATATCCCTCTTCTGTTGGAGGAAATAACAGGTGGCAGGACAGGACACACTGATGTAGGAGTTGTAAACCTTCTTGATCTCCTAGTACTAATTGCCACGCCTGAGAAACCCATGTCTGTGTGCTGGAGATGCTTGCCGAGCCCTCCTCTGCAGGGCAGACACAGTGTGCATCTTGCTTTTCACTAGTCCAGATATAAAACAGTCTGCAGTGACAGTTTTCTAAGTCCAAAGAAAGGACTATCACAGGAATTTTTTTTCTCATCTTAGAGTTGTCTGGGAGGTCAGAAGGAATCCTCACAGCCTCTAGGAGTTAAGTCCCCAAATTTCAATTACGTGGTATCTCCAGCACTTTTATTCTCTGCAGTGGCTCTAAACAAGTGAGTTTTCAACGTGTACCAGTGAGCAGAGTTGAGTGGCTGATTCCTTGGGACTCTTTTCAGAATCTCAGCTCTGAACAGTGCAAGGGTGTTTTTTGGTTGGTTTTGTTTGATTTTGTTTGGGGTTTTTTTGCCAGAAAGGTACAGAGATCTTGGAAGTGTCTCCACTGTAGAATAAAAAAAATGTATCTCATCCATCAGTACAGCTGTGTGACTGAGCAGTTGGAGTACACTCTATTATCCTTATTCCAAGAGCAAAAACATGTCACCTGTAAGCCATGACTTAACTTTGCTTCCTCCATCTACTTTTAAAGATTAAAGTCACTGCTTTCACCACTGCGCTAGTAAGGAATTTCAGAATAAGTGGTGGATCAACCTTGTGGAACATAAGATAAAGCTTAAGCCAAAATATTCTTGATTTTTTTTTTTGGTCTTTAAAATGTGGAAAATACTGTAAATATTTTTCTATAAACAGGTAGTTGGAATCTCTGAACATTATTTTTATGAAGTGAAATACTCCAATATAAGAAATTATTTTTCTTCCATAGCTTTCATATTGTCTAATGAATAATGAAAAGCAGCTTACCAGAACTGTTTATGACAGCAGAGCTGTAGTGAAAAACCTGGCCCCTGGGACAGAATACTTTTTTCAGTTAAGGACAGTTAAAGGCTTGGATTCCTCTGTGGCTGTGGAGAAAAAAGTCATCACAAGTAAGGAAATACCTTATAACTTGTCTTTTTTTTTTTTCTTTTTGAAAAACAGTAAATGTTCAGAGACATTTAAATCATTGTATGTAAGTGACTCAAAAGGGTCATACAGTTCAAAATGAAACTTTAAATTCGGGAGGCAAGTTCCTCTTGTGATAGTTGTTTAAGCAGGAGCTTTGTATGTAACTTGCTGGGTTGAAGTCGAGCAGCCTAGACATAGTTGCAGATAACCATTCGAAAAAAGAGGTGGCTCACAAAATTCTTCCAGCTCTAGCAGAATAAGATCTTGCCAGAATAGCATCCTATACTTTAAAAATTACCTTGCATTTTGTTTACAATTGTTTCTACACCTCTTAAATTCTTGCAAGCCCATGGTCCAAGATTGGAGGATTGCTCCTGTACAAGGCCACAGAATGCTTAAAAGAGTAAGAGGAATTGTGCTTCAGATAGCTTGACAAGGTCCAGAAAATTAACCTGTATCTTGCACTCATTTTCTGTCTCTGAGCAAACATGGATTTTCCAATGCTCCTGTGATACAGCATAAAAAGAGGAGAGTTTGTTTGTGGTAGAGATTTGAAGGAGTAGATTTATATTGGATTCTGGACTACCAAAGCAGATAAAGAGCAGCTAAGTGTAATCGGAAAATAAATCAACTCCCAGATTTATACACATGCATGTCATAGACCTCCTCCCTTCCTTGATGGATTTTCTGTGGTCTGTTTGGACTGTAACTCCTTAACCCAGTTAATAGTTAAGGAGGCTCAGCACTTAGTTATTCAAAGACGAGTGAATCTCTGAAAAAACCCAGATCTAGTCCTGCAGATTCTTGTTAATGAAAAGTGCAGCAGAATAATCATCATCATGGTCCTGAAGGTGCTTTTTATCCTCAAGCAAATATTTTCAAGAGTATTGTGGATGAGTCCAGTATATGGCTAGATTAAGGAGAATTTACTCTATCATTTTAATGGCAAACATTTAGGATTTTTTTCCTGCTGAATAATCCAGCCCTTAATGAGATTATGCTAATTAGTATTTTTCAGAAAGCTTCGAGCAAGATAAATCAATAATCTGGAAGACTCAATTTTTTGGGAAGAATGGAAATATTTTTCTTTTCTAACCGCAGCTGTGCTGCACAGATTAATGGAGGTGCTGTTTGTAAATAACTATCTGTGATTTGAGGAACCTGAATATAACCAAAAGGAATGTTTAGAAAGGAAAAAAGGGATAATCACTGAGACCATGTGATTTACTGTATCCCTAAGTGAACAGATGAATAGTTTTCTAAAATTATGTGGCTTATGGTATATTTTAGAAAACTTAACTGAATAAAATCTCTACTTCTGTTTGCAAAGTTTTCCATTCTCATTCTGTTTCATCAGTGAGCAATGTTACTGATCTTACAGAAGGTCTGATAAGTCTGGAATTTTCTTCCATAAATTACAGAGTGCACACAGGATGTACATTCCCATGTTTTACCCTGTGCAGCATAATGGCACTATTTACTATATATCCATACAAACACACTTCTAAAATTTTTATGTTTCATGATGCTGTGAACCCTCAAATCATTTAAATAAAAACCCACTTATTTTTAAAAGATAGTACTTTTCTTATGTTTTCAGGGCTATGCATTAAATTTTTCTTTATTAATCTGAATAATTTTTACTGTAGAACCAGCTGGGATATGCGGTCTGGCATTAAAAATGGTAAATACTTCCTCTGCAACTTTAATGTGGAATCCAACCAAGACTAACTTCACTTATTATAAAGCATCTTTATCAAACAACACCTTTATTAACAAGTTCAGGATTCCAGGAGCACTGACTGACTTCAGTGTTACAGACCTGACTGCTGGGGGCATTTATAATTTCACACTGCAAAGACTAAGAGGCAATATTGAAGGAGCTTCTGCTTTCATTGAAATCGTGACAGGTCTGTATGTTTTCTTGCTTTCTCTCCTTGCCAGTGAATGGTAGCTGTCAATAGCAGTGCACAGCTTTGTACATCTCACTTTGCAGAATAACATTGGAATTTCAAGAGATCTTGCATGTAATAGTTTGCTGTGGTTGTGGACATATATTACTTATACCCTATTCAACCTGCATCTAGTGTTATGCTACCAGAAACAATTTTTTCAGCTGTGCTGCATTTCTTTTGACCATTTTTAGTATTTTTGTTATTTTTCAGGTTTTATCCTGCAACGAGTTACACATGAGCTGAGTTTTACCTTATCTGATTTCAGTAGGTTTTTTGCAGTGAGTGAAGTTAAACAGGTTTACAAATGTTTGTAGAGTTAAGGCTTTAGATTGTAAACTATTCCATTCAAGGACTGTTTCTTACTAGATTTGTGATTAAAACTTAGTGGGGTAAAATCTTAATCTTAACACGTGTCTGCAGTTTACTGTAATGTACTAATGTGAAATACAGATGAAATTTAAAGAGGAGAAAGATGCACCAGAACTACCTCAACCATTTTCTCTTACTACTTTCTTATACTACTTTTTGTAGGTTTTTTTGTGGCAATGACATAGTTGTATGAGAGAGACCTGAGAAGTGTTGGAAGCTGTCATTGAATGACAACTTTGACCAAATGTCATGACATTTGTATGTCTGCTTTTGGGATCAATGCTTGACAAACTGCTGGTTCTTCTGCCTTAGTCAGGGGGACTGAAGCAAGAGGTCAAAGAGAGCCTTTAAAATAAAGTGACCTAGGGGTGAAAATCCTTACATTTGTTTTGAGGTAATGTCTTGAGGGTAAAATTAATAAGAAAAAAATCTTGTATATCTTTTAAGGTTTAAACTAGGACTGCAGTGCTATAATACTTCAATTGCAATTAATATTTTTTTCTAATGCAGGGAAGATTTAAGTCAGTTTCGTTGACCTAATTGTGCTTCCTTTTACTTAAAGGTATTGAGATTACATTGTGATGCTGAGCCTGCTGGTTTATAATGGTTAATTTTTTGAAAAATATGCATTCCATATTCACTGATGTGTCTACTCAACCTCGACTAATTTTCAATCCAATCACTCTGAATATATATTGCAGATATTAAGGAGTATTTTTGCAGGTGAAATTGTGAAATTTACAGCAAATTGTTCTGACTATGCTTTACATAAATATACTGGCTATATACTTTATACAAATATGCTGACGACTGCTGGTAAGAATTGTGTGTGCATGTGCGTGAAACAGAGCAGAGAACTGTACAAGAGCAGGTGCAATGAGGCTTGAGTGAACCACACTCACGTATACGTTCCCTGATAATGTGGTTAAATCTGCAGAAGGGTAGAAGTGAGGCTTTTTTTCAGCGTCAGTGGGAAGGGTAATTCTTAGTCATGGGCTAATACTTGAAAGAGCATTAGCTTCATGGCGCTAAATTTCTCTTTCCATGAGGACATTTTTATGCTCGCTTCTACTGCTGAGTCAGAAGTAATTCAACTGAGGTAAAGAGAGGTCTTCAGTATTGTGATGATTGTACACTCAGAGATTAATCATGGGTCTGTATAAAAAGACCTCTATAAGCAAAAAATCCAGCTTTAAAGGAAGTTGAGATCCATGGAAATAATAGTACTGATGATAGCAGTAGGACTTAAAATTCAAAAAGTATACTAAAAGGAAGGAAATTATGCTCTCAGTTACACTTGCACACCTCCACATATATTTTTTGTTGTTGTTCTGTTAGTATTGAAATAAAACAAGTTAAAAATCATACATATAAGGCAAATCCAGACTGAATATAAAATCTAAAGGTAATATTTGGATATATTGATATTTCAGATAGATTATTTGATGGCAAAACTGGAGTAATCTGAAACTATTCTGCAATTTTGGATAGTCAGTGTAAAGAGTTCATGAAAGATATATAACGTAAGCAGATTTACAGGAAATAAGAAAGGAGTGGAACTCTTTCAGGATGGCAGTGATATGATATTCAGACTGCACAGTATGATATTAGTGTATAAAGAGTACTAGATGATTTAGTCTGAATTCTGAAGATCCATGTTAGTAAGGCAGACAAAGGACTGAGTGCAAGGGTAGTGGTGAATCTGAAACGTGGTGAATAGCATCACTGACTGGGCTTGCTCTGGGAGATAAGCATAGGGAAAGCTGTTGGCTGTGTGTACTTTCCAAAGTAGAAAGGAGATAGATGCACATGGCTATGGATTGCACAGGTGGATAAATTATACAATATTATAGGTAGATAATGTTTTAATGACCTATTGAAGAAGCTAAAATCTGGTTCATTACTAGGCTTAGAGTGGATGATACAGATTTAAAGGTGCATTTACAAGCAGAAGAAAGTGAGATAGTGTGACAGGAGTAGGTGGAAACTTGACTTTAAAAAAAAGAGTAAAACATCCAAATTTTGGGGGCTTAGCTAACTAGACTTCACGGAATTACTGGGATTCTAAATACATGGAAAGTATAAAAGAGTTAAGTAGCACTAGTTATGACAGTAGTAGTGCTAACTTTAAGGTTGAGGACAGCAGAAACACCAGGACTGTGCAGAGATTCTTTGTTAACTGAATACTGGGCAGAGATACTTGAGCTTGCTCTCTGTGAATGGGAATGTCTGCACAGCATAGCTGGGAGATTATCAACCAAGTCTCAGTGGGAGTATAGCAACTATAGTACAATATACTGCTGTATCCAGACTAATTAGCAATTATCCTTCAAGTAGCAGGTAAACTGTTCTTGGATGCTTTTATATTCAGTTGTAACTACTAATATATTTGTAAAGGGGGCTATTTAAGTTAATGTCTTATATTCCACAATTCTCTTTCAGAACCTGCAAAGCCAGAAGGACTTAAGTTCTTCAATGTTTCATCATATTCTTTTTCACTGTATTGGAGACTACCGTATGGACATGTAGACAGATTTCATGTGGATCTTATTCCTGATCATGGTTCTGTTGTTATCCTAGATCTTGGAGTTAGGGAGTATCAAGTATGTGCTTTTATTACATGACTTGCATGGCCAGCTTTTCCTTATGCACTGTGCTCATGAGGAATTCAAGCTTGACTCCTTAGCTATTTAATGCAAATATGAATATGAAAGTATTAATGAAAAATTGGTGAGAGCAAATTTCAGCATCCAGAGTTTGGTAACTAACAACAGGTAGTGAATTTACTTTTTTTTTTAAGTCTGCTAGAAGGATACAGCCAGTCGTCCAAGGGTTCATGAATAGTTTAACAAAGGAAGAGCAGAGCTATTGAGTAATACAGGCTCATTAATTGTGTACTTGCCAGGAAGATCTGTGCTTAAATCATTAATGCAGGCAACATTTCACTGCTAAGCCATCAAAAAGAAATAGGAGCACTTTTTGATTCTGCTGTCTGGAAAATATAATAATATTAACAGAAATAATGGTTATTCTGGTTGTTTTGCTTTTGTTTTTTATTGGAACTGCAAAGATACAGGTATTGTATATAAATGCTTGCTAAAAAGTTGTTATGTTTATTTCAAAAGATGGGCTAGCTTAAGCATCAAAAACTTGTAAGTTTTTCAGGCTGCTTTTGTGTTTATTCTTTCTAAAAGGAATTTTATAATGCTTCATATTTACTTTGATAATGATGGTGATACAGAAAAACTTCATAGATACACTGATAGGTGATTCTGTGATAAAATTAATAGTTAATTTTGTTGTTCTTTAATATTGAATGTTATACGAATCTTATGGAGGGTAGTTAAATAAGATGGCAAAATACTGTACTGGAGCTAACAGATGTAAACTATAGTTTTATACTGCTGTATTTCTAAAAGCTTATTAACAGATCACTTTTAGTAATGCAATGCTTAAACTTTTGGGTTTCATTTTTTTTTTCATTTTCATAATTCTTGGTGAAAGACTTAAATAAATCTATGTCCTATTTCAGGCTGATTTTTCTAATACTATTCCTGGAACAACATACAATGTTACAGTTTCTTCAGTTTCTTCTTCACTCTACAGTTCACCTGCAAGTAGAACAGTGACAACAAATGTGACAAGTGAGTTAATAATGACTGATGAAATTTTGTTAATTTTTTTTAACTATGCTTTTTTGTATTTATTATGTGCACAGTAGTATCTGAGAAATGATAATCAGTTTTGAACATTCTTTTTTTTTTTTTTTTTTTTTTTCATCTTCTTTAACCATTAAAAAATACACTGAGGTGTTCTATGAGAGCATGAGAGTTTCTGCATCAGATATTTTTAAGCAGCAGCCCTGGATAGGAGTTGTAATTGTATTCATCCATTAGCTTGGCTATTTAAAAAAAAAAAAAAAAAAAAAAAGAGAAAAGAAAATAAAAGCATGAAGGAGAACAATTTATAAGCTTTTGAAAATTTCCGTGCCCCATTTTATATGTGTAGTGGTAGACTTCGGAGACATTTCAAAAAAATGTAGCCATATCAGACATGTTTTGTAAGAGAGTGCAGTTTGGTTTTGAATAGTTTTACGGAAAGGAACTGAAATTAAGCGTGCTAGAATGTCTCAAATATTAAATTGGCATTAAACTCTGTTTTGTCCATGAAGATCTTGAGCATTACATTTTTTACATTCTTACAGAAGAATGTTCCTGATGTTCCAAAATTTATTTAATTGTTTTTGTAACAGGACTCTAGCCAGGAAAAAAGCTTTTTATTCAACAGTACGTTAGTTTTCAGTAGTTTTACTGTTTTATGCTGGCAGATGATTTAATTTCTTTATAGAAGCTGTGAAGGTGTCTCCATTATCTGGAAACTTAATTCAAAGATGTTTTATATGTGTGTGTTTGTGTGTGTGTGTGTATACATTTATATAAAAAAAAAATATGGTTTTGGGGGGTTTTTTTTTGTTTGTTTAGATCCTGGGCCTCCTGCGTTCCTTGCAGGTGAAAGAGTGGGCTCTGCTGGGATTCTGCTGTCATGGAATACGCCACTGCATCCAAATGGGAGAATTCTCTCCTATATTGTTAAATATAAAGAGGTCTGCCCATGGATGCAAACAACTTATACACAGGTCACAACAAAGCCAGATAGTTTGGAAGTTCTTCTTACCAGTCTTAACCCTGGAACAACTTATGAAATTATGGTAAAAGCTTTATGTATGCCTTTTAGTATTTTGAATTCTAAATTATTGTAAAGTGTGTGACTTTTTATGGTAGGTCCATATAGTGTTTTCTGAAGGACCTTGCTAATTACTGTTGCCATATAACAAAATATATTAGCCAGGTATATGTTTACAGTAGTCGTTTTTAAATCTACTTTAAATAATTTCCAACCAAAATTGTACTAAAATGTAGTTTCTTCTATTGATATTCTTATTGACATATGGCATTTGTGGTAAAAAGTAAAAAGCAAAGGGTAGAATTTTCAAGAATATCTAAACCCTTCTTCATCTTCGTTGAGATTTAATCTTTCAAATCACTGCTGCACTTTGGATATTACACGTAGATTTCTAAATCATCTCAGCCAGATCCAGAAAAGCGTGTAGGTACATACTTCTTTCTTTGATTTTAAACTTAATTAGTTTAAGAAGGAGTTTTCCTGCCTGAATATCTGTTTAGATGTAGCCTGTAAACACCTTAGCCTGGTTTCCCTAAGGCTGGGAGTTTTAGTTGGTGTTATCTCCTGAAATAAAAAAGTCATACTTTTCCATTCCCTTTCCACAGATTTTATTGCCTAGATATTCACAGTGAATATCTACTGCCAAAATCAGTACATGTATTTTCATGACTTCTCTATGTGGAATTTGTTTACGTTGAGATTAGGCACTCCTGATCAGAGTAGACAGAAATGAACTGCTGTCCTCTTGGCAATATCTGCCAAGCAGTTCTTCGCCTGTCTTATTCTTTCATAAGAACCTTGGAGACGTGCTTCTTTCAAATATCAAGAATGAAGTGAAATTATGTGTTTGATTTGCTTCTTTCCATATCATGTATGTTCCTATAGCACCAAGCTATAAAAAAATATTGTAGTTGACCAGACTAGGAATAGGACTGTGCAGTGATTCTTTGTAAAGGTGGTATGTGTGTAAGAAAGTATGTGTGTAAGAAAGTAAAAATATAATTATGTCTGCCATTGGGGGAAAGTTGCTCACTGTGAATCTAGTCGTGATGACCATACTGATAAAAGCCAGTATATCCACAGCTGGAGAAATGTTTATCCTTTGATCTCCTGCTGCCAGTCATCTGTTTAAAAAAAACCAAAACAACAAAAAAACCACAAAAAACATTCAGCTACTGTTTGAGAAAAGTATTATCACTTAGACTCTAAGCAGATTAATCTCCTCAGACAAAAGTTATTAAGATAATTCAATTTGCAATTCTAAGTACCTCAGTAGCACTTGTGTGGGGTTCAATATTAAAGGTTTTGCAAATTCCATTCTTTGCTCCATACATGAATCTTCCTTGGGAAAACTCTGGGACATTTTAAATCGTTTGTTTTACGTAGCAATAATTTGCCCTTTGTTTATATATATGAGAGGCAATCCTTCCCATTGATGGTGCCTGAAACATTGATCTTAGAGCAGAATTTGACTCAGAAAAGTGACTTGTGACCCAACAACCTCTGTCTAGCAGGGACCACATGGCTTTTCTCATGAGTGAATAAAAGTCTGTTGGCAAGCTAAGGGTTGTTACGTTACCTACTGCTTTGGTGGGCGCCCTGACCGCATGACCCACGAGCAACCTCATGGATTCAATAACAACTCAGGTGGAAACACTTTTTCTACCTCACAGATGTGGCCAAAAAGAAACATTACATGTTTTCCTTCTCTTGAGCAATTTCTTGTGGTTCTTTGGTTAATTTTTGGAGTCTGTTGTGTCATTTAAAAGTAGCTCTTGATTTTTGCATGGGTGAACATTCTTTATTGTTTCAGGGTACCTGGCTTGGTCCTGTTGTGAAATTCTTTCTGGTAAATAATGTGACAGTACAGTTCAACAAAGCTTATAAGCTTTGAATATGGGTTTCCAATCTGTTTGTAACAGCCCAGTCTTAATTTCTTTACATCTAATGAAAAAAACATTTTTAAAGAAATAGCAGTTAGAAGTGATAATTTGTTAACTGTTGGAGAGCTATGGACAATTTTGAACATCTGATCATTGATAATTTTGTAAAAATATGCACTCAAGACTTTTTTCTAAACTTACATAATTAGTGGCAACATACTTCAAAGCATAAAAATTAATAGTCCTTCCAAATGTGAACTGCAGCTACTTGAACTTTGGATAGTACTTTGTTATCTGCATAGTAAACTTGTCCTTTTTAAATGATTGCAAGATTTTTTCTCTAATGGCTCTTTGTGGCAGTGATCTCTAGAAGCTAGCAGTACATTGTGTAAGCATTTAATTCTGATTTCTCTTCAAAGCTAATTGGTGTGTGTAGCTGACACCTTTACCATGCAAATTTTTGCATACTTATGTCATAGTGACTTTGAGTTTTCTTGAAACTACACATATGAAATAGGAGTTTCCATGTCTGTCTTAATGCTAGTTTTCCTTTCTGGACTCTTTCTACAATACCTACTTTGAGTTGAGATAACAAAAAATGAGGTTAGGACATACCTTTAGGTTTATATAATGTAATTTTAATACTGTCAGAATTTTCTGATTGCCTGTCAACCCCCTGAAGATCTCCAGGTAATTTCCTCAGCTGTTGCAATTACTGTAGAATTCATCAATGCTTAAAGATGTTTCAGGTCGTTCTCTCTGTGACACAGAAGTAGGTAGGACTGGCTGGAGTCATGAGGTGTGCATGCATGGGGAGAGGGTGTTTGTATGGCTTAGGAGGGAGCTGGCCAGTGATACAGGTTCTCCTTCAACAAGAAGAGCATGCACTGCTTTGGGAAGTGGTTGTAGGCGTATGTGTCCCTTTACATCCTAGATTAAGTCTTCCATGTTACGTCATATTTCTTTGCTGTAGTTTGTCTACCGTAGCTTAATGCTTTTGTTGAAACAGCTATACAGTCTTCTGAAAGACACACAGTTTATTCCTGAGAAGTGATTAGAACAGTTTTTCTTCTGACCTCCTGGCTCCTTCCACTTTCTTTGCCCTTCATTATCCCCTGCATGCTGTCGCCACTTCTACTGTGATCCACACGTAGTTTTGCACATCTGCCCCTTCTCACCCCACTTTCCCCACAGTCTGCACTGTCAGCTCCATCAGCACCACTGCCATGACTTTGTTACCTGACACTGGCAGGAGGGAATGATTCTGCCAACTTTAACCTTGCTGAAGAGCTTTTCACTTCACTGCTTCTTTCACACATCTCTTACCACCACTGCTGGAATTTTGCTCATGTTTTACCTTTTGTTGTCTCTGTCACTTTTTTTCAAAATAAAGAGTCAGACTTCATTCCTCTTTCTTTGTAAGTATTGCATGCCATAGCCCATCACTGATTTGAATTGTCAGTAAGTCCTATATTACAGAGCAAATAGCATTGTTGTTGTATTTATCTACCATAAATTCTACCAAAGTCTCAATGTACTGCCCTTCTGCAGGAAGACTCTGCTATGATTGTGAGCATTGAAGCACATCCACCATAATGTGTATCCACAGTTTCCTGAGCTGTTTTCTTTCTGCCAAAAGACATGCTTTCCTTGGGTTTCTGCTCTGAGGGAGGTTGACCTGCTTTTGCTATCCTTCAGGAGTTCAAGAAATAAAAGAGAACCTATTTTCCCTTTTACTCTTTTAAGTTATAGTACGAGTAAAATAGGAATGGGGAAGCTGGTTTAAGT
The DNA here is from genome assembly GCF_026419915.1 of Harpia harpyja. NCBI lineage: Eukaryota > Metazoa > Chordata > Aves > Accipitriformes > Accipitridae > Harpia > Harpia harpyja. The sequence goes on along the minus strand of NC_068962.1, from coordinate 11,129,781 downwards.
GAGTTGTGGTAAGGAAAAGGAATGTTACTGATGTTATTCCTGCTGTTGACTTTAGCATAAAACAGGGGCTCGGCACTTTTGAAGTGTGGATATTCACATGTGGTTTTCTCAATTTCTTATACTGTTTCATAATTTTTCCATTTTATTTTTTCACATTTAAATGTTGAGTATAAATTAAACAATACAACTATAAAGGCATGTTCATTTGTATATATATAGTTTAAAGCTAGAAGGTGAATCTCTGTGTATCCTTAAGATTTTCACAGTCCCTGAAACTATATATCCTATAGATTCTCCAATGTGGCTTTTTTTTTTTCTGTAGGTTGCTGCTGAGAACAGTGCTGGTGTTGGAGTATTTAGTGATCCTTTTCTTTTTCAGACTGCAGAAAGTGGTAATTTTAATAAAGTTGCTAATTATTTTAATTAAAGCTGCTCTAATTTGTTCAAATGAAGTATCCATGGCACATTTTATACTTGAACAAATTCTGATGCATTTAGAATAAAATCCTAATTCTTTTCTTATTCTTTCACTCAGTGGAAAAGGTTCATTTTGTCCTATTTGCTAGTAACAGCATTTAGAGAGTGCACACATGGGGGTTTCTTATATGCAAAGTCTTTCTGCTGGGGTTTTCCTATGCCAGTTTCTAGGGAGGCTGCTTCCAGAAAGCAAGGTCACAGGAGAGCAGAGCTACCTATCAAGTGGACCCATCTGCTGTTGCCTGCAGCAGTCCTAGGAGACAGACTTTGTTGTGGGATCAGCTCTGGCATTGCCTACTTATGTCAAGCCATATTTGTTTAGTGCTGGAGTCAAGTGCCTTTTCTAAGAAGCCCAGCACAGAATGTATTTTACTAAGTTTTTACTTCTTAATTCTGAAGTAAAAAAAATTAAAAAATAGTACATGCCTGAAATGAAAATTTGACTTGATGGTTTTGAAGATTAAAAAATTATATAGTCTGAATTTGCGTAACCTTTATTAATTTTGTGTTTGCAGTCTTGCTCATGTTCCAGGAGCAGTTGTGCCTTGGCTGAAGAGCTGGCACCAGACCAGTTACGCTAGGGTGAACCAGTCTCAGTGGAATATAGAATTTGTGCTGCCATGGCGGTGACCGTCCCTCTGTGTTTAGGAATCCTGGTTGGTTTCTGTAGCTGTGCAAACTGCAGAGTGCCCCATCTCAGTTAATGGCAGGAAATCATCACTCTGCATGAGATTTCTGAGATAATGCAATGACTCATGAAACCAAATATAAGAAGGACTAGTAAACTTGCCAGGTGGAGCTATGCAAAATCATTATTCTTCACTATTCTTTGTACATTATTGCTGGTAGAAAACCATATTTCCATGAGCTTTATTTACTCATGTTTGACAGAGGACAACACTAGCATTCCTCCATATGAAAACATTAGCTTTTTACTTTTTGATGCATTTCTGCTTACATTTTTATTAAAGCTAAAATCCCTTATTATAAATGTAATTGGAAGGTTTCTTCAAATTCTAGGTGAGAGTTAATGTGTCGCTGATACTACATTTATACTTTCACCTTCTCAACTTTTTTTTTTTAACTCTTGCTTGGATGGTTAAAGAAAGCCCAACGTCTTGATCAACATGAAGAGCTGCAGTTTAAAGCAGGAAAGTTAGCCAGAAGATATGATTATTTAAATATAAAGGCTGTAGTCTGGGAGGAGGGGGAAGGAGGTGAAAGATCTGCCAAAGGTTCAGCAGGGCCTAAGCAAAAACTAAATAAGAGGCTTGGAGGAGCTGTCTCAATTCACCTGTGGAAGTTCTGTAATTGTGGACAGTTGTATATTTTTAAGGCAGCATAACCCTTTTCTCCTTAGTACTAAGGCTAGCTATTGCAGGAACCTGCTGCTGACTGTGCCGTGCAGACAGGACTAAGAGAAAGCCACAGTGCTCTACTTCACAGGAAAGTTCAGATAGCATGTAAAGTCTCGTTTAGATGCTGCATCCCATTCCTTTGTGCTGTGATTAATACACATGCTCTGACAAAAGGCCCTGGAAACTGTCACTGATACAAACACCATTTCTGCAGTAATAGTGAATATTCAAATTAAACTGAGCTATTTAAAGCTACCAAAAATCTATATCCAACTGAAAAGATGACACAAGTAAAGTGAAATAAAACACCCAGTGCCATCATATGCTCTTAAACAAACAAAAATGGGCAAAATTTTGCTACTTCTGGCACAGTAGATGTGTTGCTTCTAGGAAGAATATTTTTAAGTTGACCAAACCAATTACTATATTACTATGAGACTGAAATAATCATATTTCTCACTTAAACTAGATTGGAAAACAGCTGGTTGCATATCAGCTACTTTACATGTGTTTGTGAATGGTTGTTATTTATTTGCTTCAGAGTTTGGAAGCTAGAAATGACATTACAAAAAAGAAATGGGTATTTGTTTTTTCCAGTGCTGAGAAGAAAAATATGTCTCACTGCTTTTGTTTGTTTTGTTTTCAAGCTCCAGGTAAAGTAGTGAATCTCACAGTTGAAGCCTTAAATTATTCAGCTGTAAATCTGATCTGGTTTCTCCCTCGGCAACCAAATGGAAAGATAACTAGTTTCAAGATTAGTGTGAAACATGCGAGAAGTGGAATTGTAGTGAAAGATGTCTTGGTTAATGTAGAGGACCTTCTGTCTGGGAGGTTACCAAAATGTAATGTAAGTGCTATAAACCTTTTAAATTAGAAATAGACTCAAGCCACAGAATATAATTTTACATTTTAATTTTGAGGCATAAAAAATTTGGAGGCTTGCTTTTCAGAACAATCCCAAATACTTTACAAACTTAGGCTGAAGGCAGGATATAATGGTTGAAGAAAACCCCTTCTGTTCAAAATAGTTTAAATGGAATGCTTTTCCTTGAAAAGCTCAGTTTAATCAAAGTAAAAGTGTTAAAGGTTCAATTTGGCATCCTTTTAACAGAAAATAATGAAATAGATAATTTTGATTTTTTTTTCAGCATTCAATTTTTTTATTTTTGTTTTATACAGCAGTGAAGTAGAAAAAGCAAGAATTGGTGGGATTTTTTGATCAGTGCAGACATATAGTAATGTTAATATATTAATTTTATATGCAGTATGATAATGCTTTTGATACTTTAAATGTACGCTCTATTCTGTGTATCACATTTCAACATTATTTAAGTACTTTTAATATAAAATTAAAAAGACCCATGATTAGCAGTGATTTTTAAAAAAACATTTCTAGTCTGAGTTGTTCTTAAAATAAGCATTCATTGAAAAGTTTCTGAATTTTGACTATTCATTGGATTCAGACCTGTAACCAATGTATACCTTTCAGAATTTCTTGAAGAAGATTCTCTTTTCTAGTATTTATTCTCCTTTTCCTCTGTATTCTGAGTATTGTGATTACTCAGATGTCAAGTTGCGTAACTTTTTTTTCCTTTTTTATTTTTATTTTTTTTCAGGATGCTAGGCTTAGTACTTTAATGAAAAGTGCAGTTTTAAATGACAAAAATTATCAGAACTTTGGTTTCAGATTTTATTTAGAAGATCATCTTAGGCATTGTGAAGGTTCCCAACATCAGGCTGACTTAATTCAGCACTGAGAAGGGAGACTGCCACCTACTGAATCATAAGCATTGGTTACGCTAATGTCTAGCACTTTTTCAGAGGTCTCTCCTGACAGTATGGATTAGGAAACTCCTGTCTGGTCTTATCCATGATATATGGATATATGTATGCTGTATATGTATATACACATACATACATATAACAGATATGTGATGTAGAAGGACCTCACTAGGGAACTTTTTTTTTTTTAAGAGACAGACTGAACGCTGAAAATGGGATCTGGGAATAATTAAATGAATCCTAGAGAGCTGCTTCTGTTCAGTCAGATTTGAGATCCTTTGGGATAAGGCAGGAAACTATAATACTGTCACTAATAGGATGTACTAGCAATGTCAACTAATAACCTAACTTTGGAGATTGAAGTATAAAAAGGAGAACCATTTTAGGGTAATGGTATTTCAAAGGTGGTCTGCCTTTTTTGATCTACATATGTTTACAATTATAGGTTATAGATGCAGCTTATCATGTTTCATATTTTGTCTTTATAGGATAACAGTGAATCATTTTTGTGGAGTACTACCACTCCTTCAACTACTTTTGGCAAGTCCACGGTTCCTTCACGGACTACAGTTACACCAAGTCCAGAGGCACTGAGTCAGATGAGCTCTGTTTGGAATGAACCAATTAGTTTTGTTATAACTAACCTCAGGCCATATACCACCTATCTTTTTGAAGTCTCTGCAGTTACCACCGAAGCAGGCTACATTGACAGTGCAATTGTCCGGACACCAGAATCAGGTATATACTGCTTTCAAATGAAAATAAAGTTCTCACATTTATATGAAAACTTCAAAATATCAGTTTGAAGTTATGTTGCAAGATACTTCAGTCTAAATCTGTCTTTATCTGTATCATGCTCTTGTATTTACATGGTTACTTTTATTTTACCTGATCGAATCAACTGAAAGTGTATATAACTATTAATGTATCTAATAATGTATAGTGAGCTGGAGTTCAGTCATTATTAAAAGTCAAAGATACCAAAGTATGCTCAGGACAGATCAAATTTTATGAAAAACTGAGTATAATTTAAGAACTGCAATTAATGGCACAATTGAAGGAGAATTAAAAATACAGGTGAAGGAAAAAGGCGTCAGGCATAGTATTCAAAAAGTATGTGTATTGTGTACGTAGCAATGCACTTAAAGCTTCTTTGCTTTCGTGGAAACATAAGCAGTATAAGAAAACTCCTGTCCCATGGTTCCTCAGTCTGGACCTATTGCAGAAAGTTTTTCAGTGCTGAAGAAGTCTTTAAACACTAGGAAAGTTGATTTTGGATTACCTGCAATGCACTGAGAAGTTAGAATTGGAAATGAAGGTTGTCCAGGAGCAGGAGTTTTATAATGACTTAGGTAGTGGGCAACATTATTAATAGAGCCATAGCAAAAAGGTGTTCTAGAGGAATGTTATTCTGGCTTTCCGTTTGCTAGTACATCATTCCTTTGCCTGACAAAGTTTGATGTTACTGGGTTCCCCTTTCATACATCCAGAATTCATAGCACTGTTCAGATGAAAAGAAATTTAATTCCCTCCTAGCACTGTTCATTTGAATTGCTTTGCTAGAATTTAAATATCCTTAGTTTGCTGTTCTGTCTAGGGTTAATGAAGTTTTGGGTAGTGTCTGTTCTAATGATCTCAGGGCTGATTTCCAGTTTATTTTTCACCCTGTTAACATCCTAGGATAGGTACACTGGTAGTAAGAAAACCCTGGAAAGTGATGAAAAGCTTATGCAATGGGGTTTAGTTCTGCCAAATACATCGAAAGATGTCAGCTGTTTGAAAGATGAGGTCTTCAGTCCTTACGTACTGGGTGCCCGTACAGCCAGGGTTGACCTATTAAAGCATGGTCTGGGAAAAGGGAGGTTGGCTTACTGGTCAGTGTGGGTGGATGTGTGGTGTGCACAGGGCCACAGGCACAGTCAGCACTCATGGCCCAAGCCTCAGTAAGTCCTTCCTCTTAGCAGCACACTGGTACGCCCAAGCTTCTGGATCCACCTCTATTAGATCTTCACCTTATGAGCATTCAGGTGTTTGTTAAAGTGTTCCCCTGAGTCCTGCATGCCTGTGTGCCAAGGACTCTGTCTGGAGGCTGGCTGTAGAGTTGGTTGATGATTTGTTAGGAAGGCATTACGAGTTAATAGACATTTTGCCTCATTATTTTTATTTTCTTACCTTTCATTTGCTTCAGTGGGAAAGATGTTTCTACATGCTAAAGTTTGTATTTATCCGTATAGCCTATGTAGTAAAATCATGATTTAGGTGTGTTGCTTTGCAATTATTCTAACAGGTTCACCTTCTAGTATCAAGCACCATCATCCAGTCTCTGTAATTACTGAAATCCACTTCCCTTCTCAAAATGTCTTGGTTCTTACAAGAATCTCTTTAGCGTCACACTAGCTACCCCCTCCAAGTTACCAGTTTCTCATATGGCCAAATCCTCCACTGGAGTGTCTGAGACGAGGCTTGAGGGAGAGGAATTGATGGATTATAGTTTGTCATAGCAGGTGGGAGGATGGAGAGTGCATTTATTTCAAATATCACTTTCCTGCTCACACAAGAGCATGACACAGAGTTGTTGTCATGCCCATTTCACCAGAGATGAAGGTGATATATGTCGCTACTGTATGGCTCATTGATGTTCCATTTTAAAATGCTAAAAATTATTTCTGTCCCCTCCAACCAGAATTTTCTGAGCCGTCTTGAAGCTCTCCTGTGTTGCTGACAAAGATGATATTTTTCTTTATTTGATTTTTGAAAAAGAGGCTACTTCTTTAAAGTATTTTAAAATGTTTCATTATAAATATTTTTTGAAAACTCAGCATGCAAATATTTTCTTTGCTCGGGTAGCTGTCAAGAGGATACTTCTACAAAGAGAAAAAGATTTAAACCTTGGAAAAAAAAAAGTGGACTCTTAAGATGACACTTCAGAATTATGTGCAATTGTAGCTGATGCAATTTGCATACTAAGAATGATTAAGTAGTCACTACTGACCAATCTATAGCATATCTTTTAGGAATGACGGGATTTTTTATTTATTTCGTTTGTACCTTAGTTTTTACAAAAGGCGATAGTACTTTTTAAGAGTAGTATGTTAGTTAACTTGCATATTTGTTTACACGATCATTATATCTCCATATTGGCATAAATCTCACACATGACATATCGCGACCTGATTTTTGTAGAAATTTATATCAAGCAGTTCCCATAAGTTTACTTGCATATGCAGCATTTTTGAAAATCAAGTTTGTTTTTACTCTATATGGATGTAAAAAATTCCACCTCCTTTAGTTGTCTTTGGATTCAGATTTTAATCTCAGTAGTAATCTCTCATTAACTTATCAATGCAGTAAGGTATGCTTTGGAAAGGACTCAGATTCCATAATCACTTGAGTATTGGATTCATTTAATTTATGTGAATAGTTTCATGAAAATAGAAAGTTACTCAAGTATGCAATGTTTTTGCAAGCTTAGTTGGTTCCAGGTTTACCTTTGTGGATAGTAATGTGTATCATTAGTGCTGTCAGAAATCTTTAAGACGAAGTGTTGTCTATATGAACAAAGAATCTGTTCAAGAAAAAACCCCACACCCGATGTGAGCTCTGTATTGCTGAGCATCACAATCATATTTGAGCATTTTCTGTATGTAATCTGTATCATGATCAAGTCCATGCTGAACTTGGTAGAATCCCTGCCACCCATGTCTTTTAAGGATTATTTGCATGCTACCAGCTCTCTTGATACCTTAAAAAAGAAATGAAATAAATATGTCATTTTAATGAGAAGTGCTTTTAATGTAGCTTCCCCTCAGAATATTTAATGTTTATGTTTAAAATGAATTGTCTGTTATGTGGTTCTTGGAAATCCTAATATAAATTATTTTATGTTCAAAGACTTTTTCCAATATTGTTTAAGTTCCAGAAGATCCACCACAGAATTTTGCCAAGAGCAACATTACAGCAAAGTCTTTCTCAGTGATGTGGGACCCACCAACCATAGTAACAGGAAAGTTTACTTACAGAGTTGAGCTGTATGGACCATCTGGTAAGTCTGAATTGATGTTTCTATTTCTTTTTTTTTTTTTTTTGGTGATTATTTCCTTACACTTGCATTCTTAGTGTCCCTGCCAATCAAGAATGAATATTTGAAAGCAGTTCTATGTATCCTTTTTACTATTAGACTTTTTAGTAGTTTTTAGATTACTTTTAAGGGAAAGTCTGTCCATCATAAGGAAGAGTGCGCAATTAAATTCATATTAGAAATTCTTAAGAGTGGAGGAAACCAACTTTCCTCACTCTTTCAGAGAGATGACAAGCTAGGCTCGCAGCTGAATTAGGGTGCTTATATATCTAAATCATTCTCTGGTTTTTTACTCTTTTCTCTTTCTGTTAAAGATTTCTGGATGATTTTCATTCCTGTGTAGTTTGCAATCAACTGTATGAGTCTGTTTTGATGTTTTTGTAATTTTTTTAACTCAGACATGTATATATAAAGAAATTATATAGCTGCCTGTAGTTAAGTAAAAAGTTAATGAGCTGCATACTAATGTTTTTATGGGACCACACAGGAAAAGCAATAGAAATTAGCTTATAAACAAAATCCCTTCCTCTTGAAACCCGTACCTTCTTGAGGTGGCTTGTTTGTTTGTTTGTTTGTTTTTTCCCCAGACATTCAGTATTATTTCCAATGAAGTTGATGCCAAATGAGATTTTTCACAGAAAAATTTGTCTTTTCATCATTCATCATCCTGGAAAGTATCTGTGGACTGTTTTTATTTTTGAGCTAGAATCTCTTTATTTTTCATTCCAGGTCATATTCTGGATAACAGCACAAAAGATCATAAGTTTGTATTTAGTAACCTTGTGCCGTTTACAACATATGATGTGTACGTCAGTGCTGAGACAAGTGCTGGGGTGGGGCCAAAGACTAACCTTACAGTTTTCACTCCTGCGGATGGTAAGTAAGCATAGAGAAGTGAAATAAATGGGCTGTACATGGTAACTGGTTTCAGTTTTCCCTGCAGAGCCTTTTAGGTACTTTGCAAAATAAATAATGGGTGTGTTTTAAGAGTGTTGCAAGAGAGCAATAAAAAGCTACTGAAAGAAATTAGCTGAAAATTTATTATGTCGATTTATTTCTCCATTTTTGTCGAGTTCATACACTGTCACTAAATTTATTTGCTATCAGAAGCCTTCAGAGATTGTGAAAGAAAGGTGGTTTCTGCCTGAATGAAAGTAGTATTTTTAGATACGGTAATTAAGTTGCAGGTCCTGCCCTTACCCGTTAGATGGCAGCAAGTGGAAAAGAAAGAACAGCGCAGGATTCCCCACGGCTAGTTTGTTCAGCCCCAATGTTTCTTATTAAACCTCCTTTGACTAATTTTCACCAAATCTAGGGCCCCATACCAGTCTCTAATGGAGCCACCTTTACCAGGGTCCATAGCTCTGAGGCAGACCCAACATCGAGATCTTGTCCTGGGGCAGTCAAGTGGTTGGTTCTGCCCCTGAGGCATCTACTCTGTCGTTTGGGAGTTTTGGCTCCCAGTAGTCAACTCACCAGGTGAGAGTCCTTTGCTATATAGAAATGCGGTTTTATCTTGCATGTGTGTGAGATTGTGCAGGATTATTGGTCTGCATCTGAGGATGCAACCAGAAAAAATTGAGAATCAGTGTGTAATAGGCAGGCAGTTTCAAGATGGTTATTTGTGTTACATTTATGCCACACAGCACAAATTTAGAAAATATCTTAATCAGTGATTGCCGCAATGCTTGCCGTCAAGGTGTAACAGCAGGAGGAGCACCTATCCTTATTTATCATATTCTTTCCTGGAGTATCTGCTTTTGTGCTCTCAGAGACAATTTCCAGAGATGGCCTGCCTCAGTGCAGCCATGCTCGCCTCTTGTCTAAACTCACTGTCAGAAGCCACAGGGGATTTCGGTGGTTTGGGTTTGGGTTTTTTTCTGAGAATGACATAGAATGTCGCATTTTAACGTCAAATCTACAAATCTTCGTTATGCAAGTAATTCAAGTTTGTCTTTTTCTAAGGTATATTAGGACAAAATAATTTTTCATATAAAATCTGAATATCATTCTACTGAATATAAATGTATCTGATCTCTGGCAGTCCTGCATAAAGTACAGTATCATTATTACTGCATAGTTAAAGAAGAAGTCGAACCAAAACCTGTTATAAAAGGGAAATGAACAAGATGTATCACATTCATTATTTTGCTTTCAGCTTTTTACTTCATTCTTGTTTGGTTTTGATGAATTGAGAATTAAGCTTTCATTTTCAATATACTTAAGCAAAGGTCTGCTTGCTTCCAGTCACTGACTTCAGTGGAACTATCCTGATTTACTTCATCTTAGGATCTGACCATATTCATACATATGTCATATATGTCAAAAAACTGTGTGCATATTTTTAGAACTGTAACTTGTTTGCTAAGAAAACATGTGAAGTAACTCTGTACCTGCACAGGAGCAACTCAAAAGATAAGGATGTGAAATTTGATTAAATGCCTATTGTACTTTGCACACAGTGCTGAAAAAGCTTGTAATAATCACAGATGTTTAATTAACACAAGTTTCTTCTTGAATATTTAGTCCCAGGTGCTGTATCAGATTTACATCTGGCAGAAGTGGAAGCCACATATATAAAAATTGTTTGGAGGAAGCCACGACAACCAAATGGAATCATTACCCATTACAGAGTTAAAGTACATGTGCAGAAAACAGAGATGACTCTGGAAAACACTATTCTTGAAGGAAAAAATAAGGTATTCAGTTTTTTTTTAATATGGATTTCTTTGCTAGATTAAATTGCTTCTCTGCCTTATCTGATAGGTAGGGAATATGGAATTAGCCACCACAGATGACATGTCAATGCTTTTAAAAGCCACCTTCCTCACCCCACCCTCTTTCTCTGGCTGGGTTTTAAAGAGATTCCAATAATGCTGTTTCCACAACATGAAAACAATAAATAATTCTGGCAGAATGATCCAGACTGTCTTAGCTACTGAAGGCAGGAAGCCGTAGCCCACAGTCTTATCCTTTCTAGCCCTTGAGGTCTTTGGAGCATAGGGTGACCTAACAATAAGAGTACAGATTTAGGTGCACTCAGGCAAACTCCTAGAAGACATGGGTATGAATCCTACGGAGAAGTGAATTCAACAGAAGTCTCCCAAGGCTCGTTAAGTTATACTTTCTGCCCCCATTTGTATCCTTGAATTTACATGTCTGATACTACATGCTGAACTCCATGCTATGGTTGTATACTAAGGATACCTGTGCACATCTACCGGATCAAATCTTTTAGGGGACTTTTAGGCTGTCAGTCAGTCTAGCTTCTGGATTTTGGGTGCTGATATGCTCTACATGCTTAGGTGGGGCAGCTCTGAGCATGCAGCACAGAACTGTAGAGCCCTAGCAAACATTCAGCTCAGGATTGAGTGCTTTCTGAGGTAGGGCTTTTTGGTCTGAATTTTGAACATAGGTGCCCAAAGTTTGCATAATACCTTTTTTTAGACAATGATGTCTTTCTTTGATCTGACACAGAATCTAAGTTTTTGATGTAGAGCTCAATGAAGGAGTTTGCTTTCAAGTTGAATGGTATACATTAAATAGAGCCCTGGAGCCAAACATTAAATAAGGAGTATGGGAAAAAAAATGAGGATAAGGATCCATTCATTAAAACAGGCAAGCTTCCTTGGAAAATGAAAGTTTATAACTATAATTAAAGATTGTATCATAGTACAGACACAGAAGAAATGAAAATTGTCTGCACAAACATGTTTTAATGATGGGATTTCCTAATTTTTGAGTTCTTAGTGTAGCATCATTGCTGCTTTATTATAGTTTATTGAATGTAATTTTCTAATTAAAAACCAAACCAAATCATAATAAACATTACTTTATTTAGAACCCCATTGACCCAAGCTTAGACCATCTACAGGATTTGAACTGGCAGATCCACAGTGCTAACGGTAGTCAATAACTAGTAGCAATCAAAAACTGTTGTCTTATATGTGGAAAAGCCTCAGAAGCAAAAAGTATTTCCATGTGGGTTACTATTTTGCTATGAAATGTTGGTGAAGATGAGGCATGTATAGCTTTTACCTGTTGGTACTTAGGTGAGATTGATGCTGTATCTCTGGCTGTGGTTAATCCCCCCTAGTTGAAGCAGTAAAAAAGCTGCTTTGCCCTCTCCCCACCCAGAGTCTGTAGGGAGAGACCTAATGTGTATTAGTTACATCACTGTAAAAGCATCTCTGTCTGGCAGTGAAGTGGGCCATATGTGTGAGTGGGGAGTGTTCACAGATGACAGCAGAACAATTTAAAGACACTAGAGTTCTGGATTCGGTCCCAGATTCTGAAGGGGCATAATGCTCTAGTGCTTACACACTATTTTGTACCTATGCTGTAGCCTCTCTGTCTTTTCTCTTCTGCTTTTGTTGTTCCTCTCTTTGTAGTTCTTGCTCCCCTTACATCTACTGCCAGCCCTTTCCAACATTTGTCTTTTGCCCCTTCTGTCCTATGGACCTCTGTATCACTTATCTCCCTTTCACTCTCCCTTTTCACATATATACTCCCTTATTTTCCCTCTCCTCTTTATTTCATTAGCTTCTGTTTTTCTCTCTCTCCCCTTATTCCCTCTCAGTGACCTAGTCAACGTGTTATTCCTTTTCTTCAGGGCCTAGTAGGGGTATCTGAAGCCCTCTTGTTTTCAGTGCCTGCAACCTCGTTTCAGAACATGCTTAGTACAAATGGAATCTCCCAGGCTCAAACATATATCTATTCAATGTAACTCCAAGGATATAGCATTAAAGTTAAAGGCCTTGCTCTAAAATTGCCACTTTACTATAAAAACCATATTTTAAGAAATTAAAAAAAAGAATGTGGTGTTTAAAAAATAAAAATTAATAAAAGGTTGCAGGTTACTGGCAGCTGAGCTTTTTCATGAGAAATATTGTATTGTGCAAAGTTAATTATTGTTGTAATGAAAGATAATGTTTGTATGCCAACATTTATATAGTGTGTGTGTAGATATATGTGCACAAATATACAAACACTATTTCTATATTATATATGAATTTAATTAAATAATTTAGTGATGATGAGGTCTGTGATTTATTTTTACATTTCTGATTTTTAGTATTTGATTGATTCTTTGGAACCATATATGATAAATGAAAACATCAAACCTTCTCCCACTTGGAATTCAGTGGAAACAGCCAATGAATTATATGAAGGTTCAGCTGAAATGTTTTCCAGCATTCAGACAGCTTCCCCAGTAATATTTACAAGTGTATCTGGTGATGATTTACCTGCTATAAATGGAGCTGCAAAATTGCATTCTGCTTTGGGTAAGATATTTTAGGGTATTTATCTACTTGCTCCTTTGTTCTGAAGGACCCCCATCACTGTCCCAGATATGATCTTTAGCACATGGTTCAAGCAAATTATGAATGGGTCATTTGCTGGAGTCGGATTTTTTTACTACCAAATAACCTTCTGAAGCAAATGGGAATGCCACACAGGCGGGAACTAGCCCCTTGTCACCCAGCTGACCTTCTTCCTAGTGAAAGGAGCACCAGAAAGCCATCAGCCAAGCTGCATAGACAATCAGTTATTACAGTTGCCAAAGCAGGTGTGATTGTCAGGGATTAACATATCTCCAAGCCCTTCAGAGACCTTGATTTCTCTAAGCCTTTTGACTAATAGGTTTTCAAATGTCAGTGAAGGGAAATAGGTCAAAAAGTTACAAATTTGCTATATGGGTGACAAACAGGTGGAGATGACCCCATGACATGGTGATGTCATTAGTGTGTACACTTGTTCTGTATTATCAATGGACCAGTGTTTCTTTACCAAGTATGGATATTTACAAATCATTAAGCAGGCCTCAGTTGACAGGCAGGAACTTAAAATACCACTGTAGATTTTTACAGTGAGTTTTGAACTGTGGGGAGAAAGTCAAGTTTTTATTTTTTTATTAAAGTCACCAAATTCCTCCATGTACACCAGTATCTAAAATGATAATTCAATCCATTAGTCTAAACTACAGTGGATCTTTTCTGTACTTTATTAATCCTGAAGAATCTTCTTCGTCATACAGAGAAAACGTACGGTGCTTTAAATGTGAATCTTCTTTTTACAGCCTCATTCAGGTTGAGGTATTGAGTTGCTAAAAGATGTCTGTATTGCTAAAAAATTTATTTCAGACAGCATCTCTTGTAATCTAGCATACAAGTATTATTTTATAGTAGTTATTATAGTAGTTAAAGCTGTTGACAGCCAAATTTTCAACAGGGTCTGCTGATTTTTAGATGCCTTCATTTTAATGCTGGTCTTGCAAAAACTCTGAGCCTTATACTTAGATATGTGAAGCACCCACACTTTTTCATGTTGCAGTGGCATAATGGCTGCTTTATAACATGATTTTGACTAGGACAGTTGGATTGCAGCTGACTGAACTTTATTGCAGATGCACCAAAAACTTTTTGTGGGCATGTATGACTTCTTCAGTCTGCTGGCCACAACTCTTCTGCTAAAAATACCAGTGTGAAAGGATCTGTGAGGGCAGACAATTCAAGTACAGTTATTATAGCACTGTTGGGAGGGCAAGGAAGAGGGAATCTGTCTTTCTCAATTAAAAGAAAAAATTTAAAACAAAACTAAAAGCTCGACCAACCTAGGATCCATGGTTCTGAAGTCACTGGAGATACTAGGCCATATACAAATATGCCTTTTCCTAGTTCCTAGGGGATTTCTCTCAAAATTTTTTGGAGATAACTGTCAGTATAAACCTCATGGTTTTAGTTCTTGCCCATTGATTCTTTCATCTAGCCAATCTATCTATTGTACACATGAAAATGGACTTATAATAGCCTCTCCTTGATTGAGTTAGGAGGTGGAGTGTAAACTTTTCTTTATATTTTTGTAATTGCCTAGAAAGTTAATTATTTTGCAATAAAATAGTTCCAGGTCACTGTGTCAAAGTGAGTTTAGAATGCAAAAGAAAAAAATGAGTTTACGAGTAAGTAATTATTTCTCTCCATTTAATCACAGATAATCAGTACACCATTAACATTTTGGCCGAAGAACTGTCCTATGTTATAAAGGGCCTTGCACCTTTCACAGACTACACAATCAGTGTGTCTGCTTTCACTGCTGTTGGAGAAGGACCACCATCCGTTCTTACAGTCAGGACACATGAACAAGGTAAAATGTTGTAAGTCTGATACTATCAAAGTTAGCATACATGACATCTTTCACTGAACATTTTAAATTCTGTTTTATCATTCATTTACTTACTTATATTTTTCTGTTTTCATTTCAGTTCCAAGCTCAGTACAAAATATATCTTACAAGAATATTAGCTCCTCCTCTGTTTTGCTGTATTGGGATCCTCCAGCAAATCCCAATGGGAAGATCATTCATTATACTGTTTATGCCATGGAACTGGATACAAAACAAACATTCCACACAACAACTTCAAACAACAGCTTACTTATGACAGGTACATTGTCATTTGATTAAAAAAAAAAAAATTGCAAATACATTACAGAAAATTATTTTTTCCAACTTTATGTAATGTAGCCATTCATCAGGTAGCTGGACCAGATCTCCCCCATCCACACACATCCACACAGACACCCACACCCACACAACACAACTGCATGTGAAAGCAAGGTTGGGGCACTACTGACAGACTTGTCTACTGTGGAGGGGTACGTAGGGAATGTGAGATGGGAGAAGAGGACTAGGTAAGACGAGCAGTAATTTGTGAAATGCGCCAAGTAGTAATTTGTGAAATGTACTAAGTAGTAATTTCTGAAATGGTTTTCTCCTTGGAATTTTTTTCCTTAGCCTCTTCCTTCCACATAGGAAAATATTCCTAAATTGTCAATTCTTTTTCAGACTTGAATTTTTTTCACAGTATTTGTCTGACTTTAATAATAATTTTCTTGTTTTAAGGTGATAATTTTGATAGTAATTGAAGAAAATGCATTCCTCATGGGGTTTCAGGCATTTATTTATGCTAATCAGTGTCCTGCTTTTGGCTGCGATAGAGTTAATTTTCTTTCTAGTAGCTGGTATAGTGTTATGTTTTGGGTTTAGTATGAGAATAATGTTGATAACACACTGATGTTTTCAGTTGTTGCTAAGTAGTGTTTAGACTAAGTCAAGGATTTTTCAGCTTCTCATGCCCAGCCAGCAAGAAGGCTGGAGGGGCACAAGGAGCTGGGAGGGGACACAGCCAGGGCAGCTGACCCAAACTGGCCAACAGGGTATTCCATACCGTGTGACGTCATGCCCAATATATAAACTGGGGGGAGTTGGCCAGGGTTGGGGGGTGCAGATTGCTGCTCGGGAACTAACTGGGTATTGATCGGCGAGTGGTGAGCAACTGTGATTCATTGTGCATCACTTGTTTTGTATATCCAATTCTTTTATTACTATTATTGTAATTTTTTAATTATTGTTGTTGTTATTGTTGTTATTATTTTCTTCCTTTCTGTCCTATTAAACTGTCTTTATCTCAGCCCATGAGTTTTACTTTTTTTTCCTCGGTTGTCTCCCCCATCCCACTAGGTGTGGGGGGGAGTGAGCGAGTGGCTGCGTGATTCTTAATTGCTGGCTGGGGTTAAACCACGACACAGAGTAATGCATATAGAATAAAAATGTATATTTGGATGTACACATACACATCTTTTGTCTTGACAAATAAATTCG
This sequence comes from Harpia harpyja, assembly GCF_026419915.1. NCBI lineage: Eukaryota > Metazoa > Chordata > Aves > Accipitriformes > Accipitridae > Harpia > Harpia harpyja. The sequence goes on along the minus strand of NC_068962.1, from coordinate 11,113,428 downwards.
TAAAGCTATTTACAGGGTTGAAGCTGGTTGACTTATTTCAAAATCTGTTGATTTGACTAAGTGCTTATTTGGGTCTCCCCAAATGAATGGTATTATACATATTCTGCCTTTTAGGTAACAAATGTGTATCAAAAACTCTTAGAACAGTAGCCATTTTTATAGTTTTATAAGTAGCTATGAGGAAAAAAATATGTTTAAGAAGTCAACAGTCAAGATTTTTTTACTTAATCTTTTTAGGTTTAAAAAAGTACACAAATTATAAAATGAGAGTTGCAGCCTCTACGACAATTGGAGAAAGTGCTTTGTCTGAAGAGAATGATGTTTTCGTGAGAACCCCTGAAGATGGTAAATACATTGTTTGCAATAATGATTTGATTTCTATATTTAAGTTTGCACTTGTTCAGAAGACTGGGCACATACATAAGGAGGGGAAGAAAGTGTATGAATAAAATCAATGTTTGTTGAAATTATTAGTCTTCTATCAGTCAGTGACTGCATTCAGCCCATTTTTATGTAAGTGCTAGAAATAAGCATGAAAGCTGCAGCATGACCAGCAATCAACTAATCTCAACTCTGACAGATAAATGGGAAGAAAGCTGCAGAGCTGAGGTTCCTTCACTGAAAACAGTGTGTCCCTAGACCCCATCTAAACCATTAAACCATAATCAATTATCTTTGAGACTGCAGCTTATCCTTTTTTTTATGTTATCATATGGAAATTAGGTTGGTTTTGAAGCATCTGTAAATGGCAGCTTTCAACAATTCAGAGGCCATATTGCTGTCTATAAGCAGAGCTGCTGATAAAGCGAGGGTTTTTTACACTGCATGGTATTATATGCAGTTGTTTTTGTACAGGTTTGGGGCTTTATTCATTTTAAGACTGATCAATAGTTTTAATGTAGGGTATAACACTACTTTATGAAGATTTCTGGATCTTGCTTTCTTGCTTGCAAGGCAGTCTCCACCCATGAAGGCACAGGGGCAGTAGCTGGAGTTGCCATTGGCCTCTGCAAAGAGAACACAGGAATCTGATTTACAGAGCAGAGTCATGAGTATTAAACCTTAAGCTTTTCTCACTTGTATCAGGTTTATATTTTCACTGGTTTCAGCAAAGTTATTTCCAGTTTTTACCAAAGTAATAAAGAAGGTAATTGTCCAGTTGTCATTTATCTCTCTCATTGCCAAATATGCTACAATACAGGAAAAATAATTAAGTGAGAATAAAAGAGAGAAAAGGATTACAGGATTAAAAATCATGGTGATTTATGAAGCTTAGATGATCTGAATAACCAACCAAAATCTCAAATTAAACAGTGACATTTTAAGTGCTTGTAAATTTTTTTAAAGGTTGCATGCTTCTATGCTGTTAGTTTTTTGCAGGGGAAAGGCATATCACAAGAACAGAAAATTACCTATTTAAATATCTTTTTCTCTGAAAGTTTACAATTCCTTGCCTTTGAGCATTACAGAAATTTGTTCAGAGTAGTGTTGCAGTCCAACAGTTGATCGATTGGTAAGAGATGCATGCAAGTCTTGAGGAAACTATTGAGAAGACCACCAATAATTCCTGCCTTTTTATAAGGCTATGTGTAATTACTCTTGTCATCTTCTTGTTCTTTAGTTTTCCTGAGGTAATTCAGGTTGAGATTCATGTCTCCTAACTTTAGCCAAGCTAGGAGTGACAACTAGTTTGACTCTTGAAAAGAGAGATACCTCCAAATAAAAGATTCACTACATCTATCTTAGATAACTTACGTTACGACAGAAGATACTAGGCTGTTGCATTTAAATATTTTACCATGCCAGATAAATTGCAAAATGCATTTCAATTTAAAATTAAGCTTCTTCACATGGGAAATATCCATGTGGGCAGTCTTGTCATCCAGAGTAGTGATCTGTTACAGTTAATACTTTTCATTCATGGGCTCAGAAATCAGGAATGAAAGTGGTTTGTGAGACCTTTAGGACAAAAGAATTCATGATAAACTCTGAAATATCTGGATATAGGTATTTGTACACAAACTGAATCGCATAATCCTGGGTTCTTAGTACATTTTTTTAAAACTTTACAGGCAGGTTATTTTGGGGGTGAAGTGATGAAGCCTTCGGAAGAATCAGGGTTGACATTCAGAGCTGATTTTATTCATAAGTGCAGCCCACACTCCTTCAACACTTCCATGCGTTATTAGCTCACTGGAGTCACATGCACTCATGTTGCCAGTAGATTTAGCCAACACACTGCCCTGGAACTGGACTTGTTTTGTGCATGACCTTCACACCAGCGCATGCAAGATTTACACTGGGGTCTTCATGGTCATCAATTAGCAGCTGTATCAGTAAACTAAAGGGAATTTAGTTACAGTGCATACAGTCCCTTTCTTGGTTCAATGCTTGGTTGAGTGAAATAAGATGGGTGGCTATTTAAGAAGAAAGCAGTAAGAAGATGGCATTCAGCTAAATTTAAAGAACCTGAATTTGAGGAAGACAGTGAGAGGATTTGAAGGATCAGTCTGCATGAAAGCAGTAGACAGAAGAGATTTTTTTCTTAATAAATGCAGTTTTGGACAGATTTATAAGTGGATGAGAAAAGAAACTCCAGAAAAGCTGAAGTGTCTGGGATGCAAAAAGATGCCCGGTTTTATGAATGGAAAAGAAGACATGCTGAAATTAACTAAGATAAAAAGTGGTAAGGCTTTGAGAAGGAGAGTGAGTGAGTGAGTGAGTGAGTGACTGACTGTAGCCCTTTTGGTACAGTTAGCTAATTTAAATGTTAGGATCCAATAGGTTTATGAGATCAGTCCTATATTCAATTAATTGAAAGTCTCAGAGGGTTTTTTTTCTCTTTGTTTTCTGTATTGCAGAACCAGACTCCCCACCCCAAAATGTAGAGTTAATAAATGTAACTGCAACAGAAATAAATCTGAGATGGTTACCACCTGAGCAGCCTAATGGTCTCATAACTCACTATGAAGTTCTGTACAGTGATTCCAATGATTTATTTATTAAAAATGCCTCATCTACAAGTATGTCACTAAGCAAAATGAAGCCATATACTCTCTACAACATCTCTGTAAGGGCATTCACCAGACTTGGCCATGGGAATCAGTCATCTTTCCCACTTCTGGTGAGAACTTCTGAAACTGGTGAGTATACAGTTTTTTTAAAAAATGTAAATTTTCCACAGTCAACTGCTTTATGGTGACCTTTGATGCCCCACAGATCAGTTTAATTAGTTTTAAAAGTATGTGTTTGCTTTGCAAAGCAGTATGTTTGAACCCTGTTTTCTCTTTTATATACAAAGCAAAAATAAGGAAATAGTAAGGAGGATTAAGAAGTACAGAAAAAAGTGAAGTTTTATGCCTGATGGGCTTCATATATTTTACTATTTGTCCTTGAAGATTCCTTGTGCCTTGCAGGAAAATAATTATTTGTAGGAAAGGTGGGGTTTCAAAAAGTGAGTGCAATTTGGAATTCAAGTTATGAACTGAAGTTTTATAAGAATTCAACCCTAATGGTTGTCCTGGTTTCAGCTGGGATAGAGTTAACTGTCTTCCTAGTAGCTGGTACAGTGCTATGTTTTGAGTTCAGAGCGAAGAATGTTGATAACACTGATGTTTTCAGTTGTTGCTCAGTAGTGTTTAGACTAATGTCAAGGATTTTTCAGCTTCTCATGCCCAGCCAGTGAGAAAGCTGGAGGGGCACAAGAAGTTGGCACAGGACACAGCCAGGGCACCTGACCCAAACTGGCCAACGGGGTATTCCATACCATGTGACGTCCCATCCAGTACAGAAACGGGGAAGTGGGGGGCAGGGATTCGCCGCTCGGGGGACTGGCTGGGTGTCGGTCGGCGGGTGGTGAGCAATTGCACTGCGTATCATTTGTACATTCCAATCCTTTCATTATTGCTGTTGTCATTTTATTAGTGTTATCATTATCATTATTAGTTTCTTCTTTTCTGTTCTATTAAACCGTTCTTATCTCAACCCACGGGTTTTGCTTCTTCTCCCGATTTTCTCCCCCATCCCACTGGGTGGGGGGGAGTGAGTGAGCGGCTGCGTGGTGTTTAGTTGCTGGCTGGGGTTAAACCACGACAATGGTTAAAAAAAATATCAGAATTCACAGATAAGTGCTCTTTTGTAGCAGGCAAAGTTGTTTATGTTACTAGAAATATTTTGGAGAAGGTACAGCTAAAACAAAATCACAGACGATTAGAGTAGATGCAGTTTTTCCAAGAAAGGAAAGTAAATTTAGAAGTGAGGACTGAGAAGGATGAACATTAAAGAGGTATAACAAGGCATAGGAAAATAATTAAAATAAATAAGTAACTGTAAGGTAGGACAGGGTAGGGAAAGGAGTATAAAATATTGACAGGGGGTCATTAAATTTTCAATGGAGCTAAACAGGAGAGGTATTGGAGAAAAAACCTGAAGATAATGATTTATATGGAGGAATAGATGTTTGGTTAAGCTGTAGACTCAGGAATGAAAGGTGGCTGGGGAGACAGATATGAAGCTTAGTTTCCTTTAGGACTCAGCCATATCCGGGTAGCACTGGTATGATGATCATCCTTTTTGGGGGGCCTTTTGCCATCTTCACCAATTTGCTACCTCAGACAAGTACCTACTTTATCTATACCTAGAGCTAGCCCTGGAACCAAGCATGCTCTATTTATCACATTTTTCTCAGTAAGGAAAGACATGCATGTACTGATGTCTCTCAGAAGGGGCAGGGAGATGCTTTGGCTCAGTTATTGTTAAGACACAGTGGAATCACTATGAGCTCCTTCTCCTCCTTGTTTCTGAAATGAACTTTTATTTTCCCTGTGTGAAGTAGTTGTGGTCTAGGCCTGTCTAACAAGTCAAGCTCTTAAGGAACAGGGACACAAACATCTAGTTTTTAGACTACATGAAACAGTAGTCATAACAGAAGCACCAAACTAGCTCTGCCAAGACATTGTGCTACATTTGAGGATTTTTTTTGGTCAGATACCATAGGTATGTAGGCACCTGCCCAACTGATACAATGTCCTTAGATATAACCTTTTTTATTGCTCTCTTTAACAGACATCTATCTTTTGTCTAAGTTGTATTTTAAGGCAGTTCTTTCTCAGTGCCTAACTCCCCTGACACTCAGAACAAAAATTTGAATTCCAGCTGCCTGTGATAGAGATGAGAAGCTGCAAAAACACTGTCTGAGATGAGAAGAATAAAACCAAGGGAGGATCTGGAGAATAGAGCATTTTGAGTGAACACAACCGATTAATGGGCTGATGTGTTTCAAGAGCTCTTGGGAGTTCTCTGTTACCATTCTGCCATGAAATTAGGCTGAATTGTGGGCTGATTTCACTGCCTCTCATGGCACTTATCCCCTTTCTGGATATTGCTTAAGCAGAAATCATTTGGTTTTTTGAATGCAGGGTTTCATCAAATGTCAGTACAGTTATAAGAATGTTTAGGACATCCTAAAAACATGTCCCTGCCTTACTTGACCTTTTGGGAAAATTTTCCTGTCATTGTATGATTATGATTTTCTGGAGTAACATATATTATGCTATCAGTCCAGTTTTGGATAATGGAAAACATATTTGTGTATCTGTTTGGTGACAGACAGACACATGCACACAAAAACCTTCTAACAGAAGGAAGTTTAGTGTCATGCTCCAGATTTTTTCATCTGGCATGTTAAGATGATTTCCATCTTTTTTTTTTTTTTTTTTTTAAGTTACCTGTACCTTGTTGTTACAGTGTGTGTCTGTCATGTGGTTTTGGTCTTCCAATTCAACCTCTTTTAAAATTTATTTTATACAAAAAGTAGGATAAAAATCCAAATGTTTATAATGTGTTTCATTTAAACAAGTTTAAGAAAATGCTTAACAAATCAATGAAACTGACTGAAATCTTCTGTGAGTCTAAATTTTGTCTTCTAGTTCCTGATTCTGCACCAGAAAACATAACTTATAGGAACATCTCATCCATGGAAATTGAACTATCATTTTATCCACCATCCATTCCCAATGGAATCATACAGACTTACACAATATATCTCAAGAGGACTAATGGAACTGAGCAAAGAGTCATAAACACTACTCTTCTGACGCTACGTATTACAGGCCAGTATATAATGATTGGGAACTTATGGCAACTGTAAATTGTTCTGAGAAGGGATCAACAGACTGATGCAAATCAATTAGTTCACTGGTTGGACATGATCTTTCTTGTCCTTATATAAAGTTATATGCTACCTGTCCTGAGAAATAGCCTGTTGTGTCCTGCCGTAATGTGGCGGAACAGGCCACGAATGGTATAGAGTCTAACTTATATCTGGTTTTTATTGTATTTTAGATGTTTATTATTATATTGTATTTTAGATGTTTAAAGTACAAGGAACTTCAATAGATTTCTTTGCATATATATCACCGTAACAAAGTAAACACTCAAGTCACCTACATATCTTTCTGATCTTATTCTGGATAAAAATAAATACTTCCCTTTCCACTCACCTTTGCATCTTTTTCTATGTTCTGTCGTTATTACTGAGGTATGACACAGCAGTTAATGCTGGGAGCTCAGTACCTTAACCAGTAAATTTTCAGAGTGCAGCTAAGGACAAACGGTAAAGCATTCTAGGAATATGAAGTATAAACTGGTAATTAGGGCTTTGCCCCTTCTTTTGTTCATGCAGAATACTTTGTGTTCAAGTTTTCCTAATGCTTATTTCAGTCTCTAAAGACACAGATCAGTGTAAGTGATGGGCTTATTCAGCACTTCAAACTACTTATGGTCCATTAAAAAACCTAATTTAGCCCAGTGAATGGTTGGTTTATTGAATTCTTCTTCTTTATGTAGATTTAATGAAATATACAGAATATACTGTAGAAGTGTCTGCTAGTACCACAATGGGGGAGGGCCTTCGTAGTTCACCTCTGCATATACTGACTGATGAAGATGGTAAGTCAGAAGTTGCAAAGTATCATTGTCCACCTGTAGTCTTAAACTAATCTTACACTTCCTGTCAGATATGTGTGGGTTTTATATACTTTTTTTGCAATTATATCTCTGTATTGATATCTGTATCTATCTACACACAAACATACTCATCTATCTGTCTGTCTGTCTTATCTATCTATCTATCTGTTACTTAATATATTTACCAGTACAAGCTATGTGAAATGACATGATTGCTGTGCATGGGCATTTGGTCTTACCAATATCTTATGAATTTGAAGACTCTTAATTTACTAGTATTATTTTAATCTAATACACCACATGGTAGAATTAAATATTGTGTTTGGTTCTGCAGACATGTGAGAGTTGGAGAAAGGGAAAACCACCAAAAGACAGCTTGAATGGTCCAGGGACATTTCTGGTTCGTTTGGAAATTTTTTGATTCTTCTAAAGAGATGCATGTACAGATACACATATATAGATGTAGAATTATTAATACTATGAAAATGCTCAAAGTCCATCATCTGTAGTACTACACTTCCAAATTGAGCAGGGGAGTGTTCTGCACTGTAGGCTGAGGGTAGAACACAGTTATTGCATCCCCTGCTAATTAGTACAGTAAGTCACAAATCAGCAGAGGAACCGCAAAATGGTATTTGTACTTTCAGTGCCCAATTTAGTTGTGGGAAATTATCATTGGTCCCCTCTATAGTTTCTGGAGGGGGGGAATTCTGAAAAAAATTCAAAGCAGAATTTTAACTTAGGTGTTGTCACTCACATTTTGGAGGAGCCTGTGTCTGTCCCTCTCCATTGCTTAGGGAGGAAGTCTCTGGGAACCTAGACTAAAGCAGCATTGACACAAACATCCCACCAGCCTTTCTCAAATTAAGTCTTTTTTCATGTTTTAGGGAGCACTGACTTGCCTAAGATCCAGGTTTTGATGATAATGGATGTTTGCAAATCTCCAAGATGTTGTTGAGCTTACATTCATACTGTCAGTAATAAACCTTTGCTCAAGAGTAATGTTGCTGGAGCACACTGTGAACAGCTAATTTGGATAAATCCTTTTTTTGCATGCAGTATTTTTATTTAGAGAAATGTAGATTCTATTCTTCAGCAAAAAATATCCTCTGAATAAGAACTGTAGAACGAACTACACATGCCAAAAAGACATGACATTCACAGTATGACAGATCTTTTATTATATAGCCACTGAGGATAATATAACAAGTAAAACACTAAATACAGCTGTCACCATTTTTCGCTAGTAAATACAGACATTCACTGAATTCAGTGAACCTTTGTTCATGAAAAATATTTTTTTTTCTGAAATGTACAGAGTTCTAAAACCTTTATGCCAACTTTTGAGGTAGTGAAAGAAGGAACAACAACTGAAAAACAACAATATTTATAATACACCACATGTTCTTTATTCACAGGAACACAGTGTTCCAAGGTTCAGACCAAATGTTTCATAGATTTGCTAATAGCTATGCTCATATTCTCAATTTTCATGCATGACTACAGCTATGACCTGAATTTTTAGTGCATGATGCTCTTTGGTTTAATTTGAGAAAAACAAAAGTAATTCTAATATTACTTCATAGTGAGACATATATCCGTGAATCAAGATGAAGAAAAATACTTACTTCTCAATAACATGCTAATACAAAGCAGTGTCACTTATGCATACAGGGGTATATTTTTCCTCAGCAATATTTATATGAACTGTAGGATGAAATCAAACATGGTCTAGCATTTTCATTTACTTACGTTGTTTCCCTACACAGTTGTGACATGGTGTCATGTAGAGTTCATCTTAAAATGAATTTTAAGGGTCTCAGTCAATGCCTATCTTTATATTTGCCCTTGTGACATGTTAAATGTATGAATGTGGTCCTTATTTGATGGAGTGAATAGATTTTACCGCTGCCTAGTATCCCATATTTTTATCATCTCTCAATGCCATGCTTATCCATTTTTCCACGTTTTTGTGCTTTGTATCATTCTTTACAGCACCTCTTTTTCCTCAGGAGAACTATTTTGCTATATTTTACATGTGTTCATACCTATAAAGATCTTGCTTTTATTAGAAGGGGAAAAAAAAAAAATTACAGCAATGTACTTGGACAGTAGGTGAATCACTGTGACCTACCCGTTGCTCTGTTTTCTCATGAAGTACTTTTTCCATTGAATCACAGAAACAGATGTTCTAACACCACCATGCAAAATCTTCTTTTATCATCTGTCAGAAAAAGGAAAAGAAGCTGCACTTTAACATTAGTTGATGGATACTGCACCGGTGTAGTACAAAGTTCACTTTCCTTCACAAATAATTAAAAACCTATTTAAGGATGCTGCGTATCTCATCGATCTTAGCTGTTTAACAAGATGTTGTGTCCTGTTCTCTTATTTTATAGCTCCGAGTTCTCCTCCAGAATCCCTCTCCGTAAAACAGTTGTCGGGTGTCACTGTGAAGTTGTCATGGAAACCTCCACTGGAGCCAAACGGAATTATCCTCTATTACACAGTTTATGTCTGGTAAGATTTTCTGGAAGTAGTTCTGAGGACAAATATTAATCTGTAACCTATCAGGAATGTTAGGTTTTTCTTACACAATGTGTTGATTACACGTTTTTGGAGAATGAATATTCATCCAGCACTTAAAATACTAGCCTTTTGTATATACAAATTCAGATATAATGTAGTAGCTGAAAATTGGGGTATTAAATATTTTGTAACCATTTTCCACATTTTTCTAAAGGTTATGTTATGTTAAATGAATTGAAATTTAAATTAGAGCATGATGACTATTTTCATTATATTCTGATTAGGCCTATTGTAAGGCAGGGCACAAGCCTATGCTAAATTGTCAAGGAGATTTAAAATAGGCTTAAAATAGAGAAATATTTCTTCCTTCTGTAGAAAGTGTGTAAGAGCAATGTTAAGAGTCTTTGTATGTGCTATCAGTTATGTCTACTGTTATATTTTGTATTTATTATATTCATAGCAAACGAGTATTTTTTAACAGATATTTTTCACTTAATGTGCTTTATTTTTTTCTATCTATCCTTTCTTTTTCCCTATTTTTTTTTTCTCTGTCATCCCTCCTGGGATCTTTTTTCACCTTTAAAAAGGAGTTTTGTCACTTAAAAACTTGCAGCTTCTATCCTATTCTCTGGATAACATAGTTTGGTCTAGTGATGTGGCATCTCTTCAAAGATCTATGTGTAACTTCTGCTGGTAGTGAAAAGATTTTGTTATTGATTGCTTTTAATATATTGCATTTATGCTGTACCATTTTATTGCCACTACTAAGGTGCAGGAAGCAAATGCTAACATGCAACTTATGAGATGTGAACCAGATGTGCAAATCAGCAGTCATTATAAACACACTACCATTGAGCTTACATTTATTATTTTAATGTTAGTTGACAGTTTTGGGGTAGGGTTGGCCTCAGATCCTATTGAATTTTTTTTAAATTATGGCATCTAGTTAAGTTGTTGATAAAGTGAACAGGAATGAACTCTTCTTTCCAGAAAAGTTAAATTTGGCTTGTCTTGTTACTTCTACTGTTTTGGCAAGGTCTGGTGCTCTTTAACCACAAAAAACATTAAATTAAAGACTATCCTCTAGCTAGGAAACAGTCACTTCACGATAAGGATTATGGTTTTGACACAGGCTGTGTTCAAAGACTTGAGATTATACAACTTTTCATCCTTATATTGCCTTAAAGCTTACTGCTTTTGTTATTACGACAAACGAGTAAGAATTATTTTTTAAGAACTGCTAATTGATCCATCTTTCTAAATATTTGAATTAAGCAACCACATAACTTTTTGCACTAAGCCTTGTCCTTTTTCGTTCCATATTCTCCTTGCTCTGTCTTATCTGTCCTTACTGTGCCACATCTAAAATTAGAGAGGCATTAGGTATCATCTTGAGGCAAGGACATTGGAGAAAAACTCCCATTGCCTTCAAAGGGGACACAACTTCACTCCTTCCTTGGAGGGTTGTTTTTTTTTTTTGGGGGGGGGGGGGGAGGAGCAGAATTTTAAGTATTTAAGAGAATTCTCTATACAATTTCATAAAATGCATTGCAGTGTGAGATTTGACAAGGCAAACTGCCGTGCCATAGTTGCTGCTTTTGGGAGGTATTCAATATATTTTGGGGGAGATAGTTAATCCCAGAGCCTCTCAATAAAGCAGAAAGAAGAAGGTTAATACATATGTTAAATAAATATTCCTTCCCTTAAATATATTGCAACAGTTACAGAGAATTTGGTAACCTTTCTTTAAGGGATTGGGAACAAGAATCCACAACTACTAGAATAGAAAGGGTAGTATCTGTAATGTTTTTTTTGTTATTATCTTTCATGGTATTTGTTGCAAGACAAGGTGGTTTTGGGTGCTAGCAGGTAGCAAAGCAACTTTCTTTGTGCCTTGAGTCTACAAACTCATATTCCTTGAGTTTGCAGTTCTAGAGTATCAAAGGCATATTAACAAAGTTGCTGAACTTGTATATAGCTCTTGTCTTTTGGCATTATCCTGTTCAGCAAATTTTTGTGAGATAATTACTGATTAGATCTACTTTGAGGTACAGATTTTTAAGAAAATATGGTACCTGTCTTAGTCAAGTGAAAGTACGCAATTTCTTAGAACCTCTTTTGTCTGGGTTTCTGAAAGATATCATTCAAAACTTAATATTATTGTTCTTCATTAAAATTCCTTGGCTTAGCTCATTCTGCTAGGTACTTTCTTTCTCATTGTCTGTGAAGAAGACTGCACTCACTTTGATCAGTGTTTCCTTATTGTTTGGATTGCAATCTCAGTTGTTTCTAAATAGAAAATCAACTTTTCTTGAAACACCATAAGCTTTTACTCTTCTGTCTAACTATGCCTGATTGTGGAAACGTTTTTTTGGCAAATAAGATGTTATAAGAATGCAATTACTCGGACTAGAAGTGTTTGCAGCACTAAACTGTGGATTTTCTTCTTGCTTAAATTATAACCAGCTACGTTTTTCCATACTAAGAATATATTGGGCAAAGATCCAAGAACAGATATCTTTTCTTTGTGTAGGATTTGATAACTGCAGCTGCAACCTTTTGTATCTCTTTACTGACTATTCAAGATGTCAGAAATTTGGAAAAAATGTAAATGTTGTTAACTTTCTCTGTTACCAAGAGCATTTCCCATGTCAAGAGAAATTCCACTCAAAATCTGAAAGGGATAGGGAGAATTTAGTTTTTTCATTCTCATACATTTTCTCCTTCTAATTGTTTGTTAATGTAACTTTATTTCAGGAGTATCAGATGGTGATATTTGCTAATGGGACATTCATTCATTTATCAAAGGATGAAAATCAGTCCATCTAATAATTTTGAATCTCCTTTCCCTTTTTTTTTTTTTTTTTTTTTTTTTTTTAGAATTAGAACTCATTGTCTTGTTTGTGAAGAGGTCCACAGTGACTCCTGGAGCAAGATACTCAGTTTTACTTGTCAAATTATCATCCCTCTATGAAATCCCATTAAAGACACAGGGCACCCACATATACAGAAATCTTTGCAGGAATGGAACGTTAGCTAGCTTTTTTCACTGCTGGTTTTTTTCATCAAAGATTAAATTAATTTAATGAGGAATAGCAGACTTTTTGAATTCAAGTTAGTTATTTCTGTATCTTATTTTACTTTCTGATAATCATTTCATACCTATGCTAATACCAGTGTTTTATTAATGTTACATCTTACAGTCTTTCTAGGCGGGTTTTGACCTGACTAGAGTTCCATTCTGATCCCCTGCTACATTCCACCAGAATTAACTCAGCACCAGCTAATTCCTGTTCCATATCATCTTCTATTATTCCATTTATAACTTCAGCCTTCTGACCAATTTCACAGAGTCACAGTAGGGCATGCTCCCTGCTATAATCTTTTTATATTTCGCTATTCCTGTCCAGGGAGACAGTTTAGTTATGCCCTACTGTGTCCTTCCCAAGGGTACCACATAACCATTTGATAGCAGTTACTAGATGGACATGCTCCTCTTTGATATTCCATATAATTGTTGTCTTTGCTGATGTAATTTACAAATATATTTCTGTGGGATTTTTGTTGTTTTGGTTTGTTTTGTTTTGTTTTTTAAAGCAAAATTAAGAGCCCTATTTTAATGCAGCAGTACAAAAGTGAGCTTTTCAACATAAAAGACAAAAGTTATCCTAGTCTTTTTTTAAAGCCTAAAATATTTGTATTTACCACAATACTGCATTTTTCAATTTTGTATCATATGTCACAGTTGTATACATACAGAAATGGTGTGTATATATAATTAATAAAATACTTTTTATTTAGGAATAAAATGTCAAAAAGGAGTGTTAATGTAACAGAAACATCACTGCAGTTCACAGACCTGGAAAAAAACTATGAGTATAGTGCTTACCTAACAGCAAGTACAAGATTTGGAGATGGCAACATAAAAAGTGATACTATAACATTCCGAACTTCAGAAGGAGGTAAGCTTATATATAGTGTGAATTTTTAATTTCATTCAGCCTTAAATTTCTGTCAGCCTTTTTGAAGTTAATAAAGCTACTGAAGTAGAAGTGGCATTTGACTGGTCAAGAAGAGACATTCTACCTGTCTATTTGTATGTGTGTCTATCTGCGTGTGTACATGTATCTATGGCTCTGTAAAATTATGATGGGTATTTCTGTTAATTTATGGAAGAAAACTTTGCATTTCCCTTCAAGACAGGTAAGATTAAAATAATTTAATTTTAAATTTTGAAAAAAATCAAATTAATTTTAGAATATGCTTTAATAGCTCTTTGCTTTATCTTGCCATGACACAACTTCCACTAGGGAAAATACTCTTTAGAGTCTCTCGCAAGTCTGAAATGTTTTTAATATGAAAATAAAATCTGTAAGTGTACACTGATTTGTTTATTCTATTTTAATGATTTTATACTTCCAACATGATAGATGACTTTTATAAATGATCATACTATATACTGTGCTTTGAAAGTCATTCAGTTGAATTATCGTTTCTGGTTTTCCAATGAATTATATTGCTACGATCTGTTCCAAAATGTATAGTATGCAGGCATATTTCAGAATCATCCTGCATAGATAAACTGACTTCCCAACACACAATCACTGGTAGGATTAGCATCTATCCAAGCCATCCCTCAAAAGACTGTCTAAATCATCAGGTTGTAGGTATTCCCAGTCTGTGCTATTGAAGCTGTTATAGAAGCATGAACTGACTTTTTAGGGCAGGATTTTTAGGAACTGATCCTGGAGTTCCCCCTTCAATTAATATTTTAGTATTTTAAACAAACTAGAATAGCCCAAAGCAACAGAGATAAGAAAACTTATAGTGTTCAGTACTCTACTGCATGTTGTGTAGAGCACTTTCTTGGATGGCGAGAAATACGGATTTAAATTCTCTTAAGCTGACTTAAGGAACCAAATTTGAGTCTCCTACATCACTGCTGCTATTCTTTACAGGATAGGAGGAGAGGCTAATTGAAGAAGACTTACAGAGTCTTTCCTGCACGTCTAATAGGCTGAGGAAAGATGAAAAAACAGAGATGATCATACTGTCCAAGCTTAAGTATCTGGTTTACCTACCTGAGTTGGAAGCCTAAATTCTCATTATAATGAGCAAAGAGAGAACAAGGCTTTTAATTTAGGTTTTCTGAAACAAATCCTTTTTTTTTACTATTAACTGTATATGGAGCGTAGAGGCCTAACTCAGTCAACTTCCATGTCTGCAAATTAGACTTTCCATGTGCCCAAAGCACTAAGTACAGGACAAATTCTATAAGCAAAAAGTATCTGTTTACAGATGCAGCTAAATACAAATGTGTCTGAAAAAATAGCATTTTAAAAATTTATTTACATCTACTATTTTATTTCATCATTTTCTGAAGCAGTTTTTATACCATAATCAGAAATACATTTAATTTGACATAGGATGTTGTTAAATCTATAGTGCATGTTTCTTGGGCACCAAAATGTACAAAACCTTGCATTAGGTATGCTAAAACTTAACATTTTTCCAGCACCAAGTGATCCACCGAAAGATGTTGTGTACAGAAACCTTACTTCCACATCAATAATGCTATTCTGGTCTCCTCCTCAAAAGCCTAATGGAAATATACTGTACTATTCAGTTTATTTCAAAAATAATTCAGGAATATTCATACAGGTAAGCTTATTTTTCTATTCTTCTTTTGTAGAATTCAATAAAGTGTTCTAATAATTCATTAAAGGTTAAATCAAATTTATAGTTATCGATATTTTTTTTTCATATTTCCTTTATCACAAGGCAGTTTTTTAACTTATAAAGACAGACGCACATCTTGTAATCATATGTGTTGTGTTCTGCATCTCATTGGATATTCATGTCATTAAGCATTTAAAGCAAATAGGTTTTGCGTAATATTCCATATTGCAAAGTTTATATGTATGTACGTATATACACACACATACATCTAATACATACATATGCACAACATATATAGACACATGACCAATTACATTCATTGCACATCCTTAAAGCTCTTTATTTTAGTCTAATCTATCAATTTGAATAAATTTCTGTAACAGTTTTGGTTTTACTTTTTAATGCATGTTTGTACAGTCCTGAAAATAAGAAGGTAATGTCAAAGTAGTGAATACATTATTATTTCATATTTTTGTTACTCTCAAAAGGAAATTACTGTCTAGTATATTGAAACAAAGATATTGAGATTCCTAAGTTAAAGCATAAAAGATAAATAAACTGTTATTTATAATTTTTTGGTGATCTGCACATTTCCATGTAGGTTTTTTTGTTGCTACGTTCATCCTTAATTATGCACCATATTTATTAATTGTATATATAGTTTTTCTGTTGTCCTTTCTAAGACTATATTACGATACAGAAATATAATAAGAAGAAATAAGCTTTCTTGACAGGTTTTTGGTCACAAGCTTTACACATGTGGAAGAAAAGAAAGAAATATAAATTCTTGAAGAAACTTATGCATGAAAAATTACCTCTACTGCATAACTTTAGGCTCAAGATATGTCTAGTTTGAGGTATGCATGTGTTTGAGGATAACTAGAAAAAAATATTCACAAATTTTACAAATACCTGTGACTGAATAATTGCTGACATACTTCAGTGTATACACTTCTCTGACTTCTGTGAAGCTGTGTGGTTGCCAGGCTCTGTCTGCATAGTTTCAGGTGCAAGCAGGACCGTGCCATGAATTCACATTCTGATGAGATTAAAATCAGGGCTACATTTCAGAGCTTCAGACCCTGCTTGCACACGCCGCTATACCAACAGCATTTTTCTTAGCCTGACAAATCCCTGGAGAAACCTTTACACCAGTGCATTACCTGAACCAGCCCATCCTATGAAGAGTGTCTACATTTATCTGATCTTGGACAGCTCAAGGGATTTTAGAGGAGGACTACCGACTTGAGCTATTCCTGCCTTTGGGGAGGTGGAACTTTGAGGTGAATGAGTAAGGTGAAACTGATACACTGAGAGCTAAAATCCCTCTGGATGTGCCCAGGATTCTGGAAATGAAGGAGCAAGATAGGGAAGATGGAGCACAGTAGCATTGGCCCAGCAAGGTGAGGGTCCAGTTTCATTATCACGTGATGTAGTTGGGCAAGGAAAGGATGGTGGCATGGGTGGAAGTTACTGCTGCTTTGGCATATTATGTGGTGGATGACAGAAAAGCACTGACAGTAGCTCCACTTCTAGGTGTGGAAACTACCATTTTTGCCCTTTCAGCTCTGGTTGTTAACCCATCCCTCTGCCATCAGAAGATAGGTTTCAGCTGCTTTTGCATCTGTCTCTTACTGGCCATGGGAGATCACCATTAATCTCTCAAATCATGATCCAGTCCTAAGCTGTCTGCTCCCCTTAACTCCCTCTGCTCTTCACATGCCTTTCTGTTCACTATTTGGCATGGCAACTACCGTATCTACATTGCACTCCTTTTCTATACCTTGGCATTCCTGTGGGTGCAGGACAGATTTCAAACAGGAGAAAAAAACAACTCTCCCCTGCTCGTTTCTGTCAGATATTTTATATTACTCTTTTTACAACAGAGAAATGCATGTGTGAAAGCCAGCCTGATACATATATATATATATAGTGTATATACATGACATATACAGACAGTTGTAAGCTGTATGAGTGTGTGCACACATACAGTTTACAACTGCCTGTAACTTAGAAGTATAACCATGTAGTTGCAGGGTCTGTTGGTAAGTTTTGTATTGCACACATTTGGAAAGAAATAATCCTTAGTTGGAATACTCTGCATCTAGGTCACCATTCTGCTTATGTTTATCTGAACCATATTTTCAGTTTGGGAAATGATACAGGAGAATTAAAAAAGTAGATGATCTTTTCACATTTCTAGGAACCTCATCTTCTCAGACACACTGCTGTAGGCAGTAATTCTCTGCCAGTCTTTCATCTGTTTCGTTGTCAGGACATAATAACAGAGGTCCAAGTCTTAAAGCATATCTTCTAGATGCCTGAAAAAACATCCTGGCTGAAGAACATCAAGCAAATTAACATCTTCCAATGCTGTCATAATCTGAAATAGAAACAAAAGTTATACTAAAACTAGTGTTATTCTGTTGTCTCAAGTTTTCACTTCTCACACATTCTCAAAGTCCTCAGGCATATTAAAACCTAATTAATATAAGGCACTGATTATGAATATGTTAAAAACAGGGAATTAGTAGCTGCAGAGAAAAGCATTTTGTTTAGGGGGAAAAAAACAAAAGACCTGAGATAAAGGATGCAGTTTGCTCCTTGACATGATGCAGAAACTTGCAGGAAAAATATTTTCCTTTAAAAAGAAAAAGAGTTACATACCTTCATAGGGCAGAAAAATAATGTATAGTTTCTTTGCTTTACAGGTCTACATGAAAAATCACACTGCGGCTGTCCAGTCAGAAGGCCCGGGATGCTCAGACCTAGGATTCAGAACCAGAGAAGCAGAAGGAAAAATTTAGTGATGGAGATTAGATTTGAGGATTTTGGTAGATGAGTGGGCTGTTTCTATGGGGATGCTGACGGGTTGTAAAAGAAAGTGTCAGAGAGGGAGGAATGACTGGTAACCAAATAGAAGAAACTATCACTTGCACTAGGCTAGGTTCAAGTTCAGCTTTATCTTTCAACTTCTGCTGCCATATGTCTAGGGAAAATGCTGCTTTTTGGTTTACATTCACTACTCTGCCCCAGTGCCATAAAGATATGGCACATATTCTGACAAAGGGCACTTCCTACACAGAAGTCATGGCAGTGTACCTCTTGTTCACATCACTTCTCTGTGACACTGCTCGATTCCTACGGTTCAAGCTTTCACTGTTTGCAATAGCAGCTTTGCAAGTTTTGCTCCATGGTGCCTTGCATGGTGCTTGAAGCAATCATACTGCCCACGTTCTCATTCTTATCGAGGAAAGAAGACAAAGAATTTATAGAAGTAATTGTCTCATTGCTAAATACTGATCTATAAGAGGTATCATTTACTTGAATAAACTCTTTCATTCAATCTCTCTATACTTGTGTTTTGATTAGCAAGAAAGTGGAAAAGGTGCTAATTACAAATATAAATTTATGTTTGGAGAAAGTTCTCCAGCGTAGCAATTTCAGTACAGGTGACAACTGTCCTGCTCTGCCAAACCAGACAGGCGAACCAGGAGCTAAGTAGAGAAAAAAAGCCCACCACCCTTCTAGAGACTGAACATTAGGCCCCAAATCATCCAACCCCTGTACTTCAAGCCAACCTAAGTGCACATGACTGGACACAGTTCAGAGTGAAATTCGGCTTGGTCTGCCCTCAGGATGCAGACAAGGGATGCAAGCAATGTGCTATATTAATTTAACAACCAAACATTTTCTTTCACCAGTATGACCAAAATAGGGATAAAAGGGGAACTTCCCTAAAATACAGTGCAAATTTTTTAAAAGATGACCTCAGATTGGTACAGCACACAAAAAGGAAATATCTTCACTTGGGTTAGTACTGGAACATTACGCTCCTTGAGGAATGGCTTGGATTAGCCCTCACAGGGTCACCGCTCTCACCTGATTGCCAGAGTCAAGTATGGGATACTCTAACTCAAAACAACATTGCAATACAATGAACCTAAAGAAGGAAACTGAACAGGGGGAAAAGGTTAACAGTGAAGAACAGCAGCACTGTGTTGTCTGTATACAACTAATTACAGCTTTATGCCACTGGAAATTTCTGCCGCTTCCTGAGGTGTAGAAGATACTACTTTCTGCTGATGCTTTCATGGCCTGTGTGTATTGCTTACACGTAGCTGCTTTTAATAATCTGATACTTTGCTATGTCAAAACTTCTTTCATGTATGGATGAAGAAAGGGACAGAAGGAAGAATTTCTTCAGCTGTAGCCAAAGATCCTAAGCTGTTTGCTTTCATCTGCAGCCACAGTTAATTGTAAAACTTCCTATAGTGTTTTATCCCCAGGGTACAATTAGTACAAGTTTCATCTTTTCTTATTTTGTACCCACACAGTTCTTCCTGCTCACCCTTACTCTTAATTATGTGTTCATTCTTTTCTAATATTTTGTCATATCAGAAGTTTAAGGTAATCCCCAGTCCTTGGACTCCTCATAGTAAGGGGACTACCTCTTAAAACAGCTTTTGTTGAACCACCAAAAAGCCTGTTGTTATAGTGTTCACATTGGTTCACCGAGTCCTTAACTGCCAGACAGCTGACTAAATTGTAAAGGTATGCTTTTTAAACTAAAAGAGTTGGGTTTTCAGCTGTTCATACCAGTAAACTCCCATTAAATCTAGAGTCAAAACTGGGTGTGGTACCTTTGACATTTTTACCTTGAAAACTCAGAGAATTATGTAAGGTGTTTTTTTAATCTTATTATTAGATATTATTATTATCAATTACTAATTATTAATAATTACAATAACTAATAATAATAACAATGGGAGGGTAGTAAAATCATGCTTCTGGGTCAGAAGGTATTTTCTGTGATACTGTGCTTGAGCATCAGAAAGTTTAATTAAATACCTTGGAATTCGATCCTCTCTTTCCTGTATTTTACCCTAACCAAGTGTAAACCAAAGCTCTTCCCAGCCTTTTTCAGTTAGGTGAAGATAGTGTGAGCTTCCATCTACGTTTAGAAGAAAGTCATATATTAAGGTGGAATTTCTTAGTATTTTAACTGATGTTGACTTAACCTAATCTTTCAGACAAACCTAACAGTGTGCTTTAAGTCTGTTAATAGGAGTGGATATAGAAATTTATACTGCCAATTTGTGCAGCTTCTGTTCTGCATTCGAAACAAAGGCTTACATTTTCATTGCCAAACAAACTGTTTACTTATTTATGTTACGTGAGCACTAGTGACTATAGGCAAAACTAGGTCTTCTGATATTGGTATGAAAATCTCAGAGAAATGAATGAGAGTGTCACCTATTGTCTTCTGTAGAAACAGAATAATTTTGCCTGTACAAAAAAAGTGGTGAAGTGTTATATTAGATATATAAATTGATATGTATTGGTGACAGACATCAAGATTGTATACTGAACTATCAGTTTGCACAGTACTGACTCAACTGTTTGGTAGAGTATATCACACCGACTTCTTCAGTAGGAATTTTCCTCAAGAGAAATATAACCCATTTTTTAGTATGTGGTTTTAGTATGTCTGTGTTGGTATGTGGTATTTCTGAATATAAAAATGCAACCATTACAGCCACCTTCCTCCTGTTTTAGTAAGTCTGCTATCACAGCCTCTCTTTTTTAGGAAAGCATTTAATTTAAAGCTAGCTTTGATTTTAAGGAGGTGGAGGGTGTGAATAAGATGTAACACTGAAAATAGTGGGCAGGCCAAATAACTGGAATGTGTACTAGGCAATGCATCAGGGGGTTGGGCAAAATCTAGCTCACCATGAAAACGTTGCTATGCAGAAAAATTAGGAGGACTTCTTTGGTTTTGAGAAGTCTGCTCAATGGGGCAACGTGGCTGCCAGAGAGGAATGATACTGACTCTTCGAATCAGGAGCAAAGCTTTGACTTCCTACCCAATGCTGGAGCTGAATATGCTTATGGGGTACATAACCTCTCAACAGTTTTCAAATAGTGAACCAAACTGCTTTGGATCATCTAAGTCAAGTTCCTGTAAAGCAGTGGGTGATTTGACACATTCAGTTATGTAGTAGAGCTGACCTTACATAAATAATGTGATTTATATTTTTTTCTTTTCAGTTTCCAAAATGGTTTATTCCAAACAGGAACAGCCTCCTCAGAGTGGCTGATCTAGAGCACTAACCTATTGCTACAGTCACAGTTTTAGTGGATTTTTTTATATGGTTCAAAAGAAAGTGGGTTCTGGTGGAGTCCTTTTGTTAGCAAGTAACTGCACAAAGAAAGGAAATTCTGTCTGTTCCTTCCATTTAACACAACCCACTGAGTATAGACAATCGCATTAGAAATAATGGCATATTTTTAATGGAAAGGACAACTAACAAAAGGAACTGTTTATCAAGTGTTGCGGTGAGATCTCTGCCACTGGAAGTTTTAAATTCAAAATCAGTCAATATTCTGTAAGATCTACTCCCATAATAATAAAGTGAGAGAAGTCCTTTGATTTGCTTCACGCAGATCAAGCAAGACAGTCACATGTGTGATCATGTAATGTATGAGTAATTAGCAGATGATACTTTTTTTGTTATTTTCTTGATGCAATATGGATGAACACATTACAATGTTACAATGTGTTTTAAAAAAAGGTGAACTGGCGTTGAACAACTACAGACAGCAAGAGTTGTCAGTTATATACACTGTATATATATACCAGGAGTAACAATAAACATCAAATAATAAATTACTTGAGTATTTCAGTAAAAATCAGGACTCATTAGGAGTCAAAGTGTAGGTTTATGTCTCCTGAACATTATGTTGAATCACAGCTGTTGGTGGTGGTAATGGCTACATGGGAAACTAGAAAGAGGAATCAATGAATAAATAACATTTTTAATGGCAACACTTTTTTTTGTCCTTTAGAATTTCACAAGTTATGGTAACGACAGTGATGTCAGTATGTCCCAGTCTGCAGTTCTGGATGACCTGGCAAAATACAGCCATTATACTCTATGGTTAACTGCAAGCACAGCTTTTGGAGATGGAAACAAAACCAGTGAAATAATAGACGTGTATACAGATCAGGATAGTAAGTTAATAACTTTTTTAATGCTCAGTGTATATCAGTGCTTCCATTTATTAAATATTCTCTAACTTTAAAATTATGATGGCAAAGTTAAAAAAAATCCAGTAAGTACTGTTTTCAATACTGCAGTATTTTTCTTTGCAAGGAAGACATTTTGATCTGAGTCTTTGCTTTATAATACTAAGAACATAGTTCACAAGCTGCTGCTTTGGATATGAGCAATAAAAATATTGTCTTAAACCACCATTAAGACTCTTTTGTTAAACAAATTTAACAGATGATTATTCATATATGCCTTCAAAACATTTTGCTTTCAATAGTGAAACATAAATAATTTGTAAAAGTTGTACCAAATATTACAAGTGAGATTTACAGACTAATCATACTTTGAGCATTTATTTCTGTTTTGGTTTTGGATGCTTTATTACTGTAATCCGTGCATTTGTTTTTTGCTTATTGTCTTTCATAGTCCCAGATGGTTTTGTTGAAAATCTGGTCTATCAAAACATTTCCTCATCTTCTGTAAATGTAAGCTGGCTTCCACCATCCCAGCCAAATGGCTTAGTCTTCTTTCATGTTTCTCTAAGTTTATTGCAACTGGGAACCCATAAGATACTGTCTTTCCTTACTTACAACACAAGCATAGTTCTTGACAATCTGGAGAAATATACTGATTACATTCTGAAAATCACACCAGCCACTGATAAAGGATCTTCTGAACTGCATGCTCTAAGTCTGCGTATAAGAACTGATGAAGATGGTAAGATAAGTATATTTTATTCATTCCTAAGGAAATGTAGAAAAAAAACAAATAGCTTTCTAAAGAAAAAAAGATTATTGTGTTTATTTTTCCCATGTTACTTAAAGCTTTTTTGTTATACAATGACACAAAGAACTGCTGCACATTTCTGTGTTGAGACTATGAAATAGAATTTTCCCCTCAGAGCACAACTTTAAGTGATAGCTAAAAGACATTTTTCATTGTAACTCATATTTTTCTGAGGTTATCCTTGTTTTTCCCTTTCTTATTTCTTCATTTAGTTCCAGAATCAGCACCTATAATCAAAACATTTTCAAATCTCTCAACTACCTCAGTTATGCTTTCATGGGACCCTCCTGTTAAGCCAAGTGGTATTATAATAAGTTATGATTTAAATTTATTTGGGCCAGAAAGGAATAACTCATTCTCTACTACCAACAATTTTATCATCTTGGAAGACCTTCTACCATTCACATTATACAGCATTTATGCAGCTGCAAGAACAATAAAAGGACCTGGTCCATCTGCCGTGCTTCAGTTCTACACAGATGAGTCAGGTAAGCAAATCCAATCGTAACCAACTTTGAAATATTGGCCCTATGTTACTGCATCCATCTGAACATCAGACCTGGAGAGAGTTGAGATGAAGGATTCATTTTCCATTGGTCTGTGTGTGAAGAGCTTTCAGAAGAAGGAAACACTACAAGAGAAGTCTTTTCTGCGTTCTCCTCACGCCACAGTGTGCAAGAGGAGGTCACATTCTGCATAGGATTAGAGAAATAACTCCAAGAAGAAATGTCTTTTGCCTTTGGAATGTGTTACAGTTTGCCAAGTGTCAGGGATTTTGAAGCAAACAACAATACCTTTCTCTTCATCTCCCCACGTAATTGAAAAATGATAAAATATGGAAATATTTCTGACACATTCACACAGGTCTTCTTTACAGGGACCTCCTCTCACCTGCATGGTAAATGACATATCTTGTAAATATATATTGAGTTGTGCTCAATATATGTTGTAGGAAGTGAAGTATATCACGTTCCAGTAATATATGTAATATGACTTTTTTAAATGCCTTAGTTCTGACAATGGGGAAGTTTTTAAGCGATGAATAGATGTGTTAGATCTCTAAGAAGATCCCTTGCTGACTAAACATGTATTTCAGATTAATGGAATTTGTTTCATGCCAAAGAGAAAGAAAAAGATTAAAATAGCAATGAAGTACTGTTTTGTTGAGTTCAGATACAAATGGTAGCAAAAGTACATATGTTCTCCTGCTTCTCCAAAGTGTTTGGTTTTGCCTGGATTATTTGTAATTTGAAACTCAATAGCATTTCTCTTTTGCAGTGCCACTAGCTCCACCCCAGAATTTGACCATTACCAACTACACTGCAGATTCTGTGTGGCTAAAATGGGGTCCAAGTCCCCAGCCAAATGGTGTTATTATGAGATATAATTTTAAGATTTATCAAAACAACACTGAAAAACTATTTTATCAGGTATGTTTATAATTATGAATTATAAAATATCAAGTATCATTGTAATGTTATAATAAAGTATATAAATCATATAACAGTGTTTAATTTTTTAAAATACTTTTTTCATGCTTTAGGAACAAAATATATGACAAATATTTCAAACATCTGTTATGCTCCTAGAATTACGAAGCTCCTCTAAATTTCTATTAAGACAGTTTACTTACCCTTCCACCACGCCTGTAATTCAATTTTTAAAATTAGATAGAAAAAAATTGTTAGATTTTAATTTGCTTTGAGCTTCTAATATTTCATTAATGATGAGTTTTATTAATCTTTAGTTCATATTTCCATGTAAGTTTGATGTTAGTAAATGCCAGAAGTTACTTGTTTTACCTTGTGGCTACCTTTGTTTAGCTATTTAGTATCTGCACGCTTTCAAGATTCAGAAAGAATGACAGAAACTCCTAGTCATCTTGAAAAATGGTTAAAAACTCTTTAGAGGTTTGCATCTTTTTATTTTCACAAAATAAGAATAACTGAATAAATCTTAAGTGAAATAGATGCTATAAAATTATATACAAAAATTGATCAAGGCATTTATATCTGCTTAAATGGCATCAAGAAATGTGCCATGAATTGTAACGGCAGCAAGCTGAGGCCAGGATTGCGTCTCAGGCTTAGAAACTACATAGTGAGTTCTGTTCACCCGAGACACTTGTAAAAGCTGCAGGGAAAAGACATTGCTGCAGTGAGACATGAGTTTAAGACATGCAGTGTAAGGTATGCGTGGCACTGTGAGGAGCTTCATTACTCCAACTCCCTCAGCAATACAGTTCTTATTGCAGAGACTTGGCATGCAAGGAAACTGCTTGTGCTGTTGTTAAGCACGTGCATTGTGGAAATCAGTCACCGTGAGGTGGCCTACTACGCTACCCCTTATGCAGTCTGCTGTTGTTCCCCATTGTGGAATGAAGTGCTGGCATCACCCCAGTTTATTCCATAGTCCTTGCAAGAGGGGGAGCACAATGCACATGCAGAAGAGGAACAGTGGTTTCTACAGCCAGCTGCCTTTGGAAACACATTTTTTGGGTGCTCATGGAGACCACCAAGGATTATTCTCCACTGTCCATCTGAGGTAGACTCAAACCCAATTAGAATACAGACACTGGCTGGAGCACTTGAATGTGTCTGCCATGCCTTACGTTTCTTCACGTTTTGTAATGTTATATGGGCAAGAAATCAGATTTAGGTTGTGGCAGCAAGACAGGCAGAGCAATTTATATAGAAATACTGTAGTTAGGCACCATAATTCTCTGATAACTTGGATCCCACAAGATGTTCACCAGGTTTTCTTGCTGAAATTCAGCTCTTCCCTGCTGCTATTATAGTCCTCTCAACATTTGCACAAAATAGGCCTTGCATGCTGTGTGAAAAACAGCTTACCAGGAACTGAACTGTGTTTTTTAGCTTTTTTCAAAGCTCTTCGTCAGTCTGTGTGTCTGGCTCAGGTAAAGAAAAAGAAATGAAAAGCTATGACCCATGACCTCTCCCACTGCAGAGGTGTAGTAAGGAAGCAGAAAGTGAGAGGGGGTTGATGTGGCAGTTTGGAGGTGACAAAAGTTTTCAGCATTGGTAAAAAAAGGCATATGTGGAGTTAATCTGTTCTAACAATGCTATAGTAATTATGATACCATCCTTTGGCATATCTTCCTCACAAGCCACAGTGAAAGAGGGAGAGGAGAAGGGAAAGGAAGAATTTGACCCTGCATTCTTTTTTGTTGAGCTCAGGGACTACTTTGACTGAAAGCTACTCAGAGTAGAAGAGGCAAGACTATGGCTCTAAATCTTCTGTTCATTTCAGTGGGTTCAAAGTGAGGCCCACAATGTTTACACAGATTAATTGCATACTAATAATTTTTCCTTCCTTAAGAACATTTCAGGTTCAAACCATGAGGCAAACCTTGTTGGATTAGAACCATTCAGCCCCTATTTTATCAGTGTCTCTGCATTTACCAAGCTTGGGAATGGCAATCAGTTCAGTAATGCTGTCCAGTTTACAACGATGGAATCAGGTTAGACGTGACTTTTTCTAAGCTGCTGTTCTGTTTATATATATATTTTCCTTGTATGGCTGAACAACAGTCTTCCTCTTCTCTCTGAAGAAAAGGTAATGTAACACTATCTCATTGTCTTCTGCCTGTGTAACGCCGATTCACATTCCTATTGTACCGGATAGGCTGGGTTTGAAGTTTGATGTCGGAAGTGTAGAATTAGAAATGTCCTCATCTGAAATGAGAGGCTTATATGGCTACTATAAATCTTTTAATAGCATCACAGATAAAGGGAGGAAAATTAGATAGATATCAGTCTTTGCAGATCAAAGTGATAATTCAGATCCCTGTGAAAATAACTGAAACTTTAGCAGTATCAAAAGCAGCTGGACAAAAGATTGGCAAATGAACTGGAAATCGTATTAAACAAATACAAATTTTTAACATTTTTTATAATTTATTTTAGGAAGGGAAGCTAGCCACTAATTAAATATCCTAATTTGTTAGATCTTATTCGTCCTGACAACTGGGGAGAACTAAGCAATATAGCTGGTTTAATTAATTAATTATGTACAGTTTTGTCTTGTGCCTTCTACATATCTTTTGAAGTTGCAGGTTGTTTCAAAATGAAAAAGTGTATCATGTGAAAGTGAATATTCAACATTCACTAAAGGCAGCCCAGGATCTCTGTGAGTTTGTGAAACTGGCCTTTGTGCAAAACTGTAGTTCCTTTGCCAGGTCAGAGCAATCCCCAGGCTCATGTACTTTATAAGGGCTGTCAGTGCCAGGGGACTAGCATGGATTAGGGGGCTGTGTCTGAACTCCCAGGTTCCTTTATACTGACAGCAAAGGGAGCAGACGAAGTATCAAAAGATCCGTTATGGTGACTACAGTTTTTCAAGACCACACTTCCAGTGAAATATTCTTTCCAGAGAGGATAAAACAGGGGTTCTGGGAAAAATTATGCTGTTTATTGTACCCAGCAGTTACAACACCGTGAGAAATCTAGACCATTGCTGAACTGGTTCAGGTTGGCGGTTGGATCCCTGCAGCTGGAGGTTGTCCTGCCTGAGAGCCATGGTCATCCATCAGTTGTCTCATTTCATCACTGACATTCCATACTCATGGTACTTTCTTCAGAATTGCTGGAGAGACATTGCCCACAGGAGCATGGTCTAGTCATTTTACAGCTTTTTCTCAGATTTTATGCTTGGCTAGTTGCAGCATTGTTTCCTCTCCCTCCAACGCAGATTTTGGGCAATTGCTGGATCAGTTCCTCACTGAGTTCATCTAAGGATTCTGTCTCTAGTCTTTATTATAAGTGCTAGTTAATCTTTCTTCTGCAGAGGCTGTTTTTTAAAGCCGGATTTTTCTTTGAACTCTGAAAAGAAAATTAATCATTTTAAAGAGATTCATTTACCTCTGTGCAGTGATAATGAACATGTTGCCCTCTATTCCTGGTACCTCCCTGACAGTCTTTTCACTATTTTATGGATTCCTGGACATGTTTCAATAGAGGAAGTAGCTTGGGGCACCCCTCACTATGTATTCATTTTCTCTTAGCTGGTACAGCCAGCAATTTAGCCTTTTCTGAGATACTTAAATTCATTCTTCTATTTAATCAATTGTTCACAGATAACTGCTCTATTTTCAGCATAAGTATAATATTTGTTACCTTTAATTAATTTTTTAATGAGAATTTAAAAAAATTTCTCCTGCTGGAACCAGCAAGGAGATGGGGAACAGTAAGGTAACAGCATTGACATGACAGCTCTGAAACCTGCCCAGTGACTTCTGTCGTGCCTTTTCTGAAAGGACAGAGAGATATGATAAAGTGCCTAAAAGAAACAAAGCTAACAGATAAATAAGGAACTTCTGCTGTTGATACTGTTGTGGAGTATGTATATGGGTTTCACTCTATTGTGTATGTTTTACTATACTTCAATTAAAAAAACATGGGGAAAATATAAGCAGATGTGAAAATAAAATTGGAGCACACAACTAGGAAGAAGCCAAATAAATGGCCTCTTCTGTTTCAAGTACTAGCATCAGCCATGTTCATAGTAGTTGGAAATGAACCATCTAATGAGGATGAAGACATATTTTTGTTCTCTCAATGTGTTTCTTTTATCAATTTGTCTGCCACTGGAATGTTTGACCCTTGCTATAACTTTGTGTCTGCTTCTCTGACTATATTGTTCTGTGATTACCATGTTAAATGTGTGGGAATGTTAATCTTTGGTGCATGTGTATCTTTTAAGTACCAGATGCTGTCCAGAATGTTCATTGTATTGCAAGGAGTTGGCAATCAATCCTAGTGCAGTGGGACCCTCCTGCTTCATCCAACGGTGTAATTACTCATTACATCATAACAGTTGAAGGAAATTCTACAAATTTTTCATCTTATGATACACTGCATACTTTTAGAAATCTGCTTTCCAATATTACTTATCAATTTAAAATAAAAGCTGCAACATCTGCTGGTGATGGTGAAGAACAGATATGCAATGCCAGTACACTTCCAGAAAAAGGTAACAAATTATTCAAGTTAATTCTTTTGTTTAATTTAAATGATGACTATGAAACAAGCAGGCCTGAAATACCTGCTTCAATTCAGACAATTAAATCCTTCTGTTGTTTAAATTTCTTGCTAATAGCGGATGAGGAGAAACAGGGCTTCCTCTTTCTCCTGTTTTAGAATACACTTAGTGATGAGAATTTGTTGCCACTTAAAAAAGCACGTAGTGAGTGCCTTTTTCTGTGTTGAGTTTGCATGATTATTTTATTCATTTCTGATCATATATTATTTTTTGTCTTATAATCTCTGCTTTGTTCCCAGTGCCTTTAGCATATTTGATACTGTAAGTCTGAAAAAATTTGGGGGAGGAAAATTTTTGTTGCTTTGTTCCTACCAGCAGCCAATACTATGACTTAATTGATTGACAATAAAGCTGTTGAGAATTTGTGCAACTGAGAAGAATTTAACTTCTTCAAGCAGACTTTGTCATAACTCTTGATGAACAGGATTTTTTAGCAAGAAAGAAAATTGTGAGCTAAATCCAAAGAAGAATGTAGGCAGGTTTTTTGACATTGGAATAGAAAATTGTCACCCAAAGTCTGTCTTCCTTTCTCTCTCCATGCACACTTTACACTTCGCCTAATCCTGTCTGTGCTTTCGTTTGGCATCTGAAACTCAGAGATTAAATTCTGTGCAAAATACAGTGTTGCTTCTGTGTAAATAGCTATGTGCCTAGCTTCTAAACTGGAAGCGGAGAGGAGGCCAACTCCCAATCCAGGAAGCAAATGCCTGTTTCAGTTCTCTTCCCCAGTTAGGGATGATTTCTACTCTTGGGATTTTTTCTCTTGTTTTTTTCTTCTTCAGTGATAGTTTAGTACAAAAGTCAGAAAAAGACTTCACCTTCCTACTGAATTACAGGAACAATTACTGCATTTAGTTCCTTTTTTTTTTTTCCCTCTTCAGTGACATCAGTTCATGCAGTGGACTTCAGGAGCTCTCTGATTTGGAACAGCTGGATCATTAGGAAACATGGGGGTGGGAAGGGGGAGACAACTGTATCCCCTGATTCTTAGAAACCAAACCTAGCTTTGGTTTATCAAATAACTTAAAAGATGAGTTGCAGCACTCATTCTCGTATATATTTCAACTCAAAGAGTGAGTTTCACTCAGTTCTGTCAAATGATAAATACAAAAGTCTGCGTCAGCAACAGGGTTTAGGTTCTGGATGACAAGTGGAGGGGGGAGATCTACTATGCAGACTTGAGTCAGACATCTATACTTGGAGAACAGACTTATCCTTAGACTTCATGTTGGTAGCTTCCTCACCAGCATGCCCCTCTTCAGGTTCAGCCTTTGGATCTCTCCTATTCACAAAGCCCTAGTGCCCTGCTCTGAGCATTGATTTCCACACTTCTTAAAATTAGACTTGCAGATGTGCATGTCTGAATGAATCTAGACCAAATCTGTATCGTCAGCTGAGCTACTGCTGCTTTGGTTCCAGATCAAATGGCTAAGCTCCCAATGAGGACAAGCAGAGCAGCCCCTTGCTGGCGTAATGGAGCCAACAATGTGAAAGTAGCAAGGGTTGTACTTTGATGACTGCCCTTCCTCGTAATATGGTCCATCCCACTAAAGCCTGGCCACATGCCCTATTTGAACAATGAGGTGGCACATTCATACCTGTTTCTGGTAAAAATGTTCTCTCTGAATTGACTTCCTCATCAACAACAGCTCCCCTACAAATTCTGCCTTTTTCTGATCCCTGCTGGTTCACTTCTGTCTGGCTCCTTTAGGAAGATTTAAGACTTCTGCCTGGGTCATTCACCTTCTTGTTTGCTCAGAAACTCCTGTCCATCAGCAGGGTTCAAAATCCACTTCTGAAGGAAGCACTGTTTAAATATTGGAGATGAGCGTATTCATATCTTACAGCGTTGGCTGGAAATACTGTAGTGAGCTTAACTGCTGTGCTGAATGAGGATGCACACAATCGTGCACCTAAGTACACTTCTCAACTGGGTTTGTAACTCTCCACTCTTTCTTTTAAATTGGGGCTGCTGAACAGCCAACCCTGACTCAGAGCTCGAGCAAGACAGAAACTGGGAGTGAGTATGCAGACAGGTGGGCTGATGACCAGTTAAAACTGGACTTGTCCAAAACCTGAAGGTCTTGTAGGAGGTATGTTGCCCTCTGGTATAGAGGAGAACAGGAGGCTTCCCAGGTACCTCACTTCTTGGAGGATGGTGGAAAGGCTTCTAGTAGTGTTAAAGAAGCCTGGCACCTGGGAAAGTTAATTGTTCGGATTTCTGAGAAATTTGGGGTTGGCTATTAATTAGTGCTTGAGGAAAGCCTGGAGAAGCTGTGGATGTGGTATTAAGCCTGGGCTTGAGAGACAGACTGCTAGTCTGTTGTGGTCTGTGTTACACAGAGTTGTACGAGCAAGAGGAAAAAAACCAGATATTATTTTGTAACAACATGTGGCTTATGTGTCTTATCACTGGGAGTTTTCTGAAGTAAAGGATTTATACTACAATACATGTATTTTTTGCCACATACACTGTGCAGACCCTTTCTTGCTGTTTTACATGTTGCTTACATGTTGTTGCTTAGTCATATTTACAACAAACTAGTTATTATTAGGACATTTCCTTAACTGTGTGTTTGCATGAATTGTTTTGTGGTGACTGGGTACTAGGAATTGGAGATTCATGGATGGGAATGGAAACAGTTTTATAGCTGTTGTCAGCTTCTTATTTATGGTGGTCTAAGATTAGTCACAGAATATGTAGCCAGCACTGAGTCACTGACAATGCATTTATTTCTGACATAAAGTAAAATCGAATTTGGCTCAGTGTCTCACTGCATAGTGTTTGACCTTTACATTCTTAGCAAGATTATTTGCCTTTTTTTGAGGTAAATTTGTTCATATCTGGGTACAATTAAACATGAATCATGAAGATTAAATTTATGAGATTAGTAGTGTTTTATGTCTAATCTAGCTCCGTTGTCACAGTAAACCACCTCTGCCAGGCTGCAGTATGTTATAAAAACTGTTGGCTTTGTAGTGGTAGTATTACTTTGTGACTAAATATATTGTAAAGGATATGAAAGATAATATAGCACGTACACATGCATAAATGAGTTAGGATTTTATGACTGAATAGCTATCCTTGGATTATTTTCAAGAAAATGCACATATTAAAATGAAATTTCATTAAGGTTGAGTGAGTTTTTAGAAGGGAGGAAGAGCCATAAAATGGTAGGAAACATCTCCAAAAGGCACACTAAAGCTGTGAAGATTCAGTTAACTCACAAGTCTGGGACAAGTATAATAGTAATTCAGTTAAGAATTAAAATAAAACAATTAAAAAGCCACTTGGGGTGTTCAAAGCATGAATAATAAAAAGAAAACTGCTGCTGCTTTCAATTTTTTTAATTTAGATTTTTCTTGATAGACTTCTTATTCTTCTCTGAAAATATTAATAATATTGATTATAGTATTAAGACATGCAGAGTAATTTTTCCCTCCTTACTGCTAGTTTTGCTGAATATTATAGCTGAACACAGAGTCCTGGAACAGGCTGAGGTCCCCATAGTACTGTGGTGACAGTCCTCACCATTTGTTTTCTACTAAACAGAGATTAAGTCATAACTTAATTTCAAAAGAAATATGGCTAGAAATTTGTCCAAGAAGCATTTTTTAATTTAATCTGTGCTCAATTTTGCTGGCCAATAATAACTTGTAGCTATACACAGAAGTATGCCTTGTGCATGAAGGAGAGTAGTGCCTAAAAGGATTGGTAATGGGGAAGTTTCTTAGGTCTTTTGGTGTGGAGGTGGCAAATTAACATCATCTGTTGTTACCTGTGCACAAAATGTCTTTACTCTCTGCACAGGGGAACCTTTAAAGATGCTGGGTTTGTATCTCCAGGATGGAGGTGCCCATTGGAAAATGTGGACCTGTTTTTCATCCAGGCCTGCAAGGAGCACAAAATGTAGCAGGGGCTTAAAGTCTTCTTCATATCCAAGGAAATGCTCCGTTTCCTTCACAGTAATCCTTTTCTTAGGACATGGCAGCTCTGAGTTGGAGTTACATGAATTTCCTCATTAACTTCTGAAGAGAACTACAGATGACTGTAATGCACTGGAAGAAATATTTAAGCCTGTACCCTAAAGTGGTTCTTAGGGCCCCAAGCATGATGTGCAGTGCAGTGTGTTGGCCTGGTTATCCAGAGGAATCAACCTACTGCAGGGCCACAGCACTGGAAATGGAAGAGCTTGGGTGTCCCCTGTCACTACTACAGATAAGAGCAGTGTGTTTCACATGTTCAATCAGTGCTGCAAGTTCATATTTCCAAACTGTATTAAAGTAATAGTATCCAAAAATTGCATTACTAAGAACCTTTGAAACAATTCTTTCCAAGGTGACCAAAATTGATTTTTTTTCCCCAGACTTTAATTTTCTTTATGTAATGTGGAAATTGTTTTAGATTTTCTGATTAGTTGCTGTGTCCAAATGTAAGTTAATGGCTTTGATGTTGAAGGCAAATCTTCACTAGACAAATGTAGTGATCACTTGGTTGCTGCCAATTAAATTGTATTGATGTTATTTTTATAAGCAGGTAGATAAAAATAGAAGAATCATATAGTGTAGGATGAAGGAACTTTTTTTTTTAAGGACTAGGTCAAGTTTGCATTAATGTATGAGAAATGGTACATACAAATCTGACATTGAAAGTATTTACGGGTCAAATACATTGTTTACTGAGAAGTAGACAGTGGTCCAGTTTGTTGGAAAGCTGAGCATTCTAATTTAATTTAAGACTCACGTACTGACAGCTTTTCACTACTTTTCTAAGCTTAGTTTAAAGGTGTGCATTTCTTCCTAGATTTGTACGATTTGATTTTTCAGTGCTTAGATCCCACAGTTAGAGACTGAGTTTTCTAATGTCCTAAGGACTGAGAAACACAGTCCAGAGAGGCTTTTTTAAGACATGTTCTCAACTGTGCAATTTCCTTTAAAGCATGTCTGATAGTATCAGTCCCAAGTCATGGGAAAAACAGTCTACAGTTTTTTACATTTTTATGTTTGTAAAATCATTTGGGACCTATTTGTGATGTCCTTATTCCTACTGAGCAGGACTTTATATCATGATGAGTCCCCCTGAAGTTAGCAGTCTATACTAGAGTAGTATTTAGTATGATCAGGGTTATCAGCTTAACCCAGGGAACTCCTTTGGGTGAGTAATCTTTCAAAAATTAATAGAGATAATCAATACAGAATATTACTTTTCTTTTCAGATACCTCCATTTTCTGAAGACTTTTTGTTGTGTGCCCACTGCTATCTGTTCTACTTTGTTCTTCACTTTCCTCCTATTGATGCTCTTAATACCACCCAACAGACTTCTAGGCTGCCGCTGTTCTTTTAATCCAAACTCCAGCTACAAGCAGCTGTTCTGTAGGCAGACTTTTTTTTATTAACTTCGTTAGGAACTATGCCGTATCATATTACCGTCTTCTGTTCCCGGCCCGTGCAGCTGTAGTCATTGCTTTTCACAGAAGTCTTTACAGAAAGCCGTAACTTCTCTCTTTTCTCAGTAGATTTTTGTGTGTGTGTCCTTTGCTGCCCTTAGGTTATCTTTGCATTGTGAATAAGATTTTTTCTACCCAGTATTTCTGTTGGATTAAACCAGTTCCACTGGCCCAATTCAACTTGATCAGAGTCTTTGCACAGTCCTGATGCTTTTTCTACCAGGCATTTCCTTTCATTTAGGTTCTCAAATAAAAACTTAATCTCAGAGCAGTCCACCAGCTTTGGAAGGGCTGATTAGCATTGCAGCCAGACGAGCATAGGGAACCGGGGCCAAGATCTGTGAAAGTAACTTCTATTTAGGTGCTTAGCTTCCTGTCAACTTCAGTGGGAGTTCAGGCACGTAAATAGGTTTTAGGAGCTTAAAATCCCATGTGGATCTGGCTTCAGGCACTTTTTGTTGGAGTTTGGCCATCATGTGAACAATGGTGGATGAACCTGAAAATACCTCATTCATCCTCCAGTCCAGAAACTGAATTCACCAGCATTTCACGGCCAGCCTCTCTGCCAGCTCCCTGGCTGGCTTTCAGAAGCTGAATTAAAAGCTATTAAATGGAAAACGATAGAGTACATTGCACCAAAAATTTCAGACTTTGAAAAACTCTCTACTCCCAGAACTAGCTGAATTATAGCAAAAGCAATATAATTCAATAGGGAAAGACTGTCAGATATGTTGTGATGAGACTTAAGGGGTCCTACCCGTGATTCCAGGGAAATTTAAATATGGGATTAGCACTAGAATGCCAGATAGCTAATCAGAGCACAGTCCTAGACAATTAGTGTCCTACACCACTACAAACACAGCCTTTTTCATGCCTTTTCTTTAAGTGCATCTTTCTGCAGGAATAATAATAAAGTTCCTGTTAGGCACATATCAAAGCAGCAGTGTATAAGAGCAGATACATAAGTCTTTGTTACAGTTCCAATTTAATCTGAAAGAATAATTGACAAAGATGCAATTTTTTGCTTTAATTGTTTTTAGTGTGAACAGTGATCACTTCATCATAGTTGAGTCATGTTTAGAAAATTTAAACAAGCTGCGTGATTACTCTAGGAAGCATGGAATGGTTTGTTCAAATCAGTACCATCTGTGGACAGAAAAAGTTGGGGGAATTTTAGTCATTCTTGAGGAATGGAAATCTGATTCTCCATGCTAGAGTAATTGTAATCCTCTTTGTATCTGTAACCCAATAGCATAGTTGTCTTGAAATTGTCTCATTGAACACAATAATCAAGTGCAAGAGACACTGTGCCACTGGGTGTCACTGCTCCTCACTGTGGCCCTTGGAGCAAACCTCTTTCATTTCCTCCAGATTCAGATCACATCTTTTCATTTGCTCTAATAAGAGATTACATTTATATTTGATTTGTCTATGTAGGCAATGAGATAAAATAGACTAGATTTTAAACTGACTAATATTTAAGGCTCTGATTCCATTTTAAGTTCTGTTTAGGCACTGGCAGAGAAAAATTTCCTGTGTCTTCTGCCAACTGACACTTTCTTTTGTGGGTTACAAATATTTTGTTTATATGTGTCTTAGTAAACTGGAAAAATGATGACATAAAATAGCAATTTTTGTATTGAAAATACAAAGCTTTTGTATGAAAGAAGTGCTTGTCTAATCTGTCTGTTATCATGATACCTGCAAGTTTATCTTTCAAAATGGTGGTTTTCATGCAGTGTTACCCACAGGGATAATCACAGATAATATCTTCTGCCTTGTGAGGGTAATGTGTATGGCCTCCCTCTGTAGCCAGTGGGAAAAAGGACAGATGGAAAGAGAAATGTCATTTTTCTGCCTTCTGTTCTTTCCCCTGCTCTCTGGGAGTTTGTCTCTTTCCACCAAATACAAGGAGAGCTCATGGAGACTGGCTTTATTAGACTTTTGATAGTCTGTGTGAGAGCCCACAAATCAGAGCCACTGTTATTTTTCCTGATATAATTTCCAGTTCTGTGAAACTGCCAAGCGTCTTTTCCATCTTTACTGCAACATTGCTAGCTCTCAATTCTTTTTGATGTCATCATCCATGTTGAAACTGGGGGAACAGGGTACTCTCCCTGAGAAGGAAAGCCCACCATGCTGGCTAGAACATGGGCACTGGTCTTCCTGCCTGTGACTAGCCTCTTTAACCTGCCTCGTTTTAGGTGCGGGGACTGCAGTTGTGCCAGCCATGGCTCTACCAGCTGCACATTTGAGCAAGTGAAGGTATATATTCACTTCCTCTTGGCACCCAGCAAGCAACCAGTTACTATCTACTTTATTCCAAGCCCCTGTTTCAGTATTTGATCCAGTCTTTCATTTAAACTGGAGTATAGTCCAATAATCAGTTTTCAGCAGATGGAAGTTAGTAATGGTAGACTAAGAGGCATTAGAGCCAGTTGTTTCCATCTCCCCGTTGCATACTTTCACACTTTTATTCCAAACCTGCCGATGCTTGCTGTTGCTATCGTAGCAAGAGTTCCTGGAGTCGTGTGCCTGGAAAGGTGAGGTCATATTCCTTATAAAAAAAAAGAGTAGTTCCCTCTGAGTGAGAAGGAGGAGAGTTTAATTTCCTTAAATTCTGTTAATTTTTATCTGTCCATATGTCTTTGGAATTGCTGACTCTTAGTTTTTTAATTCCTAGCATAGGTAGTATTGAGTCTTAAAAATACTTTAATTCAAGTTCAGAGTGAGACTGGGTGGTAACTTTTTTTTCACTCAAACAGTTTTATCCATTCTATCCCACATTTTATCATTGTCATAATTGAGTGTGTAAGATTCTTATTCTTTGCAGTATCTTAGATATTAATAGCTTATATTACAATAGAGTAGAGGATTTTTTAAGGAAAAATACAGATTTTTTTATAGTAACCATTGAACATTTCTCTGCCTTTACTTTCCATTAACTAATGGTCAAACTAAGCCCTTTCTTGTAATTTGCACTAGTACCAAATACAGTTTATAGAGCTATTATGAAAATATTGCAGTGTTTATTTTTTTGAAAGTGGACAAACTGAATATTACATCTCCAAAACTGTGACCAAGCAAGAATGTTACTGCTTGTTTTGTTTTTATTTACTACTTCCTGTACTTCTCTTCATGCTAATAACAACAGAGCAAAACAGCTTCAATTTTGACAGCATGGAGTATGATGATGAAAGTTGTCTCCGGCAACAATTTTTTTCTTAGGCAGTTTGTTCTTGTTCTGTTTCTGTTTAGCGTGTAGCAGGGTGGGAGCACATGGGGCTGTTGCATGCTGCGATGTTGTGTACGCATGCGTGAGAGCTGAGTGGAAGGACAGGGAAGTGCCCACGGTTCCTGTGCCTTGGCTCCTCTCCTGCAGGCTCCACCTGCTTTGGGCTTATTTGAAGGGATTTGAATTTCTCAGCATTTTCATCATCACGACTTGGTTTGACTCAGAATTTTCATTTCTTGTTAAATATTCATATGCAGTGGTGAAGCTTCAGCTTGTTATATTATGATGATTTCTATAAACAAATTGTTGCAGATGAAAGCAGAGATCAGATATTCCCACAAGGCTGAAAAAAAATGGAGGGTTTTCTCTTTCTTCCCCAGTAACGTTGGTCTGGGATCCTTTTATTCTTTATGTAAGCCTTGGGGCTTCTTCAGTTTCATTTTGAGGATGTATCATGTTTTTCTTTTACCAGTGATACTTCTTACCCCAAAGACTCTAAAGCACTCTTTAAAGCTAAGTGCACAAAATGATTTCCGAGCTGATTTCTCTGCACAGTTTTTGCCCCAGAGAGTATTAGTATTATCTTACAGAGTCTTAGAGATAATATTAGCTTACTGTATGACTATGTGATATAGCACAAAACCATATGTTGCATCCAGTCTGTGAGAGCTGGGAGTACACTGTTGGCTTAATATAGATATGGATAAATGTGTGTGCATATGTGTATGTGTATGTATGTACATACATTCACTACTTCTGTCTCCATGCTCATGAATATAACCTGTGTATACCCACGTATACTTATGTATATAAATACATGGGAGGAAAGTTTATGGGAAGTTTCTTTTTTTGCTTTGTATTGCCATATTATTTAGCTTTTCCTGTTAATTTAATTTGTTGTTTGCATGCATTGATACTTTCCATTCAGCTGGTGAAACAGGACATTTATAAAACCTTGAGGTGTTGCTTGAGGATTTCATATGTTACCAAGAGAGAGGGAGACAAATAAGTATTTCTAAGTGAGAGGTGAGGAATCCCAGTTAGCAACAGCAGTAAAAGATGCTATGGGTAGGCCAAAAATAACTTTGCTTGATATTCCCTCCCTCGGTTGAGACATAGCCCCAAATGTAGCAACAGCAATGTCACACCTCTCAAAGCTGCCCCTGCCCCTGCCACACCTAAAAGTAGTTTTCTTTCTTTCAAAAGCTACAGTAAATGTATGCCACCTATATATGTACACTGTGATTTACACCAGTGGAATTACTCCTTATTAACCATATGAAATTGAATGTTGGTCTTTAGACATGCTTATTAAGATATTTTTTCAACACTGGATAAAAGGGTTATAGTTGCAATCACTTTTCATTCAAATGAAGATATCTTACAAGTGTTTTAATTTGTAGTTCCTAGTGCTCCCAGGGATATTGTTTTTTCCAATGTGCAATCAACAAGTGTGACCCTGAATTGGAGATCACCGAAATCTGTCCTTGGCTACTTTCAAAACTACAAGATTACAACACAGCTACAGTCCATCCGCTGCAGTGACTGGGAATCTAAGGAATGTATTGAATATGAGATGCATCAATATTTATATGAAAATGTAGTGGATGACTGGATAGAAGAGACAGTGTATGGACTGAAAAAATACAGATGGTACAGATTTGCAGTTGCTGCCAGTACGAACGTTGGTTATGGCAGTTCTTCACCTTGGATTTCTACGCAAACACTTCCTGGCTGTAAGTAAAGATGTCTGCCATGTGTCATAATGCTATAACAGTGTGATGTTCACCTGAATAAGCCACACTTGGTAGAAGTTATTTCTTCATAGACCTACAATATTGGTAAAGTTCTAAGTGTTTATTGCAACTCTTCACATACGAAATATGATATAAATCGTGTGGTATGTATGCATACTTGACACTGCATCAGATTTTAGTACCTCTTGTATGCTCTACTCTAGTTACTGCTTACCCAACAGCAATTTCATTTCTCAGCCCTACTACTCGTCTAGAATTGAGAAATCTGAATTTTGACTATTTTGGGTTGATATGCCATTTTCAATACATTTTCATATGTGGGGTGTGTCAATGAAAAGTAGTCTTTTTTTTAATTCCTTGACTAAAAGTCTGTTCACTCACATCGTAACAGTTTCCTGAAATTCTGCTGTATGTTCCTGGCAATAGAATTTAAGCAATAGTTTCAGAGGAATTAAGATTTCTTTCTAATAGCATATCCCCCTAAAGAGATTACAGAGTAGCCATGTAACACCTGCAGGACTGCCATGACACATAGAACTGTCATGTCTCAGCTGAGGATTTCGGTTTCCAAGTGAGAGAAGAGTTAGTTGTAACAGATAAGTCATCACAAGATATTTGAGAGAAGGGGACGTGAAACATAAATTATTTAGGCAGTTGTCACGGGGACATATGACCTTCCCTCTCAGTCTGCAGCCAGCCTAGGTCAGAGCACATCTGAGGTCCGGCCTCTGGCCTGTGTAAAACAATTGAGAAGCACCGTGAGTGGCCTGCCTAAATCACAGCTCTTTCACTCCTTTCCCCTTCCAAAGTAATCGTAATAGAGATACGAAGGACTTAAACAGCTGTGTACCAAGGACTGTTCAATGGTCCACATACTTATTTTGTTCCATTCATGTTTTTACAATCATGTGATGTGAATTCAGGAGGCTTTTCTATAATGCTCCTCACAGTATCTGTGCACTCTCTGTACAGCAATACATCCATCTGTCCTTAAATACTTCACAGTTTTTCTCCTCGATAAGGAAATATTGTTGTCTTCATTTGCAGATGAGAAATTGCAATAGAGAAATTCTAAGCCCCAAGGGGCAAAGAGATTTGGACACCGTGATAGTGAAATCACAACAGCCCATTTTCCACATAAAGCACAGAAGCAGTCCTTTGGATTGAGAAGTACTGGAATCAGCTGCAGAGTCGTTCTCATGTGCACTTACTTTCTTTGTCCAGTCGTTCTTGTGGGGATGCTATGCCTGTAAATCAATGGCATATTTTAAATGAAAGTGAAAAAAAAAAAAACCAAACCCCCAAACATTTAACCCCAGATGGAGCAGAAAATAGCTAACAGAAGTTGTGCAGCTCTTGAGCTAGCAGCTCTGGGGTGATTTCTTACTGTTAGATGGATAGATCTCAGCTGCTGACATATGCAAATACTTCTCTTCAAAAAATTGTTGCTGAGTTTAGGAAAGTTAGAGATTTAAACTGGACAGACAGGCAGATAATGAAAACACATGTAATTACATAAAGTTAGGATCCCCTTTATGATTCCCTCTCTGGACAGTGATAATTGGCTTTAAGAGAGAACTAGTTTCCCAACAGTCGCACTGAGGAGACGG
The DNA here is from genome assembly GCF_026419915.1 of Harpia harpyja. NCBI lineage: Eukaryota > Metazoa > Chordata > Aves > Accipitriformes > Accipitridae > Harpia > Harpia harpyja. The sequence continues at coordinate 11,072,303 of NC_068962.1, read as the reverse complement.
TAGTTAAAAGTATAAAAATCTGATTAGACTGCACAAACCCTTTCCGTACCAATATAGTGTTCTTCTCAGCAATAGGTCCTCTGTGTGCTCTATTAGCTAGTTTAACAAACGGTGGTGGGGTAGAAGTTAAAAAAGTTCCACCAGTTCTTCCAGCCCAAGTGTCGGGGGCTGCTGGCCTGTGTCTGTGGTGAGGGAAGTGGGCAGCAACAAATTTCCTGTGAGCTGAATCAGTGACGCATCAGGAGATGAGCTGCTTATAAAACACACCGCTGGGGAGTCAAGGAAGCATGGGCACTACTCCAGATACCATGGCTGCGTGCTGGTCTTTTTCCTGGGGTAATGGCAATCAGCTGAGGAGGAAGAAAAGAGGAAGGTGACACGTCACGGCTGGGTAGCCAGCTGGCAGCTCTGGTGTGCTTCAGCAGCGCCAGGAGCCTCCCTGAGCAGCGGTTGATCTTTAGCAAGGGCAGGTCTCTAGCTACCCGACCTCATACTTTCCAAAGACTAGTCTTTAGAAATATTATTAAACAGACTAAAACCCATCAGTTCCTTTTTTTCTTTTGCAAAGGGTGCTGCCTGTAGGAGGGAAGAGAAATTCAGGATGCACAAAAAACTGACCCGGCGCTCTGGGCAGCCTTGCGGAGTGTATCCAGAGAACAGGTGTCGATCCCCCTCTCCTCTCCCTCGTGGACAGGGCCAAGCATCCTCTGGATTAGCCTGCTGGTACACAGCCAATATACATGGTCTGTTAGGGCTTAAGGGTGCTTAGCTGCTATGTAAAATACCCTGAGTACTTAGCCCATAAAATCAATGGGAGTTGTGTTTGCAGATTTGAGGGCAGAAGTTAGCCACTGTTTCTGATTTTCAAGAAATGCCTCTGTAAGACATTGCTTCTGCCAAAGGGAACGTTACCTTGGTTGTGAAACAATAGTAAAATGACTTTTCTTCAGAAATAATTGGGTTCTCAGAAGTTTGTGTTTCTCCCAAGCCTAAAGAAATTACTACATTTATTATACTCATATTCAGGAAGTTACAGCTTTTAAGCTGAAAACTGTTAGACTCATTTCCCAGAATATAAAGAGATGAAACTTCAGTAACAGCAAAAATTACATAACAGAAACCCTAAATACCCTTTACAAGTGCTGAGGATTTGACTGTTGTGCTAAAGCAGAAAAGCCTAGTAATTCTGAATATTCAGTGACTAAGGTGAGAATCTGAGCTATGTATTTCAGTTGTTCATTATGAAGGTAAATCTAAGGCTACAGGAAATCTTTTTAAGATTCTTTAACTTGTTTGCAAGTTTCAAACAAAAAAATAATGGCTGTGTTCTGTACGGAAGGTGGTTATAGTGTTACTCCATGGAAAATGTTATAGGTTGTTCAGTACAGTCCAATTCTCACATCACACAGATAAACAATTCAGCCTTCTGTCTTGCAGATTATCCTCACAGGAATTGTCTTACTATCTCATAAAGTAGTTTGATGGCACTGTTATTACTTAGCTGATGGATTACCCAAGAGCCAAATCTACTCTGCAAGATGAAATATTTTCAGCATAACCTAGATTTATATAGTTACCGGTACAGAAGATCACAGTGTTGTGTCACAGTAAGGGAAAGGGCAAGAAATGTTTTCCATAGCTAGGGAAACTTTGTTCCCTCACACCTGCACTTACCTCGAGTTTCATTTTTACATTTATAAGGAAAATAACGTTGGCCAAACTTGTGCTTTCTACGAGAAAAATCATTTTGGAGGGTCAGTGTTAGGTGGAAAATGAATGGCAGTGAGATCAGTGACCTCAGTTTGGATCTCGTACAGTTACACAATGCAATGCTTTTTGGTAAACTGCCAAGTCTCCTAATGCCAGGATATACTGAGATACAAAGGAAAACCCCAGATGTTCAAATGTCCCATGAAGGCTAGGACATAGATGCATGGGGCAGAGGTTTATGCTTCTCTTTTCAGCACCTTCTTTCTCAATCCCTGCTGATAGCCAGTTGCTTGGTATACTTAAAGAAATGTTTCTGTGTGGTGAAAAGCAATGAGGTTTTTATCTCTTGTTGTATGCCCTTTCTTCTGGCAGGTTTCGCCTGAGAGAACTTGTTCTTCTTTGTTCCTTTCATTGTCTCAGAACTAAACATTGGAAAGTAAATATGGCCTAATATAAGATATAAATGTTTAAATATAGGTAAAAGTAACCTAGGTGATTATAAAATGAATATAACTGAACCTTACACTTAATTTTTGTTGGGAAACAGAAAAAGTCTTAACCAAACTGGCAAGCACGAATTTCTGTTAGAAAACTGGAGTATTCAGTCTTATTTTTGAGGATTATGCTAAATGATGGGCTATCCAGACTTATCTTCAAGCTTCACTTAACTGCTGCCTGAGCATCAGGACACAGATGGATGGGAAAGATGACCCTGACCTCCATAAGACCCACATTCCTGTGCAAGGATAGAAGCATGATAATCAGGAAATGATGGTTATTAGTTACAGAAAATGCATTATTGTGAAAACCAGGAGAAAAGTGCTTATGAGAGGAAGTGATTGGATTATGGGGGAATGAGAGAATAAGACTAGGTCATTTCTACTGAGTAAATTGCTGTGATTTATAAGAGAAAGGGTATAGTGATATCATGGCCTCGTATTGACTAGGTTCATTTCACAAACAAACCTAAATCAGAACATGGCAGTTACCCACTGAAGCAAACACAGTTTTTAAAAAGACGGGTTTTGTAGACATGAGACACATTAGACACATTTCATTTTCTAGTTTTCTTTCTAATTATACAGGTTATTTCAGAAAATATTCCTATATTTCAGTGTCATTCAGTTAATGACCAATATTGTACTTTTCATGATGAAAATAAACCCAGTATTAACGCTTAGATGTGTTTTAGATAAGTATCTTAAATACAGCATACTCAATTTTAATTTTCTTGCAAAGATCTAAAAATGTACCAAATATAAACTGCATGTGGGACTTATCCATATAAATAACTTCAGGTTGGGTAATTTGTAGATTAGATTATGCTTTAAAATTATTTCACACCATCATTGTCTAATGCATAAACCTAAAGTGGCTTCTGCAAAAAAATATTGAGAGATTAAACGCTCCATTAATGCTATAAAAAAGTAATGGAAAATTGTCTTTGGAAACTTGGTTGATTTGCAAACTAAGGCTCGTGAAGCTATATATATATCATTTTATACCATTTTTCAGAAATTTCAGCTGGCGATAAAGGTAATACCACTGCCACAGTTACCGAAAGCATTGTTTACACTAAAAGACACTGTTTGAGCAACAAGTCTCACACACATTACCTGCAAAATAAGCTTAATTTGTGCTAATTCTAGTTTTTAAGGAACATGCTTGCCCTTCTATTTTGTTTTATCTGTTCTAACTCCCCACTCGACGGCCAGCCTTCTCTGAGCAGTCTCCTCTTTCACCACCCCTCCCTCATGTGTTTTCATAGTTCATTCAGTTACACTCTTCATTCAGTTGTTCCATGCTATTCAGTATTTTGGGGGACTGCTTCCAATGGCTGAATTTGATCCTGTCTACAAAGTCTGATATATTCCTGCTAATCCCAGCACAGCAATCTACCTCCTATATCCAACACCCTAAACTCCTCATAGCACCTTATCAACTCCCAAATCTTCCTGTTTTATTCTGCAACCATGGTGGAAAATTTTCACCTTCACAGTGCAAAATTTTATGATTTCTCTTCCTTAATTTTTCACACGTAATTTCAATAGCTACATATACTTCCTTCCATGTTATTTTTCCTTTTCCTAACCTGTTTTCTACTTTAAAAAATAAGTAGCCTTGTATACACTCCAATTTTCCTCATTAAGCCCTCTTACCTAATGATTAATGGTGAAAAAAATACATATTCATGCATTAATCATGTTTGAGAAACTAGACTGCATCTTCTGATTAGGATAAATATGATTACTTTTATAATTTTTTATAACAGACTGTTCACAGATATGTGTTAATCATAGCTGTATTTTTTTTTCTGGTAGATTAAAAAAAAAGGCACAAAAAAAAAGTCCTGGAAATAATCTGTTGTTGCCTCTGTAACAGGCTGTTCATTGATACATATCACCATGGTTGTCTTTTTTTTGTAGTAGACTCCCCAAAAAAGGCACCATGGAGCCAAGTTCTTGCCTTATCTACAAATCTGTTGTCACTTCTATTCCAAATTTTATTTTCCTGAAATTTACCACGGTCATTACGAAAAAGTAATACCACTTACTAAGAACTGCTGTGCTGTTATTATGATTTCATTAATTTGTTATTCACGAATAAGAAATAACTAGGTTAATTCACATATCACCTTGACAAAAGGCAATTTTAGGAAAATCCCATTTCTTAATGTGAACATTCTTGCCCACTTACAATTCCTATTACTTTTTTGTGTGTGTTTTCCAGAGTTTCTCAACATGTTAAGAATAAGTTGAAATGAAACCTAGAAAATATTTTTTTTCTGTATAAAATTATTCATACTAGTACTTTCCAACATTTCTGGAAATTTTTTCTAGCATGCAGAAGACCTTGTGTTTTCACAATTTCTTGTTCTTTGAATGATTCCTTTGACATAAATGAATATATTATGCTTGTCTATTTGTCTAAATAGTTGTGTATATTTTGCTTGTGTCATGCAAAATAAATATAAATAACTTGTAATTAAAAAACCCTATAATTTCAATTTAAGATGAAGTTGTAGGCAGTTCAGACTGTAGAAAACTTGTAGTAATTGCAATGAAAGATGTGTTTCTAAATCACATTGTATGCTTTATATATGAGAAAGAAAAAATGTTATAATTATTTAAGCAGTGTATAATGGTAAATGTGTGAAAAAGTTTTATTTTCAAATTGAAAAATAATCTCTACTGGCCACTAAAATTACTGGGTTATTTGTTGTGAACGTCTTTGGCCTTGATTCTCATACATATCTTTTTCTACAGCTCCAGATTCTCCTCCAGAAAATGTGACTGTTTTAGCTACATCTCCTCACAGTATTAATATCAGCTGGAGTGAACCTGTCATCATCACTGGACCAACATGCTACCTCATAGACATTACCTCAGTAAGGCAACTCTGTTTTATTGTTGGTAGTTATACAGATGTTTGGTGATATAAATACAGATGTTCTTATAGAAATTATAGGACAGACAAACTGGATTGAAAAACAATATGACTGTGTCTATTTCCACATAAACTCCACTTAAGAATTAATTGTACATTTATAAATTTCTTAATGGGAGATAAATTAATTATGTGATATTAAAAAATGTGTGCTAATAAGAGGTCTTGGAGAAAAAAAGGTGCAGCTATAAATGTATACAGGAAAACAGTAGCTGAGCTTTGTGGAGCTGTACCTCTTTCTAACAATACTGATGCTGTTTACCAGTAAAAATAATAATGATTTTTTTTTCTTCAAAGGAAGGAAAAGTTCATTGTCATGATTTTACAAAGCCAAGTGGAAAGCCTAGCAAAAGGAAGTGACTTGTACAAAGTTACACCGCATCAGAGGGCGAACTTTAAAATCAAACTAGGTTTCCCACTTTCCACTTGGTGCTCTGTCCATCAGATTAGCTGTATTTTGGTAGCACAGTAATAACACTTCTTTCTCCTTGATCTTTATAAGCAAAAAAAAAGCTGACATAATAGAAAAGCTCTAGTGGCCTTTCTCTTTTCATCCCCTACTCCCCTTACAATACTCCTTAAAACAACCATTAATAAACCTCATTTCCTGCCCTGTGGCAAGATATGAAACTTTCTAAGTTTGAGCACATGAGTAGTTTTAAGTAGGGTATAGGTTCCCTGTTCTTCCAGAAATTATACAGGCAGGGCTATCAGTGAAAATGGGAAGCAGTTTACCCAGGAAAACTTGCTGTTTGCAGCTTCAAAAATCCTGAATCATTCTGTTAGATAAATAGGGAAAAAAATGAAAGACTACTTCAAACTATTTAAAGGCTTTAAATAGAAAGTTCTTTCAATTTTCTGAGAAGAAAGTAAGACTATTATGTGTATATTTTCAATGTTTCTGAGTTGTTCATAAGATTTACAGGTATGCTAAAACATTAATGCTGAGATTTTTGTGCAATCAAAATTTCTAAAGAGATCAGTAAAAAAGTACCAAATATTTTTAAGCTCCTCAGTAAAGTTACAAGAGAGTAATGTGTAGTCCTGCTATTTTCTTTTCTTCTAACTTCATTGTTCAATATGTAGACTGCAATCTGTTCAGTTCTGAACACACTTACCACAGCAATAGTATGACAGGTTGAAGAATGTACAATAACAAGGGGAATGCTAACAGGGAAGGAATGGTTCCTTGGCCTGTTGGGTAGGTCGCTAGAAACTAGATAACAATTTTTATTTCTCCTTTGCTGAAGTTAGAGAAGACTTTTTCCTTGTGAAAAGTTCCTGACACTTTTGACTAAACAGCTTTATAGTACATCAACAGAAAAAATTACTTTCATGCTTTTGATAAAACTTCCAAATTCAATTTTCAAAGCTGGATTTTTTGTGTGTAATATTTAATCAATTTGTATTTAAAAGATTTCTCCTCTGTCTGATATTTCCTAAATTATAAACAGGATGTCATCTGATTCTACACTATGAAAACGTTATAAATACCTTATCAATATAAGTTACAGCAAAATTCCTAAAGTAAGATGAAGTATGGAATGTTTCATGTGAGCCTGCCAGCATTCGGAAGGAACTTAAAAACCTGTTTTAAATGTTCAGTTTGGAGGGCTTTGGTGGTGTTTTTACAAAGTGGTGGGTTTTTTTCAAATATATTTCAGATATCTAGCTTTATATTTAGGGATTCCTTGTAATTAGATGTTGTCTGTCTAATGATCAGTAACTACAGGTGCCAGTTCTATAGCTAATCATCTTAGTAGACAAATCTATTCCTTCTTAAAGGCCAATAAAGCTGTCACAATCTTTTTCAGTGAAAATTTAAGTATATATTTTATTGTCCCAGTGGGAAATTTTTTATGAAGACTCCAAATTCCACAAACTTCCTGTATGTATAAATTTACTCATTTTAATTCTCAACTGAGTATTTTTAAGGATTTACAAAAATAGGGTCGCAGAACCGAATAATTTCAGATTTCTACTCTGTGACATCTTTATTCTTGAAAGATAATAATTAGTATTCATTAGTGAATAGGTTCTGTTTAAATTGCTAGGATGTTCCTTGCAGTTTTACAGATCAGAAAAAACTGAAAAGTACTCCCTCATTATTATTCCTTCAAGTCATATTTTAGTTTGTCTTGCTGCCTACTATAATTAGTAGTCCTGAATAAAGTATTACTGACAATGAGTAAGGAAGATGGAACTGAACCATTAAATTTAAGGAAGACTAGAAATACATTTAATGATGTAGTGCTGTGATTGTATTTTAGCTCTTGTATAAATATTTATATGCCAGATTTCTGATAGCCAGATAGGAAAAACTGTTGCAGCTCTTGATGACCATCCCAGGAAATGAATGTCTGTTTAGTCCATCAGAAAGTTTAGTTCAGGTTAATTCTCAGTGGGGATAGATGCATATCTGTCAAATAAAAGGTATGCTTGAACTATTCTAATGTTTTAGCAGCTGCATTTGATACAGATTTCATCCAGTGGGAAAACTACTGTACAGCTACCTAATCCTCTTTTTAAATTACACACTGAAGAAACAATAATGAAAACATCATTAACTGAAGTAGCAGGAATAGACATAAAAAGAATTTTGCAAATGATATTTGATCAAACACTAGAAAAGCTCTCATGTTTTCCTTTTTCTCCTTTTTTAAGCTAACATTAGAAGTGATTAATTGGATATAAAGCCCAACACTGTAGATTTTTCTGTAGAACTACAGATTATTGGGGATGTAGGGATGATAGGGATCCCGAGATGTAATCCAGTCCATATTCTGCTCTAACACAGAAACAAGCATACCTAAAGCCCTCCTCACAAATGACTCATTATCCTGTTCTTAAAAATGTCCAGTGCTGAAAGTTGCTCAGCACCCCTCAATAGATTGTTCTAGTTCTTAACTAAACTTATAGTCATAGTTTTATTTACATATTTAGGTATATCATTGCAGGTTTTGTCATTTTTAATTCTAATCCTTTTTTGCTGCACATAAAATTTCTCTTTGTGTTTTCATGAACTAGAAACAATGGATTATCTTCAATTTAGTATCAACCTTTTTTATATTTTGAAGTTATTACTGTCTTCAACCATCCTCCCTTTTCTAGATTGAACCCCAATTATTTCTGCTTTCCAGCTTTTTTAGTGAGGGAATTACTTCCTCCCCACTGTCTTACAAGTAGTGCTTCTATTAATATATCCCAAGAGGAACTGCACTTTCTGCAGTCATATCAACATTATATATTGCTGCCCAATTTTCTTTTTGGTTTTGTATTCCAAACAATTTTCTGCTATATAGAGCTGCTCATCTTCTGGATCTTTGCCTAGTTTGATTCCCATTTCAAGTCACTACAGCTCCCTTGGACCAGTGTCTACCAATTGGTTCATGTTTGCTTGTTGGAAGACAGCACCAAGCAAACAGTCCATTTCCTTAATCCCATACTACGTGAAGTGGTAAGGAGGCAACACATGGGTGAGATGGGAGCGTACTCCCCTGTGCAGCTTTCTAGTCTTGGTAGCTAGAGACTTCTTGTGAACCCTTCTATGTGAATGGTTAGAAAAGTGGAAAGATAAAAGTTAAATAAGGTGTTCAAATAATAATGTCCTGATTTTGGCTGTTTCAAGTCTCATAATAATTTTTCTTTTATTATTATTATTTTACAGGTAGATAATGACAATTATAAAGCTCAATTTCTGAAGACAAATAATGAGGGTAAAGTCTTAGAAATTTCTGATTTAAAAGCATTTACAAGGTATTCTGTAGTAATCATTGCCTTTACGGGGGACATTAATGCTGCACTCCTTGAAGGCAAGGCTAGTTCTCCAGTAATTGTCTCCACTTTTGAAGCAGGTTTGTATTTTTCTCTACTTTATGTGGATCAAACTTTGCAGTTTTTCTTACACCTGACAAAAAAAAAAAAAAGAGTTTTGAACACATGGTGCACTTTTAATGCAGATTTGTGCTCACAATATTTCTTCTTTAATATTTAAAAAGGTGGCAGTCGACAGAAAAAGTGATGGTGATAATAAATACTAAGGTTTACCTTAGTAATGCAGAGATCTTAACTTGCTTCCTGTAAAATACAGATGTGTGGAATACAGCCATCTAGATTACTTCTGTAGTCAATGAAGAGAGGTCCTATCTATATTAGCATGTATATATAAGATACCTGTTTTAGGAAGGGATGGCTGCCCTCTGTAGAGGTGCCTGTTTCCCTTAAGAAACTATTGAAAACTCTCTACAACATCCTTGGTCTTGATGCAAAATTTAAACATATAAAAATTAAGTGAAGCGAATCCTACCATTTATAAATGGTACCTGTACTGACTTGAGGAGATGATCTGCGTACTCTCAGTGGAAGGAGGTTGCTAGTGAAGGCCCAAGGGATCTGTGCTTGAGTCAGCTGTTCCACAGATTCAAAACAATCTGGAGAATGAGGTGGATACTAAGATGACAAACGTTGCTGATGCTATTAAGTTACTCAGAGAAATAAAACTGAGAGATGAGAGTGAGGAACTGTGTAAGGGCCTCATCATACCGAGAGGCTATGGTACAGAAAAGTAGATAGCATTTGCTTAGGAAAATATAAACAGATGTACATGAGGAAGATATAGTCCTAGCTTTATATACATAGTTCCTTGTTATGCTCGGTCTGCTATCTTTGTTTGTTTTTAACTGTTCACTAAGGATATATGAACAAACAAACAAATGAAACAACAAAAAAATATTTTCTGAAAAGATATTGAAGTTTTGTTTCATTCAAACTAATTATCAACTGTGTATAAACTACAATTGCCTTATCCCTAGTGAGGTTAGATGCAGGTCAGCTCTTTTAGCTATATAGTCAGCTTAATTTCAGATTTAGACATACTACACAGTGATTGTATTTATCATTTATCTTTCCTTTCATGTATGAAAATCCAATGCCCCTAACGGTATGGGATGGGATGGGATGGGATGGGATGGGATGGGATGGGATGGGATGGGGGTGTGCATATATAGATATATATCTAATACCTTTTAATTTCATGACCTGTTTACATCCTTGGAGGCTGATACGGTCTTTTACTGCGGAAAAATGAATGAAGATTAAATTAAGTGGTAGCTGGGTCTGTCCTGTGAGCTGTATTTTCTGGTAGCCCTTTCTCTTATGTAAAATGTGATACATCAGGAGGTGCAGTAAACTTAGAGAGGAACAGTTATTTTTTCTATCTCATCTTGTCTCATCTGGTTTGTACAGTCTAGCATATGGCTGAGTTAGGACCAGTTTACACAGACTAACTCCAGAGAAGCCTGAGTAAGCATTTGTTGGCTGGTGTAAAAAACCTGGAAGGTAGGACAACTGCATCTAAATCCTTGGCTGAGGGAATGTGTTTACCTTCAGTTGCTTGATTTCACTATTTAGAGGTCACGCTACATACTTGTCTGCTATTTAGCTGCCTGGAAAGAATGTTACAGCCTCTTCTTTCAAACAGGGACATCAGGAAAATTATTTATACCTTTACTGTCTTGAGAATAAGCTACTGGAATGAGCATTTGACAAATAACTGTCTTTGCGAAAAATGCTTGTTGTGTTTGTGTCTGGGCATCGGCTAGTGGAAAGTTTTTTCCTGAAGAGTTAGCTGTGATAAGCAGAGACTCTTAGGAGCGTGGTGGTTTGTTTATATGTTGGGAAGGAGCTTGCTGTTGACAGAGAGCTTTCAGAAAGGGATACTCAAGACTAACACTTGCTTCTTGCTTGTCAATCCATGCAAGGATTTGTTTACCCGGATGTATTTCAAGGTATAATGATGCCTTCAGGCTTTCTGAGTAGAAAATCAGAAGAAACTTTTCTGAGTAGAGACTACTGAGGGTTATCGAATCATTATTTTTAATATTTGTAGCATTAAATGCTATCATTAAGAATAGGATTTCACTAAATATTTAACTTCTTATTGTCTTTATAAATATTTACATATGAATAAATATTTGTGGTGTTTTTAATAAAAACAGAAAATACCAATGAAATAACACTGATATGCAAAAATATAATTTCTAATTTTTCAGGTTTTACTCTAATAGTAGTAGTAGTAAACTGATTAAGTGGATCATTGAAATATTTATTTCAGTGCCTGAAGACCCACCTAACAACATAACGTTTCAGAAGATACCAGACGAAGTAACAAAATTCCAAGTAACATTTGTGCCGCCATCTGAACCAAATGGAAATATTCAGGTGTATCAAGCTATGGTTTACAATGAAGACGACCCAGCTGCCATCCGGATCCACAACCTTAGTGTCATTGATAAAACAGATCAGTCAGTTACTGCCATGATAGAAGGACTAAAAGGAGGACATACCTATAATGTCAGCGTAAGAACCAACACTTTTTCTTTTATTTTTTTCTTTGATATGAGTGAGAGATTAGTCTGAATAGGGAACACAAACCTTGGCTGAAAATGAGATTTTCATGCCGAGAATGTTAGCTGGGGTGTGAAGAGAGACAAGTCTGAGGAATGAGGGGAGCAATGAAGAGGGTGGAGTGAGTGGGAGCAGGACACATCACTGGTGGTTAGCTTTGTACTCTGGACCACCGGTTCATGTGCTAGCAAAGCAGCCTGTGACACATCGTCACAGGTACGAGACTAAATCTCTCTCTTAATTCCACTACTTGCATTGCTTATTTGGCTCAGATGAAAGGTCCAGTTCTGCAAGGGGAGCTTGCTAGAAGTATGTGTGTGAAGTCCTTTCAAATAATCAGAGACTAGCACATAAAAGGAGGCGGCATAACTGTTTAAGTGGGCTTGTTTTTCTCCTTTTTGTAAGAGCTACATTACAAGTGATGAAGTGTTACTGTACTTAGGATTGTAAAGAAATATGAAGTAAGTTCTACCAAAGTGTGAATGACAAAAGGAGTGTTTCAGCATTCATTGTTGCTTCAAATATATCCAGATTTGGCCAATGTGAAGCTAGTACCAATACTCATTAAAAAAAGTGTTTGTTTTTTTAAGGTGTATGCAATTAATGGTGCTGGTGCAGGGCCAAAAATTCAATTGAAAATAACCATGGATATCAAAGGTATGTCTCATAAAGTACCCTTTAGCTGAAATCTCTATAAATGCTGAAGAAATTGCTCTTCTACCTGTGAGTACACAGCTGTGTGCCTTTGTCTATTATTTAGAGGCCACATAATGTAGGAACAGGAACACATAACTGATAGCCTTGAATTTCAGTGCTCAATTTCACTGCATATCACCGGTCATTTGCTATTCCTATCTGAATGATACTGTAAAACATGTGCAGACTTGGTGAAGTAATCATACCAACTTCAGTATTTTAGTTACCATCAGCAAACAGCTTGGATCACAGAGGTATGGCTAAGTACACAGTATCACAGTTGTGGAAATAAATACAGTAATTGACTGAAATTCATTGAAAAACTAAGACCCAGTCTTTTTATTGTTTTCTCCTTTAATCGAAAACTGATATGCAGAGGCATTTATCAGAATACAGCTTTTAGAGGCTTAAGGCATTAAGTACAACATTAACTTGTCCCTAAAAATATACTGAAGATTTGTCCTGCATAACACAGCTATGTGCCTGAACAAAGTACTTGTAGTGAAAGCATTTTAAAACAAAACTCTGTTGTATATCTTTGTTTAAAAACAGAACCACCACGGCCTAAAAAGAAACCAGCACCAGTTTATGATACCAATGGGGCATTACTCGTCACAGCTACAACAATTACGATCAGAATGCCGGTATGTTACTACAGTGATGATCATGGCCCTATCAAGAAGATACAAGTTCTTGTTGTGGAAGCCGGAGGTAGAATTTTATAAGTTCTCTTGAAAATTGTTTTCAGGTTTTTTTATTTATTTTCAGGCTGTTTGTCTTTTCTCTTCTATTTCTTTTCTTGGGTCTCAGTAGTTTCATGTTAGAAAACAGCTAACAAAGTCACTTTAGCTGTGGCAACAGTACTAAGAGCAAAGTGCCTTTCACAATACCTGTGGGCTGGGTACTGGATTTTGGGAACACATGTGGACGAAGTCATCCATGCTGTTTGAAGTCACCAATATTATTCTGGCCCTATTGTTGTCTTCATATTTCTTTATTTCCTATTTCCTTGAAAAAAAATACATTTGGCATTTGCGAAAGGTAAATAAAACTGAAACTTTTTTTTGCAAGGTTATTCTTCTGTTGCTATTAGTGTTGCCTGTAAAAGAATGCAGTCATGTGCAGTTGATATTTCCATTTCATAACGGGGGCAGAGGGATTTATATAAATCCCTTCTGTAGACTGTGGGTTAGAATGTGTATTCCCTTGTATGGACTGATGAATATTTACTCATATGAACAGTGCCATGATGCTCTTCTGAGTAATTGCCTACCAATGTGAGTGGGAGTTTCATGATAGGACATCATATGGTCAGGCTTACTTTACCTAAGCAGGACAAATTCCAGGTATTTAATTCCCTTGTTTTGCTTGCTTTCAAAGTATAGAAGTAAAACATTCACACTAAGTGAGTTCACATTAAGCCTCTCACCTTTTTCTGAATTTTGCATTTTAGCACTAATCCTACAATTACTTCATAGCTATTTCTGTGAAGATTCTCTTGAACTGATAGATATACAAATACCATGTTAAGCAACATGTTGATGATTTTTCTCCTGAGTTGCTGGGTACTGTCCACTTATTGAAATCTAGTAATTTCATTTATTAAACAGTCTTTACTGTCTTTAGAGTAAACACTTTTTACTGTCTTTGCTAGCCATGCTCAGTTTCAAAGTGGCTTGCACAAGTGATATCCTCTGCAGGCAGAGCTCATGTGCAAGACTGCCCCTGAAATTTTCTAGTTGTGATTCAGTTGGCTTACTCTGCGTTAACAAAATATAGATAGTGTGGATAATAGGGAAATTTGGGTTCAAGTGCAAATACAGTTATAGACTTAGTTGTGTAAATGGTACTGATAGCATGCTAAGCTCTTAAAAAAATTAATTTCCTATTTAACTTCTTTAATTACAGTCTGGTTAGAATGTAAATTATTTCTATTTCTTTTCTTGAAAATAGCTCAGCATGATGGGAATGTTACTAAGTGGTATGATGCCTACTTCAACAGACCGAGGCCGTATTTTACAAATGAAGGCTTTCCGAACCCATCATGTATAGAAGGAAAAGAAGATCTGAGTGGCAAAGAAGAAATATATGTCATAGGTGCTGATACTACATGTATGATACCAGGCAGTCATGACAAAATATGTAATGGCCCACTGAAACCAAGAAAACAGTACCTGTAAGTACATTTGTCTCTATGTTTGTCCAAGAGAAAGATTTAAGTGAAATATACATTTATACAAACACACAATGTGTAGTTCAATTATGAAAAGGTGGAGATTGAAATGATCCTCATGTGTCTCTAATTTTAAATTTTTTGGCTGAGCATAAATATGGGAGACAAATTTTTTTAAAATGTTTTAGGTAACAAAAGATGCTTACTGAGTTCTTAAATTAAAGAAGCCCAAATTCAAGGTAAGTAATTCATATAGTTTGTTTATACATTTAAGATATTGACACTGAGTCCTTGATGTCTGTCATAACGTCACTTTAGCAGGTGAATAATGATTCCAGCTTATATTATACTAAAACTGAAAAAGAGGTTTTAGTTTCTAAGTGAAATAATATTTAAGAAAATGCACATAAGCTTGTATTTCATCAGTTTTCTTGGTTTTATTTCACAGATTTAAGTTCAGAGCAACTAATGTTAAAGGACAGTTTACAGATTCTGACTATTCTGACCCTGTCAAAACATTAGGTAAGGAGATTGTAATTTACTAAAATATTTCTCTGTTTCCAAAGAATATCTAGACAATTCCATGTTTCTTTTTAGTACAGTGGTTTCCCTGAAGTAAGTAATCTCTCTTTTTGTTGGACCTAGCTTAACCAGAATGGCTGAGGAAACATATCCATTCCCAAAATGTGTCCTTTTGAGGTTGTCAAGAGGTCTTATCTTAGCCTGAACTATTAAAGGAAGAAGCAGTATTGACAAAGTTCGTTAGCAGAGATTCAGTTATACCAATAAAAATACCATTTTGACAGGATAACTCATCTTGCTTGGTGAACTGCCAGAGCTATACTGTTTGTGCAGTTTCCCTCTGTGTTGGATGTAGAGCTAGTATTGCATACTCTTTGCTGGGTAAAAAAACGGCTGGATGTCTGGGCCCAAAGGGTTGTGGTGAATGGAGTTAAATCCAGTTGGTGGCCAGTCACAAGTGGTGTTCCCCACGGCTCAGTACTGGGGCCAGTTCTGTTTAATATCTTTATCAATGATCTGGACTAGGGGATCAAGTGCATCCTCAGAAAGTTTGCAGAGGACACCAAGTTGGGTGGGAGGGTTGATCTGCTCGAGGGTAGGAAGGCTCTACAGAGGGATCTGGACAGGCTGGGTCGATGGGCTGAGGCCAACTGTATGAGGTTCAACAAGGCCAAGTGCCGGGTCCTGCGCTTGGGTCACAACAACCCCACGCAACGCTACAGGCTTGGGGAAGAGTGGCTGGAAAGCTGCCTGGCAGAAAAGGACCTGGGAGTATTGGTCAACAGCCGGCTGAATATGAGCCAGCAGTGTGCCCGGGTGGCCAAGAAGGCCAATGGCATCCTGGCCTGTATCAGAAATAGTGTGGCCAGCAGGACTAGGGAGGTGATTGTTCCCCTGTACTCGGCACTGGTGAGGCCGCACCTCAAATGTGTTCAGTTTTGGGCCCCTCACTACAAGAAAGACACTGAGGTGCTGAAGCGTGTTCAAAGAAGGGCAACGAAGCTGGTGAAGGGTCTAGAGCACAAGTCTTATGAGGAGCGGCTGAGGGAACTGGTATCGTTTAACCGGGAGAAAAGGAGGCTGGGGGGAGACCTTATCGCTCTCTACAACTGCCTGAAAGGAGGTTGGAGCCAGGCGGGGGTCGTTCTCTTCTCCCAAGTAACAAGCAATAGGACAAGAGGAAATGGCCTCAAGTTGCACCAGGGGAGGTTTAGATTGGATATTAGGAAAAATTTCTTCACCAAAAGTTTTGTCAAGCATTGGACCAGGCTGCCCAGGGAAGTGGTTGAGTCACCATCCCTGGAGGTATTTAAAAGACACGTAGATGTGGCACTTAGGGAAGTGGTTTAGTGGTGGACTTGGCAGTGCTAGATTAACGGTTGGACTCAATGATCTTAAAGGTCTTTTCCAACCTAAATGATTCTATGATTCTATGATTCTATTCCAGTGAGCCTAGTGTAGGAAACCTCTTGGCTGCAGATTATTCCTAGTGACAGCTCATCTGAGGACATGACCCTTCAGCCCTTCATCCTTTAGATACAGACAAAGCTACATATTAATTAATAAATTAATATTGTCTAATAGAATCCATCTGGTTCTGACATCACTGGCTACCAGGCCAGCTGTTATGGGGTCTCAAATCCAGCATAAATTCCTCCATGGCAGTATTGATCTACCCCCAAAACTGGGAATGAAGACTCTCATAGCAGATCGCAATAAGATCTGTAAGTTCTTTTAATATATTGGTAAGCCAAAACTTACTTAGCTAAGCATTACCCCTGACTTTCTGAAAAGGGATCCCAAGACAACTGGATGAGTACCCAGAAGAATTTTAGTGGGCACATATTTTTCATTTGGCATTCATCTTCTGTGATACGAGCTCCCTTATTCATCTAATCCATGTTAGAAATTTGTTACATGATCTGATACTGAAGACCCTGAAATGCTAATTCACTACCTGAATATTCTGAATGGATCTGGCGCTATTTCTCTAGCCCTGAATGTTTTGGAAAGTGCAACACAAAACTTGTCTTTATATGTTCTGGGTTTAAAAGTTCTAAGCCAATGAAGCAAATAGTTTGCCCAGTAAGGGAAAGACAGTGTGTCCACTCAAGGAAAACAAGCCTACTGGAAATGAGTCCAACTGTATCCAGTCCTCTGGGCAACTTTCTCCTTTCTAATAGAAAAGTCTGCAATGGTTAAAGAAACCATGTTTTATTGGCAGACAGATAGTGTAATTCATTCTCTCCTATATTGTTACTGAAAACTTGTGACACATTCTCCTTTGGTGTAGATCATAAAGAAGAAAGATCTGTTTGTATGCTGACTAAAATGTAATAGGAAAAAAATTAGACCTGATAAATTCCTGATATCCATGGCTCCTCATGCCCATCCAGTGCCTTCTGTACTAAAGTTTAATTAACATCAAGCACTGCTTTTAAAATGGGCACTACAGCAAATTCTTCTCTGGCCTTAACTTCTGAATTTCGGAGCCTATCAAACAAGAAACAAAACTCAAGTGGGCCAGATAATTAAAAGTTCCTTCTATGCTTTCTTACAAGTGTGAAATCAACATCAAATTGATATTCACAAGTGATGCAGGTGCTGCAGCTGAGTGGCCTTGAAGATACAGCACTGGCAATGCCATTACCAATGTCATCTTAAGTGAATAAAGGAAGTTAGATTTTTTCAGACACATTTTCTCTTGAGACACATAAACTGAGGAACCTTGCCAAGTGTTTCCTTATAGAACATGCTTTGGTTATATGAACTTCAGACTTGCTCTAGAAGTATAACCCAGAATGCACACCAGAAAGATCAGTAGCTGTTAGGCATCTCCGTGACCTAGCTTCTATTCCACTTGTAACAACAGCATTTTTTTCAGAAGAAATTTATGCTGCCTGACATTACACTTTAATTTTAGTAGATAAAACACTAATTTGAATTTTGGCAGAGGTATTCATGACAGTTCAAAGAACCCTACATTATTTTGGTTTCTAAGTCTACTTATAGACTGGAAAACCAGAAAGCTAACCTTGTATCTGTGCAATTTAATACTGCATGTTAAATATATTTGAAGCAGAAAAAAATTTGGAAAACCTATGAGAGAGTTCTCTGTGACAGATGTCAGATGTTCTTGTTAAACAATAGGAGTTTTGCTAGGGAGGAACACTGAAGCAGAAATTATTGGAATACACGGCTGCAATAATGATTTTTTAATTATAGTAGAGGATACATTTTAATATGGTGCTCCCACTCAACCATACTTGGAGTACCACAACTCTCCTCTTGAGCTGGAGAAGTAGAGTTTCTTCCTTATAACCCATGGCTGACTGTGCAAAAGTAACATCCATACTACAATGAAAGGTCAGGATTTTTCCATGAGATAATTAAGATGTGGTGACAAATACTGTTTAAACTTCTAATACATCAAGGCAGCTTATAACCTTTTCATAAACTCTGATAGCTAGTTCAGCAAATCATCGTGGGGCAGCTGGTAGTGCTGTGTAAGTGTAGACTTTTTCCATGTGAAATACAAAGCTGATGAGACAGGAAATAATCAAAATGGGGTTTCCTGACACTGCCTTTTGCCTAGAAACCTACTTTATGATATTCTGTTATTGCGGTTTGTTATCAAGTGTTGAGTTGCAGCACCTCAGAGTTATACAACATGATGTCTTCTGTTTTATCTCCTTTCCCTTGCCCATGATTAGCTCTACAGATGTGCGTGGTCCTTCCCTTTTGCAAAGTAGGAGAAAATGTATTTTTTTTTATTCTTGATGGGTATTCTGCCAGCACTGTTTTGTTTAACATCGGCAACGTTTGGACTGATGTTAACCCTAAGGTTTAACATTGACTTCACTATTTAGTGCAAAATAGATAGAACTATTGTAGAGGTTCCTCTGGAGATTCTTCTGTTCTTCTTCCACATTACTAACATGTGTGCCTTATCACAGAGATCAGTGAGTGGCATGGACTTTTTCATTCCTTTTCTCCTTGCAACATTTTTTTATATACTTGCTTTTCTTTTCTATTGTCTTTCCCTGGCCTAAATTGTTCTTACCTTGGAGTGTCCAGCGTTGCATCTGAGACTTCACTAATACAGTGGAAGAATTATTTCAGGTGTTTTGTAAACTATACTTAATTCTGTTGTCTATAGTTTTATACAGGCATGATATTGCTTATTCATGTTGGTTTCGGTCTACAGTAATCTCACACTTCCTTCTGATATATTTCTACCTAACCTACTGTTTACTATGCTGTATTATTGTAGCTGATTATTCTTGCCTATGTGTAGAACCATGCACTTGATCTTGCAAAATTGCATCCTACTGTTTTAAGATGATTTCTTCAGCTAAATCAAGATCATTTTGAATTTTAATCATGTTGTCCAATGTACATGCAGTCCAGATCATCTGCAATATACTCTCTAATCCAAAGATCAGAGTCTTTTGAGAGAAACAAAGCCAGGATTTCAGTGTTTCCCAGTGTGTCCTTGGGAGGACGTTGTCCCTTGAGTGGGAAATCTCAGTTTCATATGGCAGGAAGCAGTACATTTTTCTGTCCTTCCTGGAAGCTGGACAGGAGCTAGGTTTTCTACATTGGATCAGCAAGTGGAGGTGAATGTCAGCATAGGTGAACAATACCAGCAGTAGTAATCCCTTGCTTTTCTTATTTTCACTGTGTGCCTAAGGAAAAAAAGAGGCTGAGGTTTTTGAGATAGGGACAGGATTACCAGGAAGGGTGGGAAATTAAATGACTCTCAGAAATTTAGCACCAAATTGTTCAAAAAGAGGTCTAGAAACTACTAATCTAAACTGTTTATCAGTCTGTGTGTGAGCCTTCATTCTCATCTGGAAGGACTGATTAGAATACCAGCACTTTTACCTTTTTATCATAGAGGCCTTTATGATTACTTCTGCCTTGCTGGTGGTTATTCTTAACAATATCACCAGTTCCCACGTAAATAAAGAGAATGAGTTAATGGTCAGTGAGGTAGATTAATCCAGAAGGTTCAGATCCGATCACTAGGTGGGTTCCTTCAGCACCCTGAGGAGAGCATCTCCAAAAAAGCACCTTTTTTTTTTGTGCCTGTGAATGACAGCTGCAGCCTCTTAGCTTTAGAGTTGTGCCTCTTCCTTCTCCACTTCTGGAGTTTGATTACTCCTAGCTGTTAGAGCAGTGTGTCTGTTCTTGGCTGCACAGAGACTGACGCAGGGGCTCAGCTCAGGCTGGTGTTCAGACTGATGTTAACTGCAGTGTAGACCTACCTTAACCTGTTTAGCAGGTAAAACTGAAAAGCACTAGGGGATGGCTGCACATATAGTTGTAGACATATACTATTAGCATTATGTATTCCATAGATCAGCAATGCTTAGGAACCTTTACATAAATTGTTTCTGGTTTTCTTATATTTTTCTTTCCTGAGCAGCTCTTCGACTGACACAAAACGGATGCAGTTGTACAGAGAGAAGAGTGTCTGTCTCTCATCACTCCCTGATTTCACCCTGTCAGAAATGTAAAAGTTGTAATGAATCTATGAAATATTAGATTTCCCCTTTCTTTTGCAGGTGAAGGACTGTCAGGAAGATCTGTAGAAGTTATCCTTGCTGTTACTTTGTGTGTACTTTCAGTTGTTCTTTTGGTGGCTGCAGTATATGCTTTTGCAAGGTGAGATTTATGTATCCTTGCCATACCGTGTTTGCAAGCACTCAAAAATATTTTAAAGAAAAGCTGAAACAGTCCTATAAATGGAGCCAATCTGTCATTTCAAAATGTATTGCATTTTCTTTTTTTTTTTTTTCTTTTATGTAGGAACTTAGCGAGGGACTCACAAAGGCTTTAGTCTAGTGAGGGTAACCTCCATAGATGAAGGAGAAAAACCAACTTCTCCAGAGGGTAAATCAGAGCAGTAGCCTATCTTACCCTTTCAGAGCCACTTCTCTCTTGACTTGATGATACAGATCAGAGTATCACCTGGCTAAAGTTAGCATGATGGCTAACCCTATTGACAGCTTGATATGAAATAAATATTCTAAATACTCTTTTCTGTCTTACTAATAAATTTATCAGTTAAATACATTGAAGTCTCACATGTGAAAGAGAAATCGACTTCTAATTCAAATTGTGAACAAAATGTCCATGTAAAGAAGCAGACTGCGTAAGGCATATGTGATGTTAGTTTGCTCATTCACCAGAATTTCTGTTCTTCCTCAGCTGCATCATTCAGGCATCCAAAGAATTTATGTAGGAAAACTAAGAGAATACATAGGCTAGATTCTTTCTGTATGAATTTTAGACAATGTAACTGCTGGATTTTACTAAATTACACTGTTGGAAGGGAGAGCAGAATAAAGGCCAAGGAAGGATTCCCGGCACCCATTTTTCAGTTTCAGCCTGTCTAATCAAACTATTGACGTATCTGTCCTTAAATCTTTTGCATGTTTATTTTTCACTATTATTTTCTGTTTAGAATTCGGCAAAAGCAAAAAGAGGGAGGCACATACTCCCCGCGAGATGCTGAAATTATTGATACTAAGTTCAAACTGGATCAGTTGATCACAGTGGCAGACTTGGAGCTGAAGGATGAGAGATTTACACGGTAAGCGTACTCCTTAGGCAAAACAGTAGTCCAAAGGGGCTGTAGCCATGACCCCTTTCTAACCTTTGCTTGTTTGGAAGTGTTTGTGGTGTTCTTATTTACACAGGTCACTGAGATCCTCTTTCAAAGGACGACCTCTATCCTCAAGACACTTCTCACTAGCTTTTAGAAAATCACTTAATCTTCAGCTCTTTTTACAACAAGATAAAGATCTAAGTGCAAATCACTGTTTAATTGTGTTAGCAAAAAAAGGGCTACATATTTTTAAACATGCAGAATTTCTGAGGTTTTTTGATGGCTTAGTGTTTTGTGTAGACTGCAAACCTACATAAGCATTTTGAAAGAGTCAAACTCCCAGAAGTCCTGGTAAACTATTTCAAGAACAAATCTGTCATTGTTTAATTGACATTTAGAAAGCATTCTTTTCACAAAGGGATTTGCATAACATCTGGGTTTCCATGGAGCTCAGCACACTGGCTATCCTGACATCTATTCCTTTAAGGTGTATGCAGCAATTCTGGGCTATTCATATTTTCTGTTTGACAAAGAATCTTGTCACAGATATTTATCAGAAGGAAAGCTGCCCTTTCTGACTGCCAGAAATATGGATATTATTCACTGAATAAATACAATGATGATTCTCAATAATACATGACATCCAACTGAGTTAGAAATATTTGGTGAACATTCTTTACCTGCCTGTATTTACCCTGCTGTGTCACAGATGAAACACTGTGGTAGGCAGTCTCCTTAAAGATGAGAAGCCTAAAATAGTCTTCCCCTAGCAGTCAGGCATCCTACTGTTGCAGACTAGGAATAGCTGGAAGATGAAAGGTTGTAGCTGTTGACCTGTTTTGTTTGAGTGTGTATATGTCTATGTGTGTGGTACAGAGTAAGTTGATTGCATGTACAAACCTGTTTAAAATAGTGCATACAGGAATGGCTGCTTGTAACAGATGAGAAAACATACTATGAATCATCTGGAAATTATTGACCTAATGGATGTGGTATGTTGTGTGTGGGGCACGTGTCATTCAGATAGCGTTGTTTAGTACCTGCTAATAACAGCGGAAAACATTCTCTGAAGACAGAACCATTGCCAATGCACTGTGATAACTGTGACTGGTATAAATGATCTTGATGGATCTTCAAAATGGCCTTGTTTCCAAAGTGTTAGCTGATTAAGAATGGTACTGATTTTGTTTATATACTAAAGTGTTAATGGATTTTACTTTCAGATACTCTTCATTTTTCTTTAGACGCAAGGAGATATTTGTCATCCAGTAAGTTTTTGTATTATTGAAGCAACACGGTGTGTTTTCCATTCTGTTCTCTTAACCCATGTGCTACCATACTATATTGAATGATATAGTTAATCAAAATGAAACGTCAATCTTTGCAGCTATACTAGTGACAAACAGTGGTATTTGTCATTATGAAATCATGTTTATTTTTAGTCCCTAATGTTAAGGTTCAACAGTTCCACAACTATATTGAAATAAATGAGGGAAATTTTTACATGGAAATTATGACACATTATAACAATATAGCACTGATATATACAACCTATTGTTGAAGGAAATGTAGTGCAAATGTGACATAAGAAACATGCTGTTTCTTTCCTTCGGCAGTGAGAATGTACGTACTTAAGAGAAGTTCTCTTTTTTTCTCAACTACTTTTTCTACTCGCTTATACTGCAGCTGTTTTGTACTATGCCACTACAATCTCAGCAGTATGTCCATGCAGTCAAATCCTTTATCAGCTTGCAGAGTACTATTCTGCCACTTTTCTGTCTAAATCATGTATAGTTTAGATTTGTACAGTCTCAAACTCTACAGGGTAATTGCAAACTATAATATTTCATACTTATGTGCTCTTCATTACATGATTTATGCACAGCAAGGCCTTTACTGAACAGTGCTTCAGCAGTTTTAGTTACATCACCCTTATTTTAATGAGTCAGTCTCACATTTTGGTTTGCAATTTGTCACGTCCTTCCATCTGTATTTTTCTCTTTCCTCCTTCCCCATTCCTTTAATGGCCAAAAGCAAAGACTCTCTTCTTCTGCCATTCTTGTAAGGTACATGATGCAGCTGTTAAATTTTGGATTATTATTTTTCAAACAGTAGTGACACTGAAGCTACAGCAGGCTCCTTGCCCAGGTCCTTTGTTGGACACTACAACAAATTGTTGAAGTTTGAAGTGCAGACACTGAGACTTCCACAGGACAGTATTCATGCCATCTTTTCAACTGGAAGTCAGTAAATGTACTGTGGGACCCTACTAGATAACATACATATAGTAATGAGGGGCAGGATATCCTTTATCTGCTCAAAATTTTTTAGTTTATTACAGCTTTTTTTTAAGCTTTAAAGAATGTTTCAATATGTGTAAGATTTTGTTCTGGTAATGTCAATAACCAAAAGAGACATTTTAGGTGTCTCTAATGCTGTCCTTCATATAGATACATCCTTCCTGGTAATGATGAGTTATATCAAGAAGCTGGCAGAAGCATGGCAGCATGCACCAAGGCAGCTTACTGCAGAACCAAATGTCTAAAATATTTTTGCTGCCTGTTTTCAGACTTCCACAGTTACACCACGGAAGAACTTTAGTACCTGTTGCCTTTGGGGAATAGCTATGTAGAAGTCAACCACAGTCCCAGTTCTTACGTTGTCTTATCATTCTCATGATTTGTGGTTAAAGCAGTGACATGTTAGCATGTTGAATTACTGTATTACATGTTGATGACTACAGTGTAACCTTCACAAACTTACCATGCATTTGGAATGGGACTGTGCATCACTGCATCTGCATAACCTACTGCCATGCGTTGGCTGCATTTAGTCAGCCGTCTCAGCTGTGTTTGCAAAGCTTGCTGTGTTGCAGAATGCTGGTTTCAGTTCATGGCATCTTGTAATTTTATGAGGAAAACATAGATGGACAGACTCCTTTTCCAGGCTGGTTTGTTTGTATTTCTTGGATACTGGTAAATCAGCTGAAATCTGGTCCAACTAAGTACACTTTCTACCCTGAAAGAGTGATGGGGAGTTTGTGTGAAAATCTTAGGTGATAAAAGAGCAGTATAGATTTTTTTCTGTACCTACTAATCATCCCATTCAGTGGTCATTTGAAGGAGATGCTTTGGAAACCAGGTGTTTTGTCATTTCTCAGCCAGTATATTATTTATCATGTTAGCTACTATAAATCAGTAAAAGCATGGACCTGCAGCTGACACCGTTCATCCACAGAATCAAGATACTCTAGCCTACTCCATGAGATCCTTCTTGACTGTCTTTCGTACATTGTCTCTTCAAACGTTCTCGCATACTTAGTGGATCGTGGCCTATGACCTTGGCTCATATTCTCAGAAAATTTTTGCAGCTGGTATCACATGGAAATAAAAAGAAATAGAAAAAGGTTTTTCCATTCTGCAAGAATATGACTGGAAATATTTTTTTATCATTCTTAGCAGACCAAAAATTGAAAAGCTTGAAAAGTTTAATGAACCAAAACTCAGCAAATGTTCAGTATAAGTTAAAACATTTTATTTCACACATTTCTATAACTTTTTAATATTAATTATTTTGCATTACAAAGGGATGTTTAAGTAGAAAAACTATCAAATCTAAAAGTACCAAGTATCCCATTTTGCCAATTTTGAAACTTTTGGGAGGGTCAACATTTTTTTCAAATCAGGAAATTCATGGCAAATCCCAGTTCCCAGTAATAATTTTTTAACATAATGGTCACCAGAAAAAAATTTACTTGAAAAACTTGAGTTTCTGAAAATTACTAATACCAGCTACTACATATACCATCTCTCAGTAAGTCTTTGTTAGACAATTAGTTAATGGGATGTAGTTTCAGAGGGCATGCAGGGAATTAAGTCCTATTGAATTCAGTGGAAAATGAGATCCACTTTATGAAGCCAAAATGCTAACTTTGAAAGTTTTGGGACATACATTGATCTCCGTGATGGTGGAGATGGTATGAGACAGGCAATAACAGAAAAAAACAACCCTTGTTTAAAACGTATATAGCCCATCAGTCTAAACTGGATTATTCATTGGTTCATTAAGCACACTGAATATACATACACTGGGTCCTCTCATCACTTCCTTTTTGTAACATGTCCATAGGGTTTGGCAAGTCACTTTTCAAAGCAGATGTTCATCTGCTGTGAATAGATTCTGTCACTGAATTTTCAGGGTGCACCAGGTTTGGCGAGAGACAAGTAACTTTCCCTGTTTCAGGTGCTCAGCTAGGAATCATAGAATGATAGAATGGTTCAGGTTGGAAGGAACCTTAAAGATCATCTAGTTCCCACCCCCCTGCCATGGGCAGGGACACCTTCCACTAGACTAGGATGCCCAAAGCCCCATCCAGCCTGGCCTTGAACACTGCCAGGGATGGGGCATCCACAACCTCTCTGGACAACCTACTTCTAACAGGAGACAACTTCTCTGGCACCCTACTTTTGCAGTGGTTTCTGCAGCAAGGATAGAGCCATGTAGGTCCTCGTTTCTTAAAAACTTTCCTTGAGAAGTTGCACCTTGTGGTGGGTGCTTTGAGGCTTTTGTTTCATGCTATGTGAGACAGCTTGTCAAGCAAATGGGGCAGAGGTTCAGAAGAAATAGTTCTGAATTACAGACACCGTAACTCTTGCAAATACCAGGTAATTAGAACTCTTTAAGGAAAAGTATTGTATATAAAATCATTGTCTGATCTCACCTTTGCTATATATTGTGCATTCAGTAGGTGTCTATATTTGAGGTAACACTTCTGCACACCCATTACTTTCTCTAGACCAGCCTGTTTCTTTTTTCTTTGGGTGGGGATAGGTGTGGTTCCTGCCTTGCCTTTTTCTTCAACAAGTTTCTCTTTAGTAATCAACTATCAAAAATAGGCTTCCTGAGCTTTGTATCCCAGGAGTACAGGGTTTATGAATGTACGTGTCCTGGTACAATGGAAGAAATGGCCATGTGTTCTCTTTCCTTGGGCCTTTAATATTTAGGAAGGGTTAAGCTCCATATTGCTTTCAATTAACTTGCTAAAAATTAGTTCCTCCGTTGGTCCTAGGAAGTGTCAATGGTGCTTATGAGTTAAGCTTTTTGCCTACATACTCATTTCTGTTTTTTTCTATTTGGACGGAGTTTTAATTCCCTGTGGATTTCAGATGATTGACCCAGAGAGAAAGCCGAGTCTGTGTGACAATATGGTCTTCAGTTACCACTGCCAACACAAATAAATGGCTTCTTTCTAGCTCTATCATAAGTAATCTGAGTGGGATTCAGATTTTTGATAGACTTAAAAAAAATCCCACACATGAAACAATACACTGTTTTAAAAGAAAATCAGATTTAAGGCAATAAAGCATTCTTCATCTTAGCGAATGTTTTTCTTTCCTAGTTTCAAAGTCATACAAGTGGGAATCTGGAATTGTCCAGCTGAAATAGGGAAATTTGCAACTTCCTGGTTTGATTCTAAATTGTGCTCATGAAAATCTAGTGATATCTATATTCTTATGTTTAATACAAAAGACTGGGAAATGTGGAGAACAGGTAGACAAGTATTTGTTCATTGATGAAATACTCTAAGATTATTATTACATATTCCAAGTCAAGAGGCTTGGAAAAAATACTAATTTTTGAAGCCTGAGGATGCTGGAACTGAGCATAGCTGTAAGTCTTTAGTGAGCATACAAAATTCATCCCTTCTGAAGATTCTTACACAACAAACCCAACATATTTGCCACAGTCTTCAAGTTAGACATTAATTCTCATATAAGCATTTCAATTAAATAGTCTTATTTTCTGAGCTGCCAAGCCAATCCAATGTGCACTTGCTACCAACACAAGTGTGAGAGTTCAGTAGTTCTAAAAATCAAGTTCTTCACTTAAATGCCCACAGATAGCTTAAAGTGTCAATCTGTAGATGTCTTTAAAAATGTTTACTGCTTGTGACAGATAATATATGATTATGCCTTAAAAAAATCACCTGTTATTAATATTAATAATGAACTAGAAAGCAACATATGTAACACTGTTTAGTTCATTTCCTGAGCTATTTCAGTGCTTTCCTTCCCTGCTTTGAGTGAAAGTAAAAGAAGGAAACATTGTTGAGTAAGGTAGTGTTGACGGTGCTGCTTGTCTCCTATGTTCTTTGCTGTTGGATCCATGTACCTTCAGCGCTGAAGTACTAAATGACATACCCAGTTTGCTTATGTACAGCATAGATGTAATTTTTATTCCCTGATGACCAAACTGCATTTGCTTACTGCAAAGTAGGTGCAGTAAGCCCCTAAATGCTATCAGTTCGAGAGGAGGAAAGCCAACAGTATTCAAAAAATTACTGGGATGTCAACTGGGAGATGGCTTTTTTCCTGTTGTTCTATGGTGAAGATAGGTGAATTCAAAGAAAAAATGAGTAATTTCTTTGCAGAGACCGCTTATAATTTTGTCCTGAAAAAGGGCCTAAAAAATGTTTACTTTCTGCTCAAAGACAAGTATGTTAGCATGCAATACATCGGCACAGCTATTAAGAATGCTTTTTCTTCAGGAAACTTTAGCTCTATAACGTTGCCAATATTACTAGAAGGTAGTTTCATCTGCCACGTAATGCAAACAACATAAGTGATACAATAAGCACTAGCTAGATGTCTAAACATTCTGAATAAATAGCGTTGCATGTTTTGTTGTCTTGTTGTCTTCTTTTTCATTCTAAAGCCCTCCTTCAGTTGTCCTAGTAAGCACTCTGAGTTTGAGCCTTTTTCTGTGAATTCTTACACTTCTTTTTACTCCTTTGAGATTGACCCAAGGCTTTCACAGCCAGTTTGCTTTGTTTGAAGAGAACTGTCATAACAAAGTATGTACCACAAAGGCATCTTTAGTAGCTTTGAAATTAACTTCTCTGATGCTTAATAATAAATGATTCAACAATTGTATTAATCTCATTTTTTATCTAATTTAAAATTTAAATATTTAAGAATAACTTCATAAACCAAAGTATTTTTAAAGCAAATTGTTGTCTTTTCTACTAAAATTATGGCAGCAGTAGATATTTGTATTTGTATTATAGAATAGTTTTTGTAATATTTGTAGATAAGAATGTATGATTTTTGGAGAGACAGACACATAAAAGGTATACTTAGAGCTTTTTTGAAAGGGCAACTTATCTTTTAAAATGCACTACTTCAAAATTTTTAGCTTGGTCTTCTAGACAAGCTTTATGAGTCTGAGTGCCCAAATTTTGGCTTCTAAATCCATAATGCTGAGACATTCTTAAAATGGGTTCAGAGGCGATGATGAAGACCAAGTTTCAAAGCCATCTGAAAGTCCCCTGTGTATAGATGCTCATGTAACATCTTCATGAAACCTGCCGTGGGATCAAGTTAAAGATTTAATATGTAGCACAGTTTTTAAAATCACCATGTACCAGAAAGAGCAGTGAACATGTGAAAATGAGCATGAAAACACGCACTCATTTTTAAAATCTTCAGAAAAACAGACATAGCTGTTTGGTTTCTGTAGAGGTATACCAATAGCATGGTTCATCTGTCACTTACTTTAGATATCTGCTTAAAATGAGATTAAATCACACCTATTTCTCTTCATTGATTATAAAAGGAATCTAGACTGACTAGCTCAGAAATAGCTGTCTGTATTCAGTCAGATGAATCCTATCCTTATGCTCTGAAATGGCCCTTAAAAGAATGATATTGAGTACATAGTACAAAATGAAGCCTGTCAACGTATATGAAGTTGTGTGCTGGAAGTATGGATTTCCCAGGGCTATATGAGCCCAGAGCACTGTAAAATGATCTGAAGAGAATGATAGAAAGTGTAACTACCATATCCATATCCATATCTGCCAATACCTGAGATAAAAACTAAGCAAGACAGTCACCCAAGATATCTGACATATAATAGTACTTGAATCCATGAGAGAAATAAATCTGGTTCTTTAGTTACTGGAGTATTTAATCTAAAATCCATTAATATGCACAATATTGGTTAACTCTCAGCTTGCTACATTTAACAAAAATCTCTGTTGCAGGTTACTTAGTTATAGAAAATCCATCAAGTAAGTTGATTAAAGTTTTTTATATTGTGGTCATCGGTGAGTCTCAATGTGTGGTTCCCTCCTCTATGTTTATTAGAAAAAAACTCCAAGCTGCGTATAAATCATAAAAGCATGACTAATTGCATGGTAACTGGAGAAATGCTTTCTCTCTCTCTGGGGTGAAGCCTGCATGTCTGTGTTTTAGCTTGGGAAGTAATACAGGGATATTTAAACTCCTCGGGGTTTAAAAACCATGTCATTATGAGAATGAGGTCACTGCAATATTTTATATGTCTAAAACCTTGCAATGTATAAAGTGTTTTCTGTGCGACAAAGAAGTATTATGTACTTTAGAATGCAATGATAACTTTACAAATTTCCATTAATGTCAAAACCTCGCCTTGGAATGCTGTTACCTATAAAAACAATCCTGCCCTACAGTACTGTTAACATTAGCAACATTAAAAATTTGGTGAGAGGGAACAACAAAGGGAGAAAATGCTTCTATTTTAAGTGACTGAAAACAAACCAAATAAGCATGCTGTAAGCAATTTATAATTTTCTGCCTATAAGTATCAGTTTCTATTGAACTGAAAAACTTTGTTTATTAATAAACTGCAGTTAAATAAGAATAACAAGGATGACAAAGAAATCCCCTATAGGTTTCTAATTCTTCTGTCATTACTTTCAGGCCAATAAGCAAGAAATCCTTCCTACAACATGTTGAAGAGCTTTGCACAAACAACAACCTAAAGTTTCAGGAAGAATTTTCGGTATGTTGCTAGCAGTTGTCACAACATCGCAAGACCTTCAGTCGTTTCATGTGTCACATTTCATGTCCATTTTAAGCAGGCAAGGCCGTGAAGGACTCTGGCCTTGATAATCAATACCCAATTACCAGGTTGATTGTTTAGAAAGTAATATTACACTGATTCGGATTCTGCAGTCTACACTGCAACCTGATCAGAATTGTTCACCTAAGTGTCAGCAAAAGATGATCTTCTTTAGGCTCTAGTCTTTGCAAGAGCACCATAATATTTATGTTTTTACATATGTAGTGATGCATATGTAGTTTACCTGAGAACAGTTTATTTAGAAAGAGTTTTCTAACATATATACAGGTATATTTAACTGCGTTAAATAAGTTCATTTTCCTGAGTGATGATGACCCCCAAAAAACAGCTGACATTTATTCTGTGAAATGTTCAGGCCCCAGTCATACTGCCATGGAACTCAGAACTATGTTTTTCTTTCATAGGTTTCAGTGCAGGAAGTAAAAAGCTTGTGCATGGTACTTTGACTTTTGTTCCTCTACAAATAATAGGTCATACTTGTCATGCTCTTGAGAACAGCCTCCATGTGAATAGCCTCCATCTCCTTATATGAGTAGATGAATACAGCAAGCCTGTCTTCCTTTCTGAAAAGAGACCAGCTTTCAAAATATACATTACATATAATGCATATATACTTTCAAATTTAAATCTCAAAGTTTTTAGTATTTTCATTAAGTAACATTTTTACGGCTATCATATTTTTTTTTCTCAACAATATCTTCTCATTATTTCAGAATTTTTATCACCATCATTTTTAACACATACAGTCATTTGCCCTCACAAAAACAATTTGTCAGTCTCCAGTGACTTTATTATTTTGGATTTATAGATTTACCATGAATTGCTTACCAGTTGGATTAACAAAAATGAAGACTCAACAATTGGCTTTTCTTCTGCTAGATTATAATATTTCAGTCTCTGAGGGAAAACCATCAAAAGTGTGAAAAGATTAATGGTATTTCCTACAGCTTTTTTGTTATGCTCCTTAGGTAAAATTGGTCTGGATTTAATAATAAAAAGCACCATAAAATTCTCTGAGCAATAAAGTAAGGAGAACTTTTTTTCCAAGAGCAGAAGTGTTATTTCACTTGAACAAGAGTGATTATAGTTATATTACGCATGACTGAACAGATGAAAAGTTTTACTAGCAATAACATTTTCACATATTAACGTTCATCACTGGAAAGTTTCTAGTATTACTTTCTTTAGGTGTGACCCACATTGGGTAAGCCTTACAGCACTGTAATGCCTTAAAACTTAAACAAGTGTTTTATCAAATCAAAATCTTGGCAATCCATTTCAAATTTAGAGAAGTACAAGTAGCTGAGGCCTCATTCAAGTAAACTATATAGTCAACTTATAATAAACTTTTTTATATGTCATTTAGGCTTCCATATTTTTTCTCCCTGAGCTTCAGCTTCCATGTTTCAGAGTGTAGTGATATCTTCCCAGATGTCTTGTCCAAGGGCACGCAGAATTGCAGGGTAGGTCCAGTCCCTGACTGAGAGTGTACCTGTAGCATCTGTTTTATCAGATGAATAATGGGATTGACAATGTGCTTGAAATGACATCAGAAATGACAATGCACAGAAACAGGCAATGCACACAACAAACAAGCAGACCTCATGACCTGCATTGTTTTCATCCACATTCATTATTTTAGTTTCACATAAATGACTCAAGGCTCCTACAATGTGTGTAGGAGAGGTAAGCTCAGGATATAAACCCATGGACCATTATATCTGAAGCACATAACTAAAAGCATGGTGCTGAGCTTGCTTGGGCTCTCTGGCTGTCTCTGTACCAGTAAATTCAAGTATACCAGGAACTGGACATGAGAATATGATAATTTACACTAATAAACTGTTAGTATATTCCCTGCCTTGAATTTGGACTGTTTCAGCTAGCAGTCTTCCTGGACAATTGCAAGATATGTTTTGGTAAGTAAAGTAGTCTAGGGATCATTTACAATAGGCAGTTTGTAGACAACAAACCTGTTTTGGAGTTTTCTAGCATAAATGTGGCTCTTTCCATTTCACTTAGTCTTGGAATCCAGGGACATTCCTGGTCTCATCTGATTTGCTGGAATGACCAAGCTGCTGTGCCTGGAGATCTCCAGGGTTCAATCTCGGTCCACATGTGAACGTGACCTGTGTGTAAACATGATGAGAAGAGAATCTGGACCTCTGGATCTAGATCCATGTGTTGTCAGAAAAGACAAGTTTAAAGAAACCATAGGGAGCCACAGTAACTGATGGTGGGCACCACCTAGCTGGGATTCAAACTTCCAGTTTTTGAGATGATTCAAGTATCTCCCAATTCCTTTGGGAAATCAAGTTTTTCTAGTAACTGGCAAATTACTGAAACAGAAATACTTCTATAAGTGTTTTACAGTAAGTTCTGTTCATGAATAAAAAAGTGATATACCTCTGAATGTCACCACAGTACCATAAAAGTACTATAGTAAACAAAGTGCAAATTAATTATTTCAAAGTTTTTTGAGTCTGCAAAGAAATATGGTTTCTGTGACAAATTGTTATTGAATCTGGGAATCCAAATAGTCTTTCCCCAATTCTGAAAATAATAATTTAGACTGAAATCCATACTGATGCAGGGAAATGGTATGAGGTTTTTGAGCACTTGCTCAGATAAGGAAGCATCATTACAAAAATAACATAATCTGCTTCTCTATTTCCTCTCTGCTACAAAGTACTGTACAACAGTGCTACTTCTATACTAGTTAACTGGCAAGCTAAAACTCAGAGGAGTGAGGCAAATGAGGCAAGTTAAAGTTCACGACATGCACATGATGTGGGATCCTATGGACCATAACACCTGCAAAATGCCGTAGGCATTTCATCTATGTTCTTCCTTCATGCAAAATTCAATGACAGAAATTTTGTGGGAGAGTTTCAGCTTTCTGAATGAGAGGAGTTTTAACATCTCCACCCTTAGCTGTGTTTTACTGTTCTTATCAACTCCTGACAGGAATGCACAGAAGTGACTCTACTGTGTCTGGAGCAGGGATCTTTTTCTAGGTTGTTGTAGGATTGGGGCTTTACTTCTCTAAAGGATTATTGAGACAAAAGGCAGAGACAACCGAACAGGTAAAAGAAACGTGCCTTGAGTATGGCAGAGGTTGATTCAAAAACAAGGTTTTAAAATAATGTGTGCTTTCTTTAAAGATATTTTTCTACAGCATGTTACAATCTATTTAGGTTTGTATTTACTTCATGTCTGTTAATTATGTTTTTTAATTCTTTAACATAGAGATATAAATGTAAAGTCGGCCATTCTTTAAAAGGTGATTTTAAGTCAGAAACTTTCTTTTTAGAAGGGGCATAATTATTGAATTTTCATCCTAGGAAACATAGATATTTAGAGAGATTTTGAAGGGCACAGATGGGATCTAGTCCCTTGTTAATTTTCAAAGGGAGATGAGCATCTAGTTGTTCTCTGCAATTCTTCCCCTAATTCTTTCTGCAAGGAAATATGTGTCAGAGCTAGGAAGAGAAGTCATGTCCCTTGTCTGAAACTCCTTTACTTTCATTGTGAAAGCATCTTTCCCCTCCTGTTCAGAAGCAATTGCAGTTATATTATCAAGGATATAATTATAGAAATTCAAGAAATTAAGTAGTCCTCATGCTTCAGGCCATAGGATTTTTGTCAGATGGTGAAAGAAACAAATTTTTCTTGGGATAATATTTCATATAATACTGTTCAAGGGGTTTACGCTCTCTTTTATGTCAGACGTTATCCATTGTACAAAATAGGATATCAGATTAGATGAATTATTGACTTGGTTTATTACATCAGTTTTTAAATTACCCCATTCTGCTAATGCTCATATTAAATTATTCTTAATATCTGAACCCATCAAATAAGGCTAACAAAATATTGGAATTAGCAATGAAATAAAAACGCTGGAACAAAAATCACTCCTTTTTTTCATTTTTCATTACGACTTTCATTTATTCATTTATTAATTTGCTAATAGTTGCCCATTACATTTTATTTATAGAATACAAACTGTCTCAAATACCTGGGCAAAAGAGCACTTGAAAATAAGTAACACTGAATCTGATAGTAGGGCTATCTGCCCCACTTTTGGAAGTAGCCCATGTAGAGTAACTGTTAATACTAAAAGACAAATTTGAAGGGATTACTCAGCACAAGTGGCAATAGGTAGATCTCTTCATTTGTATCTTAGCTAGATGTTGAAATAGACTTGCATATAACATTTGTCAAAAAAAGGAAAATCTATTACAGTTAATGTATTTATTAACTTAGAAATTCTGGCTAAATTCTGGGGTTTCTGAGTTTTCTATTCTCTTATCATCACAAGATCATCACATTAATACATTTTCTCCATTAACAAGTTATGAATTTCTCTCCTGTCTTTTACTCAGCTTTGGAAATTATACCTATTTATGTACACAAACACCCCCATCAAATAAGTTCCTCAATATGAATGATTTATCCATCTCTGCCCTTCAGTAATAGCACTAATGACCAGTTATGAAACTGCAGTACAACCCAAAATAACTCTTCCCACCCCTCTCACAAACAGTCCTGTGAACAATAGCTAATTGCCAGTTGTCTCGACTTAATTAAATTCTCATCAGTTCTCATGCTGTGGCAAGAACTCTCCCAAGCTACAGGAGTCAGGAAAAGGCATTATTCAAGAGTAAGGCTGAGTCAGTAGGGCATGGTAACCAAGCATGTGACTTCATGAAAAGACAGAAAAGAACTACAAAAGGTGATAGGCTGACTTTATCGAGACTTGTGAAGGTGAAAGTTCATGTAAGCTTTAATTGTTCAACTTGACAGCCTTGTCTGCAGTGCTGCATCTACCGTTGCTGGTGTAACTGGGGTTGACAGTGAGGTGGAATGCTTCCAGCTGTTCTGCACTCTGTTGCAGAACTGAAGAACTCTTCCTCTTACTGGATGATTGTGTCATTTTTTATATTCACTGAAGGTGAAACGCAAAGGTTTGCTAACAAACATTTATTCCTCTACAGGAACTTCCCAAGTTTCTTGAAGACCTTGCTTCAACTGATGCTGATCTGCCTTGGAACAGGTCTAAGAATCGTTTCCCAAACATAAAGCCATGTATGTGTGTTTACTGATCAACTCCTCCATTTTGCTCTCTACCTTCAACAGCGCAGCATATATTTGGAATGCAACTGTATTTTTGTTTGATCTGCCTTTGAAATGGCGGTACAATCATGTCCACATTATGAAATAATTTTCTGTCAAGTAATCTGTCTTTTCATTGTGTTTTTTTAAAGACAGTTTTATTTGCAAGTAGCTTTCAACTTGCTCTCACAAGCTTTAATATGCAGGTGCAAGAAACTGTAGCCTCAGTAGTTTCTTAGCTTTGTAATTCAAGCCATGTAGCAAACTCTTTAACATTCTTCCTCATTTTTTTTCCCTTTAGTGAGAAGTAATTTTTTTAAACATATAAAATCCACATGTTTGTGCATTCAGCTACCTCAGGAGCCTGGGTATGCTTTCTTGTGGATATGTGTACATGTGCTGCAAAGGTTCCACAGAAGATCAGAGTGACTGTATGATAACTTATAAGCCAAGGCTAGATTTTATCACAGGAGACAGCAGTCTGTCTCTCTGTACTCAACACTGCTTCATTTTTCAGTTAATAAGACAAGAAATGTCATTATTATTTTAGGCATTAACTGTGATGTGAGATGGGGAGCATGGCATTCCTTGGTTAATAATGCTACATTCTGTGCTATTAACTTTTCAGAGCAGCTGTTCCTGCTATCTACTGCCTTGTTCAAGACATACTCTAAGTTACAGTCACTAAACATTTATATTCATGACATGCAATGAAATATAAACAGATAAGTTTCATAAATCTTTAACTTTGTATTCTAATTTTTCTTCCTAAGTTGAGGACCAAACATCAAAATTTGGAATGTTTGGTTTCAGCATTTACTTATTCACATATGACATCTTTCCTGGTTTTTGTCATTTTTACATACATACCATGGGCCCAAATCAGAAACCCTCAATCACTGGGGGGGTTTTCTGTAATAATGAACTTACCTTATGTAAGAGAAGTAAAAGTATGTAAAAGTGCCAGGATCTGGCTCAAATCTATGACCTGGGCAGCAAGTATATAGGAAAGACTATCAGCCCCCTGACCCTGCCGTCTGATTCACACAGAGGTTGTCTGTGCTAGAACAGCATGGCTTAAAGTACACGGGCTACCTTCAGGCAGAGGATCCTCCCATACATACATCAAATCGGAGGTTTGGGCATGTTCACCATTTTAATTAAAAAGTATTATATTAAAATATGTTTGGACATTAGAGGATGACCATACAGTAATGGAAATTGGTTAAATTCCCTTTGTAATTAGTGTTCTACTATGTCAAGTATTTTTAGATTAGCAACAATAACAGTATTTTTGATTTCTTAGCACTCCGGAAACACTTGTTACATGCATCTATGGCTTTTGAACAAATCTTTTAGTTAACTAGACTTTATTTCCATAATAGATAATAACAACAGAGTAAAGCTGATGCCTGATGCTGGTATTCCTGGATCTGACTACATTAATGCCAGCTACGTGTCTGTAAGTAGAAAGTCTCTCACATTTTTAGTATATTTATTTTCTGGTAGACAAGAGAGTCAAAAAATAACTTGCAAGAAGAACAGGATTCTGATTTTTCTTTCATTCACTACAGCTACTGTTGCCATGGCATTGTTCAAGTGACTCCTGTGGCATTGAACATGACTAGTTAAAATTATAAGTTATCCCATTTTCATTGCTAAGCAATGATTTTCAGTAATAATCAAAACTGTGTCCAGCAAATTACTTTCTATAAATTGTCTCATACCATTATCGTTAAAAACAATAGTGAAATTCCCACTAAGGTCAATTTTTTAGGCAGGCATTGTTTGGTCTCTTAGTTCAGGCACTGGAGCTATTGTATATGAACAGGACAATGTAAAGATAACTGAACTGAAAAGTTTCATAGAAATGGTTAATAATTTTGGTGAGAGGGATTAGTATGCCCCTTATTATTTTGTGAAAGTTACGATGGAGGAAAATGCAAATAGGCTTCTTGAAGAAGAAACTAATATTGTATTTCTCATCCTCAGCTTTCTTCCTAGACCTTCCATTTTCTAATTGTGTTCTCAGTAAATTCCTCATCTATATTTGTATCTCATTTTTGTCGTGTTGAAGCTCAAAGTGTGACTTATAATTATGCATTTAATTTGTTGTAGCAGTGGCTGGTGGTCTCACATGAGGTCAAGACTTGATTTACGCTAAGCACTATTCAAACACATAGCAAGTCATGCAGACCGTAGTCTAAACAGATGACACAATAGCAAGTAGAAGTAGTTATTTCCAGGTAACTAAGAGACATTCGCAGAGAATAAGCAACAGAGCTGAGAGCATCTTCCTCTCTCATTAGCAAAAGCTATTTATCCCCTTTATATAGAATGTCCTAACTCTGACAGTTAGCAGACAGGAAGAGCCATGCCACGTTGTTACTTGACGCTGGGACTATACACTGAGAAGGAGACCAGACAGCTTGCAGCATGGCCTAGGCTTTACCCTTCCTGTCACTAAGTGACATGCCAAGGCTTAGGCAGGGAACACTAACAGCAACTTCCAAAAAGCTGCAGCAAAAGCCAGCTGCAGAGAGTGTTCCCTGCTGAGATTTTGCATGTCTTTACTGCATACAGGCATCTCGCTTTTGGTCACCGTTCATCAGTGAAGAGACAACCGTAATGTTACCATTTCTCAGGGCTAAATCTTTCCCCTTTATATCCTCTCACTTTCCATATTCATGGATGTGTAAATATATAAATGCATATAGCTGTAAATATACAACATCTGTGCATGTGTGTATTTATGTACCTATTTATCTAGGTGTATATACATATGCATACATACAAAGAGAGGGAAAGAGAGGTGTTGTATATAGTTTTAACAAACTGGAACTTGGCTGCTACTTTTATTTTCATTGGTTAAACAAGAAAAATTCAGTAACTGAACTGTGAGCTTTGCATCCCTGAACTCTAGTTTCTCACCTCACTCTTAAACTAGGAAGGATTAACATAGTTTCTCACTGCCACCTGTTCTGTATATTATAGATGGAGTAAGTAACAGGCAGCTGTGAATTATAGGGCTATAATTCCAACAAGGATCTTCAGTGGTGCTATAAACCACTGTGTCAGTTGTTTTGAGCAATAAGCAGAACTCTGTGATATTATAGACTGCTAGCTCTACAGCATAAATTTATTGCTATTATTGCTATTGTTATTTTGGACTTTCTGTAGTACATAAGAGTTCCTGTAGGGTATGCTTGGTTTCTTTGAGGAAACAGATCCATGAGAACCCATGCCCTGACAGCATTTACACAGAGTTTTTTCAACAAACTTTCTTCTCCCCAAGTTTTACATCAATTTATAAATGAACTAAACAGGAGAAGCCAACACTAAAATAAAAGTCAACCCCTACAGTAGGTTTCTCAAAGACCTTTTATCAGAGGTGATTTGTTTGAGTAAGCTCCATCCCCGAGTTACAGCAGATCCCTGATGATCACTGGAAGGACGAGGTCGTCAGTGTGGTGTATAGCTTGCACTAGCTCTCAGACAGCTCTTTAGTTTCTCTGGCTCCACTGCTCCTTAGCACTATTTAATTCTCCTTTGTTGGCCACCTCCTGACACAGTTCTTGGTGGCCTCTGGCTGGATCTGCAGTAAGGCTAATATGAAGGCTTAGATATTTTTACATGGGAATTACTGACCTGATGTCCCTGTAATTCCTCTGCTAAATGCACTTCTATTAGGATATCATTCCCCAAACTTTATTAGAGCATTGGTTCATAACTGATCTACATGGTGGAAAAAATGTCATTACTTCCTTAGGTTTCCAAGGCCATCTGCCATGCAATGATTAGCCAGGCCTATGGCAATTCGTTTAGTATGTCTGACAAGGTTTTAGCCTTAGGCATGGTAGCTACAGGCACAACTATGAGTCACATGCAAACTCTTTTTTTCCCTTCTAACCATTATGTATTAAATATCTTCTTTTTCTTAGGGTTATTTATGTCCAAATGAATTTATTGCAACTCAGGGACCATTGCCAGGAACAGTGGGTGATTTCTGGAGAATGGTGTGGGAGACAAGAGCAAAAACACTTGTGATGCTTACACAATGTTTTGAAAAAGGACGGGTAAGTTATCAGTGTACCAGCTAACAGCATTTGATATAATAGGAAATTCTATATGTAGTTTCTGTCAAGATTATAATATGATCATTGTTAATTAGTAATCATCTCACTGCAGATAAGATGTCATCAGTACTGGCCAGAAGATAATAAACCAGTGACTGTGTTTGGGGATATAGTGATTACTAAATTGATGGAAGATATTCAGATAGACTGGACCATCAGAGACCTAAAAATTGAAAGGGTAAGCCAGAACCGGAAGCTGATTGAATAAAACCCATCCAACACCTCAAAGAACATCAGATGTGCTCCATCCCACCATTTTTAGTGCACTGTACTGCCTGGTTTTCCTGCATTTTGTTTTCATTCCTGGTTTTTTTTTTTTCCTGAGGATTTTCTCCAGTTTCTGTCACAAAGAGCTCAGATATTTGTCCAACATGCCATGAAGGGCCTATCAAGGTTACTGAACCTCTGGTCTTGTGGGAGGTGAAGTTTCTATTTGGACACCTCAGTTGTCTCTTCTAGAAAGGAGTAATCCTAACCATTCTGGGATCAGACAAATCCCTTTGAATGTATCCCTCTCAGATTAAAGGGCAAGATTCTCTGGTGCAGCGCAGCTGTTTTGCATTGTACCACCAGCCGTAGTGGCCTCCACCCCCAGGAGATTCACCCAATATAAATGAGAATCATCAGTATTACTCCCACTCTTTGTGCTGGGAAGGGTGTGGGGGGTACAGCATAGATGTTCATCTTTGTCATGATCCACAACTATAGTTTCCACTCTTTGGAAAAATTAGCACGCAGCATTAAGTCAGACCAGCAGGTAGGCTCAGAAAGCAATCTGGGCATAATGACCCAAGATGAAGTCAGCCTTCTTTTGCACTCCCAACATTGACCTGTGTTGTATGTAGTGCAGCCAGATGCTAGGACCTGAACTCAGCTATCCAAATACGTGCGTTACCATCCCGTGGCACATGCATGTGACAAAAGGAACATAGCAGTTAGGGGATTGTCTCAGTGGTCACCCCATAGGGATGTGTTGTGCGCATAGTACAGGAGAATTGAACATTTTAAAACGCGTGAGAGAAGACAAACGAGTAAACAAGACTGGAAAAGAGACTATTTACAGTAAAAATGCATTTAAGTAAAATGCGAAGTCACCTGTGTTAACCAGGGTGAGGCTGAAAAGAAAAGACAACGTAACCCAAATTGACTAAGTGATCCATTTACTATAGCTGAACTACTCTGCACAAGAAGCTATGTCCTTTATAAGCATGTCATTAAATGTGCCATATTGCTGGCTTTAAGATTGTACTTCATCTTCCATTCACAAATGGATGGCTTCTTGATGATCTTCCAGTGAAGGTGAAAAGCATATGTGAGGCAAATCATTCACAATTATTGCCATATTGCATCCACAGTCACTTCTCTTTTGGTTTTATGATGATCAATTTAAAAAATACAGACCCAAAGCAGTTGCCACACATAATTGTTCACAGTTGTTCAGTGTGTTTCTTGCAATCTGAAAAGAGCAAGTGGTTGGTTCAAAAAAAGTTAAAAAAAAAAAAAACTGGTTCATTACACAACAGTTGATTAAACTGTGGTACCCCTTACTGTAAGATATTGTGAGTGCTAAAAACTTACAGGGCTTCATAAAATCTGAATAAATTAGTAGAAGAAAATTCTGACAAGTGCTATTAAATATCGAGATACCACCTCTGACTGAGGCAGTTCACAAGTCACAAACTATTAAGAATGGAAGGGATATTCTGTGGAACTATAGATACATTGTTGTCATGTTTTATAATTTTCCCTAAGATTTTTCCTTGACTACTGTTGGAAACAGGATATTGGTTTAGACAGGCCTTTGCCATGATCCTGTGCTTTTATTCTTGCGTCCTTCATAGTTAATTTAGATATCAGATCATAACCTGCTCTTTTCTTTGAGTTACTATTGCTGCTGCTCTGACTGAGAGGGCATCAAACACTTAGAAAATATATCTGTGTTTACCAATGTATGTGTGTTTGTAAGATCAGTCTTAGAATGGCTGCTTTTTCCTAAACAAATTGTTGAACCAGTTCACTAAACTTGTAAATGCGCTAAAGAAACTTCAACCTGTAGTCTACAAATTACATTGATACAGTGACTGAAGTCAAATGGAGAGTGACTGCTGAAGTCATTAATACTTCCTGAAAAATGGACTTGGTGTCATCTCTCAAAAAACCTGCCATAAGATCTGTGCACAGCAAATTATCCATTGATACAAGTACATCTTACAATTATTATGCTATTCTGACTTTCTTCTTTACATGAAATTGCTGAGAAGGTTACATGTAGCTTACTGGATCTTCTGTCACATTTCTTCTGTGAAAACTGCCTTATTTTATATTTTTCAGCATGGAGACTGCATGATGGTGCGGCAGTGTAACTTTACTTCTTGGCCAGAACATGGAGTCCCCGAAACTACTGCACCAATTATCCATTTTGTAAAACTTATCCGTGCAAGTCGAGCACACGATAATACACCGATGGTGGTTCACTGCAGGTAAGCATATTCACCAAATCATCATTTAGTATCTTAGAATTTCAAGTGCATATTAAAGCTCAGGGAAGTTGCCAGAAGAACAATGAAAACTGAGTGCACAGGTATGGTTCTAGTACAGACAGCAGTGAAGGTTTGTCTAGCAGTGCTCCTTAGTCCTTTCTAGGAGGGAAAATGCCAAAGTGTGTCTGTTCTTCCATTCATGGAAATCCCATTGAGGTGATGCCAATGAAACAGTTAATTCAACGAATACCATAAGGTACTGCTGGATTTATCTCAATTTTCCGCTTTATCATAAGAAGAGGAATAGTAAATGACATGTTAGTTTTAATTACTTCTATTATAATTATAGCTTATTTTAAGAAATAAGTATTAAAAACTGTATTTAAAATGTACATGTCACTTAGCAAAAGGAGGAGACTGTTTGGGAGCCACAGAGAATGACAAATAGGAATAAGGGTTTGCATATGCCAGATTTCAAGGCTGGATGCCTGTAAGCAGCTAAAATCTATATTTAGGCTCTTAAATAAATGGTCTGGTGGTTAGAGGTGTTCAGCTGTCATAGTTCCCATTGATTTCATACTCAACACCCTTAAACTGCTATTTCAAAGAGTAAGTGTGTGGGGAAGGCTAAGTCTTCAGGAAAGTGGTGAGTGTGTCTGCATTTCATATGCAGGTCAGTGTTCCCACTGAATGAGTGGGCACACTCCAAAATAGCGATCTGAACTCTGAGGTCTGCAATTGATTCTTTGTCTCATTCTCACTCAGTGCGAGTCTGGAAATATGTGGAAGGAAAAGCTGAGTTTGGTGCCACAAATCTCTTCCCTAACTGTCCAGTTTATCATGCATGGCAGTTCTTTTTATTTGTCCTCGGTATCCTACAGGTGCCACCACAATGGGTGATAAAGCCTCGTTTTATTTGATATTGTTATCATTGACAGTTTGACATTTCCCTCTACTGCAGGGGCCAGAGACTATTACAGGAGAGAACTACACGGTCTTCACATTTTGAGGACACTTATATTCTCTGGGGCCCCTCTGCAACGAATCCTATCCCCTTTTCAC
Source organism: Harpia harpyja (assembly GCF_026419915.1). Lineage (NCBI taxonomy): Eukaryota > Metazoa > Chordata > Aves > Accipitriformes > Accipitridae > Harpia > Harpia harpyja. Next base: position 11,029,034 of record NC_068962.1, on the reverse strand, counting down.
AACACAGATACGTAAAGGGACCACCATGGGCCAGATACTCCACCTGTGCTCAAATTCCTGATGGTTATAAAGCAGCATTATGTGCTCTCATATCCAGAAAACTCATTCATTACTTTCTGCTCATTAGATCTTGCAGGTTGAAGAAAGTTTTGCTATACATTTCCTGATTATCTGCAATGATATACCCTGCATTTATTACACCAATTGCAGGGAAGTCTGATAGTGATTTTGAGAAAATCCTGTTCGTTTTCAAACCTTTAAATAAAACACCACCAGCTACCAGCGTGTCTTGCACGCTCATCCTCCTTTTAAAAGTATTTTCTTTTAGATGTTTTGCTAGATCCCATGTTGTTTTGTCTCAAATACCAAAAGCATCACAGAATCCAGGTATGATTTCACAAAATCTTGTGATTTTTTTTCTTTGAATTAATGAGCTCTAGAAAATTCACAGAAGAGCTGTAGGACCATTTTTCCACTTATACAGGCTTGGTTTAGATATATCTCATTTGTCCAATGCAACCCCTTGTAAAATCAAGATCACAACATGGCTCAAATCCAGATTTCACTTGATCCCAATCAGCAAGGAGACACACACACACAGAGAAAAGTAACTACTGAAAAAGATTAAATTTTTTCTGAAGTTTTTTTTTCACAATAAACTTAATTTAACCAGAATATTCTAAGAAAATATTTTATACTGAAAAATTAACATAAAAACTTTATTTTATCTTGTGTATTATGTTTGCAGTGCTGGTGTTGGAAGAACAGGTGTTTATATTGCACTTGACCATTTAACCCAACATGTAGATGACCATGATTTTGTGGATATCTATGGACTTGTAGCTGAGTTAAGAAGTGAAAGAATGTGTATGGTACAGAATCTGGTAAGATTTACTTATTTAACTATTTGTTCTCCTGTTGTTAAAAAGTTAATCATCTGATCTCCTTCAAAACAAGACTAGAAAGCTCGTAACAATCAGCTGTCAAATACATTTTCAACCAAATTCTGCTTCTATTTGGATTTCAAGCATTGTACAGATGTGTATGGTTTGTATCTATTTCAGTATATTTGGCCAACAGTCTTGACAAGTGCTGAAAGAGTGCTGAGATATTTAGGTTTTAGAACTTGAATCATAATTTCTCAGACTTTGAGAAAGTTCATTTCAAGTTTTGGTTGAAGAACAGTTGTTAAATAAAAAATGGATTTGCTCATGCACTACTTAATTTGACTTTATTTACTACTTAACTCTATTTTTTTGTGTATGTATATGTAGCATAGTCCTCCAAACTTTTAACTTTACCTTTGACCTCATTAATGATTCCTTGATTCTTTTTAAACTGCTTCAAATAAAATAACACATACAATAGAATTAAGCACAGACTTCAGAGTTTGCAAAATCAAGGCAATGGTGGGGTCTGGGTCTAAAAAAGTGCATTTCTGGCAGACTTATTGTGTATGGATATAAGTTAGTGATGACCTGCTGGTAAGGAAGACCTCTGCTGTATCTGGAGATCTGGGTATATGTAAAGGAGTAATAGCAGAATTTAAAGCTGATCCTGAATGCCCAGTGGAATGGAAATCCAGCTGTATTTGCGTAAGGCTTCTGGCATAAGCCTCCTGCAGGCCAGGTCTAACCCAAGGCAGCTGCCTGAAGCCTTTGAGCCTACAGCATGACTTACCAACTTCTCAGTATGGGTGAGCAGTTTCAGGATGAACTTCCACATGACTGATGGATTTAAGCTGATTTTAATATAAGGAGACTTGTTCCATTAGGAATGCAATTCTGCTGTTCTATATCATGTCAGAATATACAAAGAGCAGTTAACCTCTCTTCAGCAACTGCACTTCAGTAGTTTTTTTGAGACCTTCTGGTGATACTCTGTCATGCTGTTTCTTGTAAGGTGCTGTCTGATTACCAATTGCTTTCAATTTTTCTTTTTGGAGTCTTGATGCAGCTAAACAATTGCCAGGACTTTCCTGTGATGATGAATTCTGGGAATACCTTTTTTTTGGTTGTTGTTTTACACTTTTGGCTAGAAAGAGAATCGTCTGACAATAAGGCGGAGGCTGGAAGACAATTTAATGGGACCACCCCCAAAATAAAATCTTAAAACAGTGAGACATTTGATAAGATCAGTGTATGTTTTTAAAATGTGCATCTTCATTTGCATATTTTGGAAAAGGCTAAGAAAAGATGTGCCAAAATGCAATAGAAGATGATGGTCTCATATTTCTGATTTCCAAACAGATCAAGTATTGATCTATATGCTACATGCAAAATCCTGAGACAGGTTGTTCTCTGTCCGGGTCATTTCTAGCTCATGTTTGCAAGACTACAAAAGGCAGATCAGCAACAAAACTTGCCCCACGGGAACCAAATCTTGTAAATTTTTATGGCAGATTCAGTAGCCAAGCTATTCTGACAGTTCTGTTATAAAACACTGTTAAGTAGTCTATGGTTCAGTTTTTATGTGATCAGCGCAGAAGATATAAAGAGAGGAGCAATTCCTTCCCAGAACTCAGTTTAGAGGTCCCTCAGTCAAACTGTCTGTAAGATCTATGAGTAAAATAAATAAAAACTGGTTGTTCTCAGACCTGGTTTTTGCTTGATTATAGCTTCAAAATAGTTTTCCTTTTGCCAACTCTCTGTTACTGTTAGCCCATGGGCACAGAATGGCCCACATCTGTGCAATTAAACACCTCTGCAGTTACCACTCTCTTCACAAGATCTCTCTAGGGAACAACCCCTAGTCTGCAGTAACTCCTGAAACACACCTGGAAATTATTTGAGATAGTGCTGGTTCAAGTGGATCGAAACTATGTGAGGGACTATCCAAGCAATTTGAAGTAGTTTGGGTGATCAGGTTCCACCAGCTGGTTATGTACCCAGACACTGTTTAATTCCCTAATGTAGATATAATTTCAAAATCCTGGTACTCTGCGTGGTGGCCTGTACAGTACCAAGGCCTGCCCCTCGACTACGTGTAAAGCGCATAACCTACTCGTTAGTGAACTTTTTTATTCTTTCTCCCACTTCCAATCATAAAAAGGCTTTCAGTTAATTAAGAATGTCATTAATTCCAACTGGGAAAATAACTTGTCACGCATACATTCCCCAGGTATCCTGCTTCACTCTCCCTGACAAACCCAGAAAGATGGTCATTGCTGCATGCTCACAAGTAGCTGCGTGAGTGCAAGAGATTATGGAGCTTTCAGAGTCTGCCTTCTGAATTGGAGTAACCAATCTAAACTCCACTGAAACTTAAGACCTTCATTCTAGACATCCATATTTGTCCAGTGGATCTGTTAAAGTTTATCATCTTGCCAAGTCAAGTAGAAAGGCTAGTTTGAAGTAATGCCATGCTATTGCTTCAGTAAGCAAGCTATTGAAAGGTGTAATGGTACTGTGTACTTCAGGGGCCTGTGAAAGTCTTGTTTTAATTACCCGTGGCTCTGGAGCTGTGACCCTAAAACATACACACGTAAGCAAATTTCTCTTATAAATCTGAGACACTTGAATTGAAAATCGATGGCAGTTCTGAAACAAAATAGCAATTACTGAGCAGAAAAATTACACTAATGTATTTAACTGTGCAAAAGTCAAGGGAGTTAGTTATTTTGGTCATCTCCATCTGTGGAGATACTAAAAACCCATCTGGACAAGGTCCTGAGCAATGTGCTTTAGCTGACCCAGCTTGAGCAGTGGGGGGTTGCACTATGTGATCTCAAGAGGTCTTTTCCAATCTGAACAAATTGTGATACTGTGATCTGGCTCATTTTCTGCATCTGCATGCACAGTACTTCTCCTATGTGAAGATATGCTTAATCCATTAATTTTCTTTCTGTTTTCATTCTTTTCTTTCATTCTTTATTTCATTCTTACATTGCCTTATTTTGTTTTTCTCTTTTCAGCAATCATTACCCAGAGTTACTTTATGTCCTTGGAAGTGTCAAACTAACTTCAGTTGCCCACTCTCTGCATTATAGTCTGTTAAAAGTGATGCTACAGTTCAAGAAGTATCACTAAAAATAATGTGGTTTTTTGCTCTTAGCAATGGTGCATGCTCCTAGAACATGTAGATTTAGATTTACTTGAACTTTTGCATTTGAGTGCACCCTGCTGGTTTTCTCTATGCTAGAAAGAGGAAAATTTCCTTACCTAAATATAACATTTGTGTAGTTCAGTTTCTTCAGTCTGAATCTGGTGGCAAAAAGTAATCAAATGTCTTTTCACAGAACAAACCTTTACAGAAAGTTGTGGAACACCCTATTAGTCTCAGTTATGATTAGTTTAATTTCATATATCTTACTGGGCATAAGGATTAACATGTTTTGACAAATTTTAATGCATTATGCCTCATAATGAATGAAATCAGATCGGGCATATATGATATGGTCATCGAAGTACTGCGATTGATGAGCTAAACTGCAGTTACTTTAAGAACATCTAGATGTTATATAAAAAACTTAAAAGTTTTGGGGGTTTAGAATTACATTTTTCTTCTAATCAAACGTCTTTAAATTCACATCTTACAGGCACAATATATATTTTTGCATCAATGTGTATTGGATCTGTTGACAAGCAAGGGAAGTAGTCAGCCCATATGTTTTGTAAATTATTCAGCACTGCAAAAGATGGACTCTCTGGATGCCATGGAAGGTAAGGAGATGCAGATTGTCTCAAAATTATTTTTTCATAGCAGGTGCATTGACTTGTCTGACTAAGAAGAAGAAGAAAAAAAAAAACTTTGACATACTTTTTTTGCTTCAGAAGTGTAAATTTCTAGCATTTTGCTGCTCTTCAGTCTCCTTCATAGTAATAGTCATTGCTCAAGCTTTCTTTCCACTTTTTTCCCTGCGAGACCTTTTAAGTTCAGCCAAAACAGTTATCTGCCATTAGTTACTATTTGTTTATGAGGTAGGTTAATGTAATATATCTGTTTCTTTTGTAGGTGATGTGGAGCTTGAATGGGAAGAAACGACCATGTAAATACTCAGACTAAATATTAAAGATAATGAGATTTTGAAAGTCAAAGTCATATTTTTCTAAGCACAGGAGCCAAAGTGAATTCCCCTATTTTGGTGATTAAAACACACACAGATGATTGAAATATCTTTCCTTCTATCAATGTGCCTTCATAAATATGTTAAAGTATTTTATGCAGATCACTGAGCAATAATGATTAGGAGTACTTTTGCACAGACTACACTTCTGGTGTTATATGAATACTGCATTCAGTATGTATTTAAATAGAAAGTGTGTTTGAACATACTCCTTTTTTCCAGTTACCTTTGTAAAAGAAGAAAAATGAGCCAAATATGATGTAAAAATTTCATATTCCCATTGAACTTATTTTGGTGTGAATTTGCTGTGTTCTTTGTGTGTTGGTTTTAAGTAAAAGCTACAGTTCCTTGAATCATTCTTGCTAGATTGGTTTCAATGTTGTCAACTCTTGCAGATTAATTCCAATACCATCACAGTGATCTTTACCTAACTGTATGTTCTTGTGTTTTGAATCTTTTTTTACGAGTGGTAGCATATCAGCTCATGATCCTGAACAGCTGAAGAGTCACCTTCTGACATAGGGAGGATTATTCAGCTTTTACACAGCACACAGTAGCTCTTCAGGGACACTTGGGGCTATTTAAGCCATCTTATAATCAGCGGGTTGTTTTTTTTAAATATACAATGGTGATTGCATATGTTCAGTGCTGAAGAAAGTATTTTACATTCCTGCTACTTTTTCAAGCAGATAAAACAAAGTAAAACTATGAATTTATTATATATTACAACACATGTTAGATTGACTTGAGTAATAGAATGTTTATAATTCAATCACATTTCTTGAATATAACATTGTTCAGTATTTTGAAAGGTTACTCAAAACTTAATAACAATTTATTCTATAACACAGAGTTGTCACGTAAAAAAGTTGTTGCTCCTTCCTCAGGTTTGGCAAATCACTGTAGACACTGAAAAGTATGGGAACTAACATTTGGAGATTTAATAAAAGAAAACATCTTCCACTCCCAGTGATTACCGTTACCGGAAATAGATCTGAAACAGGAATGAGAAAAGCAGGAAGCTCTTATCTGAGAAGCAAAGCAAAACCTGGTAGGGTAGGAAGACTAGAGAGATAATTAAACAGGGTGCCCTCGTTTTACATGGAAGTGACAGTATTCAATTTTATTATTGGGGGGAAGGGTTGGCTGCTAAGTTTTTCTCTGTGTAAAGAAATGTATCATTCTGAATAATACTAAGCTGTGACCTTAACCTGAGATGCAAAACACAATAGCGAAGAGGCTCTGGAGTTGCCATCTTATGTTCTCTTTAGACAGAAGAAATCCATAGCCTTGTTGAGGCATCAAGCTCAGGGAAGTCAGACAAACCTCTTTAGAACCTTGAAAGATGTATGTGTGTGGGTGTGTTTGTGCACACACTCTGAACAGAATACTAAATGAACAAAACTTTCCATCTCTTAACTGTAGCTACCAGACAGAAAATGCTATACAGCATGTAACCTGATACTTTTTCAAAAGTAAATGATGGTAGGTGTTTGATGTCTTTTTAGAAGCTGGCAAGGATGGTGCAGTGAGGACCCTTTGTAATTTAGCAGAAAGTGCCAAATATCTAAAATGAAAATCAAAAGACAGCATTTAAGGAGATGGAAATGGTCTACAGAGATATTTTGGGCAATCTGTCTTTCAGGAAGACTGACGGTATTGTAAACATCACCTGTCAAGCTAAAAAGAAAACAATGCCTTTTAAAGCTGGATAGAGGGAGAGAGAGGTGATGTCCACAGCTGTTCAAGTCTCTGGCAAAGCATTCGGTACAGCTCTAGTTTCATTTGGTTCCTATGAAACATGTGTTCTTCATTTATTATACATGTACTTTAAAGTATTCTGACAAATTGCTTATAGGGACATACAGATGTTTTTCATGATTTGTATTTGTTCTTGGTAGCCATACATGCAGCACTGTGATAAATTGACATTATAGAGTCATAATCTTGTATAATCTTATATCCACAATGGTGGAATATCGGTGTGTGTGTCATTCCTTTCGATTGGAGGAAAAAGCTAAGAAGCCTTATGCAACTTACAGGTGAACTCCAGAAGTTCCAAATGTGCTTAAGTGTTTTCTGTTTTATAAAATACTTAATGATGAAGATTCCTACATCCTCCTTACAGGATCTGCCTGGGGTCAAATGCTACATTCAGTAGCATGCTTGTCTGACAACTTAGATACTAGAAAATGTGACTCTCTTTTCTGTAGAGGCAAAGTGAAAAACTGAAAAGTAATTCAAGTAGTTTATTGTACAATTTAATGTCAGCAATCTGATACAAGCTACCTTGACACATTTTGTATTGTCTTTAGGGTAAAAGCCAATATTCAGTGTAAACTGGCCACAACTCATAAGACACATGGTCAGGGAAAGAAGTAACTCCAAGCAATTGTCTCCAAGAACTGGTTTTCAGTGTAAATACAGCAGTAGTTCACTGACCTTCTTGTATGCCTGCCAGTGATTTACAGGGATAGGGGAGTATCTGTGTATCAGGAGATCTCCTCAGTTCAGTCATGAAGAAAGAATTTCCACATAGTCTCTTGTCTTCCAGCCCTCCTTCCCTTATGCAATGACACCTATGGTGCTACTGACAGAACTGGCGAGCTGGAGGCAAGCAGAATTTGCCCAATCGCTATTTTAAGAATATATATATATATATATGTAAAGCAGCACACCATTTTCATTTTTAATGCTGCCACTCAATTTTCTACAGATTCTTGGCACTACTAATATAGCAAGAGTGTACTCTATCAAAATAAGAAACTGAATGAATAAAAACTGGAGAAGAATATACAAATGCTATAGGGTGATTACAATTGTATTGAAATTAGGTCATACTGTATTAAATTATTCAGGCAATTTCTGTAGAGACTGATATACCTCCATACGTAGAAGAAACAGTCTTTATATATATATTTATAGCCAGTTCTGTTGGATATCATTAGAAGAGGCTACTGTCAGTGCCTTCAAAGACTGATCTGTTCTATTTACAAAAGTAATAGAAAGACAGCAGAACACCACATTCATGTTGAATTTAAAGCCCTTTTTTTATACTGTTAAAGGAGTTGATAAAAATAATTGTGCATTCAAACGTGCTTTTACTATAAACATGGAGCTATTCAGTAACTTAATTTCAGAACATTATGTGAAATATTAATAACATGTATTAATCTGTGTAATACCATCTGTGTACTGCTGCAATACAAAGTATGCTCATATGCAGTTACTAAGACAAAGCAGAAAAGAGCAATGAATCGATCACATTTCATACTAAGGTAACACAACAGTGAGCTTTCCTGGTTGCACACAGAAGTTAAAAACCCTCCTAGATGTGGACATGAATTTGCAGGGATTCAGGACACAAAGCCCTGTGAGGTTTGTGGGCAGAAGCTATTTTTTCTGAAAATATTTTGACAGCAAGTTAAAATAAAACTTGAAAAGTACCTGTTTCAGAGTATGTATTACATGTACATTAAGCATTACACAAGATCATCGTCTATCCATGGAAATAAAGAAACAATAAAAACGGACAGATCCAAATTAATTTTTGTTTTAAGAACTGTGAAAAGTATCCAACTAGCTCTCTGTTTTAGGGGATATACATATGGTAACAATGAATTCAGCGTTGTTTTACAATTAAGCTACGTGCCCATTCAGTGCTGCAAAACCTGCAATGCATTGAGTGCAGTAGACTGTAAGTGGAAACCATTAACACACAGTGTTGGTCCTATCTCTGTCAGGTTTGATTTTAAGGAAATGAGTCAGAGAAAATGAACTGAGGGGTGATCTACTGTTTCACCACTTTTCCATGACTGTGGTGTCACCACTCTATGTATGGTGTTGAAAAGACAAGTCCTCCCAATATTGTTCTCCATGTTCCGTTCTGTTATCTAATGCTGCATTGCTTGTCTATATGTGACTATATTAGAAGGAATTGTAAACAATAATATGGATCAGCTGAATTCAAATACTGCAGTCATGATCTACAGGCATACATCATTCTCAAGTAAGGTGTGTAGTGGTCTTGCTTCAAACCTTCTCTCTATCTCTTTCCCTATGAGTTGATTTCCAGATGACATCACGGAATATCAGCTGCATTTTTGCGCTGGCTCTTGCCCAGAATACATTTTCTGCCCTGTCCTCAGCTATGGTTACGAGGGATGAGACAAGTGCAAACCTACTCTTGTGCTGATCTCAGAGCTGAACTGTGGTATCAGTTGCATGTCTCTGCAGCATAGGCACTGTACGCGATTGTAAGGATAAACTGGCTTCCTATCCAGAAGTTCCCCCTACTGCTATAATAAATTCTGATATAAATTTTGGCGCTGGTCATTGTTCAGTGTCAGCTGAAGACAGCAAGAAGGATCCAATGTTTGATATTTTGCATGGTGATTCTCTTTTCCCAATGACTTTTCCCAAACGATGCTGAACTAATTACTTATTTTAATTACTTATTCTCACAGCTCCCTTATCATGTAGGCCCTTTCTCAGATTCCACTATGTAAAGAAAACTGAAAAGCAATGGCTTTTCAGCACTGAATAACAACGTCTGTGATGATACATTTCACAGATCCCACATCATCAGGCAAAGTTTGCGATGAAGTTGTGCCTCTATATTTCAGTTGAAAGACAACATTTAGAAGGTTTCAGTTATATTTGGATCATCTTACTCTGCTTGTTGATTGGTGTTACCAGGGTGATCTTTTTGTAGGATGACAGCTGCACCCAGCTATCCACTGTAATCATGAATAAACCATTCCAGTACTCTTTACAGTCAATAATGAGCTGAAGGAAGTTTTACAAGGATGTTCCTGAAATATTTTGCAGGAGATGGAGTTCTGAATGATATAAAAAGAATACTTGGATACTGGAAACCTAATATGCAACTACAGCTCTACCATTCACAGTTGCATTCCATGAAGCCTGCTGAGCAGGAAGTGTGTCCTACAACACACGGAGCTTATTTGGGACAACGTAACACAACCTTGGAGCTGAGTACTGCAAGACAAGGCACTCTCACCAGCCGTGCAGGAAAGCACTTAAATAAGGTTTGCTGTAAAATATTGTTAGCTCACCTGAAAAACACAAATACAGGGAACACCTATTATGACAGCTGGTAACATCCTTTGTGATTCAAGTCAGTGCTAGGAACCAAAGGACTCTCTTTAGTCAATCCTTTCACTAATCTTAAATATATAAACAAATATTTTGACACCACAAGTGTAGAACACAGGCAGACAGGGTATAGACAGAGAAGAGGATTTTCTTCCACTATTGGGGGCATAAGCAAAAAAGTAATTAAAACTGTATGTCCCTCTCTCTCCCTCAGGCTGCTGTCTGCATGTGCTCACCAGTTGGGGATAACTGCAGATACATAAAATTTATCCATTTTTAATTTGATTAATATATTGGTAATCCCTTTCTCAGAACCCGGCATGTAACAGTTACAGAACTGTGCCTTTTCATTTATCAGACTTCTGCTGGGATTCACAATAGCTCCATTTAACTATTTTTCTTACAGAATTCTACTAATTCTCTGTCAGTATTACAGAGACAACACACATAGTGTGAATCTGGGCTTGCATATTGTGCGCAGAATTCTGCAGTGAGCTGTGATAACACAATACTGCACTCCAGGCATGGGCAAGGAATTGACCTGAGGAGACTGGCTGCCTAGCAGGTAATCTTCCTCCCTTCTGAGACCAGGACAGTTATCTGACAAGGCACTGTCCCAGTCGGGGAGTTCAGAAAATGTTCCCAAATCTGACTGACATTTATATGTAGGATTTTAATTTGAACATTTCTCTGTTAAGGATAAACAAGAAAATTCAGAGCTAGCATTGTCATCATTGTCAGCAACTCATCTTTGCTGCTTAGGACACTAAGAAGCAAAACCTTTGGTTTAATTGGTATTAATAGTGCCTTAAACTTACAAAGACATACTGTCCTCTTCATGGTTTGCATTTAAAATTTTGACACATTTCTCTCCTTTATATCTTTTTTTTTCTCTTTCAGAATGGGAATTTGGAAATACTGACTTCTGAATAGTTACAGGTTGTTTCAGGAAAATACTGAGCTGTCCTGATAAAACAGCCATAAGGAGGGTGCTTTGATAAAAAAAAGTTCTGTAATAATGGCCATATCATTGCAATTCCTCAAAAATATGCCTAGTTCCTGTGGGGTGGCCATTATTGTAGGAACATATCTAATAAATACACTATACACGAAGAATGGGACTGAATGCTCAGGAAGGCAGATACATTTATCACTTCTTGATTTTCCCATTCTTTTTGCCCTTTCAATTCTTCTTATCCTTTACTGGCACTCCTAAGCAGGTTTTGGGGACATATCAGGTTGCTGGTTAATGGAGATTAATTGTGTCAGCTATACTAACTCTGTACAAAATTTAATGAGACAAACATTCCTCCCCTGCATACCGGTGTGCTCTCTCTGAAGCCAGAGGGGATCCCTGACATCACTACCAGCGCCAACTGGCAGTCAGAGAAAGAGGGTCCTGTGCTACTGTGGCAGAAAATCCGTGCTGAGTTCCAAGTTTTCACACACTTTGCATGTCTGAAACAAATCACTTAATTTCTGTGTATCTCAACTACCTAAGCCAAAGGAAAAAAATAATAATAACTTGTATTAAACCTTTTTTCCTAACATTTATGTGTCCTATCTATTTATATTTGGGAGTTCTGTGGGGAAAGCAGTTTCTCCCAAAATGTCTTTGCACACCTCCTATCGCAACTAAGAATACTGTCGAAGTAATAAATTCTTTCTCCTATAATGTCATCCCAAAACAAATAAATGGCCAGTAGATTGTCAAGAGCCACTATGGGCAGCATCACGGCCACACAATGCTCATGCTTTGCTTTGCCTTCACCATCCCTTCAGTTCTCTCCTCTTGACAAAAAAGAACTAGCGGTAGGCAGTGGCTCTCAATGTGGAGGGCATTACTAAGAGAGCATTTGCAGGGAGCTAACTTCTTTCTGGAAAGGTTCCAAATGAGCACCCCAGGAGCGCAGCAGGTGCTTGTCACAAAAGGCATCTTCCTTCTTTTCAGTCTTTGGGCAAAAAACTCTTGGCTCCGTGTCTGGAATAACAGAAGAATGACAAGAGTTAACTTAAGATGCCAACATTTTCTCTGACTTGTGATGAGTGTTACGATACACCACATCCACACATCCTTGATTACTCATGCATGCACAAGCAGGTACTCAAGCTCTTGAAAGTAAAGGCACATCTAAATCGGTCAGGTCAGGTGTGACTAGCTTGCTTCAGGTTAGCAAAGGGAAGCATGACTTGGATTAATAGTCATGACCATTAAGTCTTGATCTACAGAAGTAATTGATTCTGATTTAAAAAAAAAAAAAGAACTTGCAAGGGGTCAGGTTGAAGCTTTCCTTTTTTGCACGTGCACTGGAACAAGTGGCAAGTTGCTCTAATGGAGCTGTGAAATACTTTGGGCTGTCATATTATCTGGTTCTCCAAAACCAGCAAAAATGTTCAGCAGGGTCTTGTAAGGAGACTTTGTGAAATATAAAATTGCTACAACAGCTGAACGAAGGAGAATGCTTCCATTGAGAGAAAACTAATGAACAAGTGTCAAAATGGACAGTTGGTGTCAATTCCAGAAGGATTTAAAACTTAGACATGAGCTTGAAGAAACCATGTTAATAGAGCCAATATCTGTATGAAAAGAATGTTGTACTTAACAAAAATCCATTGTGAATAACGTGTTTGACACAGCATGTATCAAAATGCTTAGGAGAAAAGAATAGTGTATTAATTAAACATACTATACTCCACTGATATTCAACATCATATGATGTGTTTTCCTTTTTCCTGAGAAAGAAATTCCAAACATAAGTCAGAGTTCAGTATTTTGATGAACTTTGGTAAAAAGTTCATCTTTCCAAAGAAGCAAATCCGTGAGAAAGCCCTATGGTTTTATTTCTAAGAGATTACAAATCGAATGAAGCAAGATTTTCTATTATTATTTTAAAATAATTCTTTATGATCTATCTAGAATATTTGCATTCACATTTGGGAAATCAAGAGAGTATATACTGTAGAAGAACTATGTATAGTTCTTCTTCAAGAAGGACTGCAAGAATCGGTTTAGGCTTTATATTTCAGCAAGGCTAGCCTTATGCCGCACACAGCTTACACACAATTCAAATGAAGCTTCTGTGCCAAAAAAATCTCACATGGCAGCGAGGGTCTGCTGGCATTGCTGGGTAATCCAAACCCCTGACTCTGGGAGGAAGTAAGCCAGTGGAAGCTGCTGAGGCCAACATCATCAAAATAGCCCAGACGCTCAGCCCAGTCCTATTTCACACCGGAGCAGTGAGATCACAGGGCGATCAGTGTGAGCCTTTCCAAATGTGTGCTCTTCTCCTGCTTGGCTGTGTACTAGAAACACTTGTGGCTCTTGGGCACAGGAAGTTTTCAGTATACAGACCAGACAGATTACAATCCACTCCATATTCCATGAAGCTATTTTGTGTGAAGGTTTTTGTTTGGTTTTTTTTGATGTGTGTCTGAAGGTCAAAGAGACAGGTATTGAGAAAGGAGTTGGCTCGTACTAGAGAATTTCAAGGGCATTTAAGTGTTACAGTGCTTAACTCTTGGACATCCTGTTGTTCAGCAGAAGCCTTAGCTGACAAGTAAATGCCCAAACTCAAAGCACGTAGAAAAACAGCCACTTAAGAAAGGCACCTCAGAAATTATGAATGGGACTCGGGAGACGACAAGGACTGACAATGCAGATAAAAAGTGGCAAAGTGTATGTGCCCACACGGCTGTATGGTTGTCACACGCTCCTGTTAGGGAATCATCATCTAATTGTCATTTAATTCTTGTCTAATTCAACTGCAATTGCCAATTCTGACGTCCCCTTCTAAAAAAGGATCCAGGAGTAAATCTCCAGGCTTGTATTTTAAGCACTCAAATAATACATAGGAGCCACTGATTTATTTTCATCCCCTGCTTGATTCGGAGCAGGGATCTGTTTATCCTTGTTTATCACATCTCAGGCAAATATGTTGATCCCTGGGCTAAGGCTGCCAGGGTATTACATGTGCGCTATGTGTCTTGCCCCAGTTGTGCCGCTTTCAAGAATATTCAAACATTCATTCAGAAAGGGATGTAGCCTGAGGGGGGCAGGCTCTCACATGAAATGTGGAAGGCAGCTGTTCAAACACCCAAGTACAGTACTAAAAAAAATTACAGGAGCCTAGGTGGATCTTCTCCCTCCTGCAAGAGCTCTGATACCCAGACTGCCTTTCTTTTTTCTGTCCTTAATTCTCCTCAGTTATCACAAACAAAGTAGAATTCTTTCTAATAGGGAACAATGACAGCATAGTTCATAGCAAAACAAGGCCAAAAAAAAAAAAAAAATCTTAGGAAGTGCCATAGTCTGTCATATTTTGCTTGAAGGCTACAGCACTCCTAACAGAGGTTTACATAGCTGCTGCTCTGCAGCTAAGCCAGTCTGGTGTCTTTCCTTCCATCAGGAGACTTACCTAAATCGGCCTTGTTATAACAAATTTCATGTTGGTTTTTTTTCTTCCCACATAATCACCAGCATCAGTTTACTCTGTGCCTCTTTGCAGCAATTGTTTACTGTTTGCTTGACCACTGCTAGTGCTTTCTCTTGACTTTTCTATTCTCTAGTCTATACCACCACATTTATTCAACATTTACTTTGACATTTCTAAGCCTCTCATCACTCTCGTTAGTACTCTGTGTTTTCTCTAGTTGTACCGGCTGTATCTGTTTTGAGATGCAGTGCAGTACCTGAAAATGGGCACGGAACTACAGCTGAAGTCTTACCAGCCTAGAAGAGGACGGAAGGACGACCTCACGTGTCTCCTTCCTGTTCGCATGTCCTAGTGGCATGTGTGGGGGGTTTTTTTCTCAACAGCATGGCATACGTTCAGCTCACGATTCACTGTGACCAGCAGTTTCCTTCTTTTGTAGACTCACCACCTACCTAGTTCCTCCATCTATATTTCTGCAGTGATCTGGCTTGCCTAAGTGCTCATTTGTGCCCTTGTCCTCATCAAATTGAAACCTGTTAAAGACCATATTTCTGATTCATCACAATCAGTTTGAAACCTAGGCATGTCCTCCAACAAGCTGATAATTCATACCATCTCTGTGATATCTGCAAACTTGATGAGTGTATTCTCCAGTCCATCATCCAAGTTATTAAAACGTGTTCCCAGAGCAGAACCTTGACACGTCCGTCATTTGAGAGTTCTTCTTTGATGAGTTTCCAAGGAGTTGAATATCCATAGGAGCTTAATTTTCCTAGTCTTCATGTGAGGATGTCATGTGAAACTGTATAAAAAAACTTCATTAAAATCAAGTAAGCGACTTCTGCGTATCCCATAACCACAAGAATTGTTCTCCTGTTATGACGGGACAATAAATTGATCTGGCACAGCTTAGTCTTGAAGATTTTTTAACAGGAACAAGACTACTCCATACTGGCATTATTCACCCCTTTGTATTCTTCCAGGTGCACACAAATACTGTATCATTTTCCAGTATTTTCACAGAAACAGGTTGAACTCCTCATCTACCAGTCCCGCTTTCCTTCTGTTTAAGAACATGCATTACATTTGCCCATCAACACTCTTCTGCAGTCTCACTCCTCCCCCACAAGTTCTCAAAGCTATCAGGAAATGGCACCGAGATCAGTTCAGCCAATTCTCTTAAGTACACCGAGGCCAAACCAGTTTTAACACTAATCTAATTATTTTACCTCTTGGTTTTCCTGTCCCATCCTGACTCCTTCTCCTTTTGTTACTAGCACTAATAATTTTGCTAACAACTAGCTAAATGCACTTCACCTTTTAATTGTAATTTGAATTGACAGAGGCGTTAAGCATATCATCATCTGTTAATGGCTTTCTCTCTGTTCAGGCTCCCTTAGTTCTCTTGCTATTGCAATACTTAAAGCTTCTTCTTACTTTTTATGTCTTTTGATAGTGCTTTCTTGCTTTGTCCTTTGCCTTTCTGATTTTGTCCTAACATGTCTATGCTATCCTTTCTTCCCCAGCCTTAGTTCTGTCTTCTTTTTTTTTTCCTATCTTGTTCATGACTGCTTTTCCTCAGCTTCAGAACAGAATATTAGAATAATTTAGGCTGGAAAGGACCTGTGGAGGTCATCTAGCCCAGGGCCAACTTCAAAGTTTGATCAGGTTACTCAGGGTCTTGTTCTGTCAAGATCGCCATTTATCTTGTGATTTCACTGAGAGGTAGTTACAGTCTCGTCAAGAAGAATGGCATTCTAGCAAGTCTGAACTGCTACCTAAAATGACCCTGGCTAAGCTGTATTCGAGGGCCAATCTAGAAAGTGTGTTCTAGGTCCACCTGCTCTAGGTCCTGTCGATACGCCAGGCAGAAGCACATAAAAATAACAGACCCAGCTGCTCTGCTGTGCCAACAGTGAGGGATTTCTGCACACGTCTGGAAGATGATGTTTACATACCTCTGGGAATTTTCTGAAGAAAACGTGGCACATCATACACACTTTTCAGACATCTCTAAGGTTTTGCAGCAAGGCCTGAAAATCTACGTTGTGAATTTAGGCACCCAAAGTGGGGCACAGGCACGAAAGTCCCATGTGGAATCAGGCCCTTGATGGCATTACTGCTAATTGGCATGTGCTAACCTATGCATTTCCTGATGTCTCTTGGCAGCCCTGAGACCCTTCCCACGGTTAGTCCAAGAAGGATTATCTATCTAGGTTTCCCTTCGCTGGCCTGTCCTTTGGGACCTGATCCTGCAAGCACTATCAGATGTAAGTAATTACAAAAAATACTTTGGGAGGTGAGACACTATTGGGATGTTCAGAAAGGGATTAGATAAATTCATGGGCAACATGTCTGTAAACAGATACTAACAGAACTAGGCAGGGATGTGCCCTATAACATCCCTCTTTAGACAGTTCTTGATACTGAGGAATTATAAAGGGACTAGATGACCAGAAGTGGCCAAGCTCACATGCACTTTCTAAATAGTCAGAATATTCTGCTAGATGGACTACTGGGCTGCCCTAGCAGGGAATTTCTTGCATATTATATATTTCTTATATGTGACTTAATTTTTTCCATTGTACTAAAAGCTGGAAGAGTCGCTTGCACTAATCCATTAACTACTTCTGTGAGCTTACTGTGTCAAAAAACAAGTATGTGGATGATGGACATCATTGACTATATATCACAGGTCTGATGACTCTGATAATTATTGAAGCCATTTGGTTCAGCTCAATGGTTTCTATCACATATGAATTCTTATGGCAAATTGGAACATAAGGATGGCTGAGATTAATCCAATCTGTTCCTGCTAGTATTGCATTGCCTCAGGTAGAGTTAAGATCATAAAGATCTGAACTGTGATGCCATCTTGCTGAACTGAAGCTAGTAAACTGGACAAGGAGTGCTATGCAGGACAATGAGAACTTGACAAGTCTTATCATGCAATCTCTTTCAGGAATATCAGTAGTGCATTTCTGGTTGTCTTCACCATAGCTCAGCATGACTTTATTGGGATCAGCAGTGTGCAATGTCAGCTCAAATGAAAAAGCTGTTGGTATAACGTGGACTCATCAGACACAAATCAGTTCTGCCATCTGATACTACTAAGTTGCAAACAAATGATGAAGAATTCATGTTACTACCTCAGAAATTTGCAATTAAAATAAACTCAAAGTATTTCAAACCAAAAGCTATCACAGTCAGAAACCTAATTCCTTGCAAGGGCCTGGCACAGTTGATAAGAACATTCTAGATCCTGGCTTACTCAGAAATGTTGGGGCTCTTGAAAAGTCACATTAAGTAGTTTGACTAACTTTAGTCTTATTTACAACTCTCTATATACTGGTGTCTGTTTGAGTTACAGGTGTGACTGTTGGTCTGTGCAGGCACGCTTGCAATTCTTGAATGTGCTGTGTGTAACTAAGATGACTCAGTGACTTTTTTCAGAAATAAAAACTTAGTTACAATTTCTTTTTTATTAGATAGCTCATGTTGGTGAGGAAAAAATTGTTTCATTACTTCAGGCAGTTTCTCTACTGATCATCAAATTATTGCTTGAATTTCAGTTCAGGGACACTGAACATTTATCTTCTGTCAGAGAATGTCATACATCCCAAGGAAGTGACATATTGCTTTTTTCCAGTCTCATATTTTCTCCTCTTACTTCACATACACAACTTTATGAACAGCTTAAAGCTTCCCAAAAACACTAAGCAAGTTCACTGCTGATTGAACCCAGCATGAGGACATAATCACAGTACTGAACAGTTGGAATTCTGGAAAATAGTTTATGATGTGAAGTGTTACAAAATTCCTGGAACCATGGAAACGTCAAATTTGAGATGCTCGACTGAGAAAGCTCCCCAATGAGAGGTGATAATCTGAGCATCTGCAGACACTTTATTGTTTATAAACTGTTGCTGCTGCCTGTGTAAAATCAACTTCTGCAAAGACACATCCTCTACCTGGAAAAAGACAGCTAAATATAAGCAGCCACAAAGCATTGATGCTCCTTGAATGTGCTCACACACTACCTTTCAGCCAGTATAATGAATAATAGAGTTTGTAAACATGGTACCAATTGTGTGATCATTTAATAACTCCTTGTTCCATGAAATACTCAGGTCTAGCATCAGCTGATGAGAGAGAGACAAATTCTTTCTGTAAATTGACATGACTTTTGGATCCAAATAGAGCAATGCTGATGGTCCACAACCTTCAGAGGGCTCTCTTCTCCAAAAGTAATTTCAATTAATTAGTTATTAATTAGTTGGCAATCTTTCTTGATAATTCTTCACTAATGACAGATATCTTGGATGCAGATTTCTAATTCTCTTGTAATAATGAAAAGTGATTTCCTTGGAAAAAAACTGTAGAAAAGTTCATCTAAGGCTTCTCATAATGTCAGTTTCTTTACCATAATGTCCTTGAAGGTTAATAGATTGTGCAGGATGGACTTCACAGCTTGAAAATTGATAAAAGGAAAGATTGAATCTTCAGGGACAACTTCTCTCTTACCCTTGCCACTGCTAATGATCATTCTTGTAAACATTTCAGAGCCTTTATATTCTTCACAGCGTATCTTCCAACTATGACAAAGTTTCTTTATCCTGTTGTTAAATACTTGCAGATGAGAAACTTTGTTAGGGGATTCTGTTTCATACTGCCAAATGGGCTCAAGTGGCCTTGTAGGAACATCACTCAGAATCTTTGATACAAAAAACACTGACGCTGGCCTCCACAGCCAGAGCAGAAATTTGGATGATTTTGGATTGTCCAGTGACTGTTAATGTCACTGAGTTTTCAGCATTTGCACCAATGACTTTATCAGTGATAGTCATGTTCCTGATTATGATGACCAGTTCAGTTTGATTTCTTCTTTTTCTGTAGTAGTTTGCAGACCAGTAAACAGTTCTGAAATATCAGTTCTGTCTTGCATATCTTTAATTCAACAGCTCCTGATTCCTCAAAGCGAGACATGGTTTACCAATGACAGCAGTGTGAATGCAAGAAGAAAGCAATCTGCGATTAGCTTCGTACCCTGAAGACTGCCTCCCTGCTGTAAGCGCAACTGCTCTCATTAACCCTGCTCACTATTGAATTTGCAACTTGCTAATTAACACGGCTGCAAGTAACCAATTCTGAAGGAAAAGAAAGATAGGGTGCAATTACATGAAGTGGTAAATGCCACGCTCTGAACGCATCTGGTTTTAACTCCTCCCTCCTCATACACCATCCAGTTTCAGAACCCACCTGCAGACATTACTGAAAAGCTGTTCCACTATGGCTTTCCCAAGCTGAAGGCAGTAGTTCCAATACAAAGTTTTTACAATTAATTGTATTCTCATAAAATGACATTTATAATCCATAATTAGTCATCTCATTTAAACGCCAAGCTTTTTAGAAGTCCAAAGCACTCAGCAGCTCCCATTGAACAGCACGGGACTAGGCTACTGTGTATGGACTTATCAAAATATAATTAATTTGTTCATCATTTGGAGTTTATTTAGGAACTGCTGGTGCACAATTGCTTCTCTCTGTGCTATTTTTCAGTTATTATAGTGATCAATAATACTTCAAAGTAATAATTGTAATGCTTAGCACTTCCAGCCCAAAATTTCTATTAGGCTGCTGTAATACACAAATGTTGTTTACAAATAATAACGCTGTAGGTCAACAGATTCTGTTATAGGCCAGCTGTTTCACACTTCACAACAAAAATATTTTCTCTAAGTCAGTCTAAACATAGCTATATGTTGTCCAGTTACCAGTTTCAGAACACAGATCTAGGATTGCTCTTCCAGTGATTCTTTATCTAATCAGAATAGATTGTTTCTTTCTTCTAAATGTTTCCTCAATGTTTAATTATCAAATCATTTCCCCAAAAAACATAATTAGTACACTTTCTCCAAGAATCCAAGCACTTACTTACATCAATTCAGCTGAAGCCTTATTTTTGATGATTTTTTGCAGGCAGAGTGGGCATCTGGCAATCTTTTAGTCTATGCAGTTTCTCTGATATGTTCTCCGGAGTGGTCTGGTGAAAAATGAAATACAGGCAGTTTTTGAGCATGCTGTTGTGAAGCCTGGCTAGAATGAGAAGGGTAAGACCCATTTCATCACCCAGAATTTCTGAATACTATCCCCTTTTCATTCCTGTCTTGTGTCCGATATGCCAGATGAATTGCATGGGGAAGGAAGAGTGTCAGCTCAGCCGACGTTCTTTCCATACCTTGAGAAATTTCATGCTGTCTTTTAGGATGACCATAAGAGTCCTTTGTGCTTTAAGATGGCGCAGAACTAGTGGTCAGAGCCATTTACTTATTTTGGAAATCTCAGACAACAAATTTGCAGATTTTCTTCATGCCACATACTCATGGCATGTTCAAGAGGCCAGGTTACAACACCTAGATCTCAATGTACTTTAAAGAACACATTTTTGAGCCTTCAGGAATCTCAAGGCAAGTAAAATCTTAGTATATATCCGTGCAGAAGTTATTAAGTGAGATTACGTGAAATGAACAGAACAGAGAGGTGAAAGAGTACAATATAGATTGCCATATTTCTTGCACTACCAGATCACAGGTAACCAACCTTGTTTACAAGCATGTACCTTAAATGACACACAGCCGAATAACAGAATGACCTTCACAGCCTAAAACAGTTTTGCAGCTGTGCAACAGGTTCCGATAACATGATACAATATATGTTGGATTCAAGGTCATTATTGCTATTTAATACAGAGCAAATTTCTTTCTGGAAGACTTTATTTCAATGGCTTCTGTTTTCCAAAAGCAGCAGCTATTTTCCTTTTGAAAGCCCATGTAGATAAGATACTTGGGGATTCTGTGTTAACATTTTCTCTAGTCCCAGATGCATTATACAGAATTTATTTTTTAAGTTTGAAGGAGATACAGGCTGTCACATTTGAGGGCTCACACCACTCTAACTGAAGGGATTGGATGAAAATTCTCTGTTGAAACCTCTTCAGAGCATCCCATATCTTCCACTGAAGCATCTGATACTGGCCTTGCTCAAAAAATACAGACAACAGATTTGGTGGACTGCAGTGTGGCACCTTGAGCACTTTATCCCTGTATTTGATGGGAGATAGAACTTTAAGGACTTTTGAGGTATATTCCAGGTGGACAACTGCCTAGGTTATCACCAGGAAGGGACAGAAGTACATTTGTCTTTCAATGATTAGAAGCAGCCAGCAGGTGCAGGAGACCATAAGTGATGCAAAAGGGCCCCAAAATACACCAGCTAGTGTACCAGCCCAAACCAAGTGGAGATGGTAAGAAGAAGTTAGAATGAATAATGAAAATGTTTGAAGATTGGTGTATTCTTAAGGGATAAAGAAAGATAGAACTGTGAAAACATTTTTTTCTTGCTACAACACAGAAAGAGAGGAAGAAAATAGGAAATGTTAAGAATGAATATACAAAACCCCTCTCTTTTTTTTTTTTTTTTTTGCATTAAAGCCCAGTAAACCCCAAGGATTATGGATATACAGCAATCAAAAGACTTGTGAAAAACTACACAGAGAAAGGAATCTGACTGACGCTTGGAAAGGGAATGGTCACATATCAGACTACCCAAAGTACATGTTGTGAACATTACACTCAAATCAGACAGGAACATATTTATGGAAATTAAGATGGTGCATACATGCTTTTCAAAGCTGACACTGACTCAGCAAAGCTAATCGTTGTACCTGAGGAAGAACTTAGAGGAGAACACTTAGGACATAGCAAGTATCTCTGCTAAAACAGAAAATGTGACAGGACAGCAAAAACAACATTCTGTATTTACCATATACTGTAAAAGATTGATGCCGTGCCACCCAAAGGATCTCAAGCAAGTCATAACAAGGTACATGACACAAGCTTTATTTGTTCAGTTAAGAGCAACGTAGGATGTGGAAAGCAAGAGGTAACGATGATACATGGAGAACAAAACCTTGAAGTACAAATCATGTAAAATGTACAAAGTATAAATAATGGTGAAATCAACACTTCTTCAAAATTATGAGCTAAACTGGTTGTCCACAAAGGCAGAAGAATACTGAAAATAAAATGGACAATTTTTTAAATTACAGACAACAGAGAAAATACACAAAAGCTCAGGAGGAACAGGGAATTCTATAGAGCTATGACATGATTGCATTACTTCCGATGTTGTAGCCACATTTTGGCAACAGTAATATCTCAAGAGATTCCCTTTTCAGTTGTTTCTGCATTTTAAATCCACATGTGCATGGAATAATTGAGGACTGAATTAATGCAGCACCAGGAAATAAGTCAGGACCAAGTAATGCCTGCATTTGAGTATGGCTTATTAACTTTATCTTAATGATCCAATGCTATGTAGCTATAATCAAACGGCTCATTAAACTGGCACGCCCACATGTCAGAGAGCTAACACCAGGAAACCAAAAGAATATTTGGCAATGGGTGATGAAACAGTTGAATACAATTTATGTATAAAAAGTGATCATTCGACATAAACATTTCCTGGTTTTGTGATGTGCTGTTTTAAACAATCCCTATGTTATTGCTGAGGAGGTAACTGTCTACATCCATTACCTTCACTGTATTTTCACAGCTTCCACTTCCAAGCCACTATCATCCCAGTTTTCCATGAAGATCCATGGCTCTGCAAAAATCCCTTGTGAGCCCCAGGGAAGTAAGCTGTCATTTTTCCACAGTGTGAGCACTAAGCTCTCCTTCCATCCATAGGCAGCGGGGACGTGATTAGCCTGAGTGTTGGATGCAGAAACTAGCTCTCCACACACCCTTTCCTTCCTTTCACTTGCAGAACTACAATGAATATTTATTTTAATTAGTAGTAGCGACTATGGTTTAACTATTGCCCTTTTGACTGAGATGAAGTTTAGATGTCACAGTCATCATGTTCTGAAACCACCTAGTGTCAAAATGCACTCTATGCTTCCAACAGGTTGTAGTGTAAACAGACAAATAAGTATATGACTGTAAAAATGGCCTTTCATGTAATTACGAAAAATGTGATGGCAGAAATATGATTGCATAGCACATGATGTGTCTTGTACTCGTGTCCCATTTCATGTCCCCCGTTCTTTGCCTAATCACAAGTAGAAGACGTCTGTCATTATTACTACCTTTCTTCCTGCAAGGAATGCCTGCTTGTGGATAGAACCATGGAAAATGCCTGTCCCAGCCAGCAACAGCGCACCGGGCCTCCGGTTTCTGATTGGCACTCCCTCCTCCCCAGGAAAACGTCTTGTAGTAAAATAAATGTGTTTGTGCAGTGGTGACTATTTGTCACTGTAGACCCTGACACAGGCATTAAAGCATCTGCCATTTAGAACTGTGTCTCATAACCGCCCAACATGAGAGCTGTAATGAAATCCTACCTTACCATATTGAACTAGAGAAGTCTGTTTAGTTAGCAAGGTTGCACCTCTCAGATACTAACAGGACTGTAACTGATATGAACACTAAAGTCCATATCCAATCAAAGGAAAACAGCAATAATTTGGGACAGCTATACAGCCAAGGCCTCTGTGAATAAGAATTTTTAAATCTTCCCCTACAAAGACCGTAAAATTATACAAAGTTGTCTTTTCCAGGTTTCTACCTTTCTGGCTTCCCAGCTCCAGAGCATATACTACACCGTTCACTACTCACCAAACTTGCATTTGAGGGATGGTTGCTCCCACATGCTTTTAAATTCTCCGAAATGGCACATACTTATCCACAAGCACTGGCATGCAGAGTACACACACCTCCTCTAGTCAGTTCCCAAACCTCCAGCGAGAGTGCAGGTGACAATGTGGATATGCAAATAATAGCATTTCCTTGGACAAGCAGAATTTGAATAGGGGCAAGTAAACAACAGAGCCTAGGTAGGCAAAAGTCAGCTGATCGTCTAACAACATAACAATGAAGATCAAGAATTAAAGCTGGTCCGTGTTACCCCTGCAGACTTCTGTGAAATTCAGACATTTTAAGGCAAGAAAAGATAATGAAGTTGAGCTAAGAAGTGCTCCTACATACCACAAGCCATGAAGTTCCATATGTTCTGTTGCAGTAGCAGGAATTCTGCTTCCATGAATGTCAGTAAAGTTCTTTTGCTTAAATTTCCCATAGGTCATTGTCAGCACAAGAAATGCTGGTCCCCCATAGAGTCTCCACTGCCCAGACCTTCAAGAAAACTCATGGAAAATCTCTAATCTCTGTTCACCAAACATTTCTGTAATAAGTTGTAGATTCAGGGATAGCTATGTGTTCTTTACCAGACTACCTCTCTTTTGTGCACCAACTTTCCCCTTACAGTTTCCACATCTCTCAACCATTTCAAACATGTTTAAAAAGTAAAGATACCTCAATCCTTCCCATCTGCTTAAAATTTCCTTCTGAAGGCAAAGGAGAAATGAAATGTTTTGCAATCCTTGGCATAACATACTATTTCAGCAGCAAATCTCATAGTGCAGCAACAAGTCAAGGTTTTCTCTAGTTCTTCCCAATGAACTGCGACTGTGAATACATTAGCAGATAATACCGGTGCATCAGGAGCAGGTCTGTAGAAACTGGCAGTGCTGAAGACCTAGCATCCAATTCTTGTTTCAGGATGCCTTCCACCTCAGTTTCTCCTGAACAGAACCCAGATGACACACTCCGAGAGCACCCTGTAAGGAGTATCACAGGTGCAGTAAGTGGGGGCTGTTCAGGGATTTGCTCCACATGGGCTTTCCTGACAAATCAAAATGAGAACGTGAACACATCCCGGGTGAGTGTTTGAGTGCACCTCTTGACACGTCAGGAGGAATGGCAGACAATTAACTCTCAAATAGCTTAGACTGGTGTCCTAACTATGTAACATAGAGGTTACAAGTGACAACAAAACATGGATGTTAACACACATCCCCAGACATGCCACCTACCCTTACCTGAATACACTACCAAACTCAGGCGAGAAGGTCTTCTGTGCGAATTGGAATTGGCAGAGAACACGACAGGAGTAAGAGCCTAGACTTTTTCTGTAGCAAAGAGGTACTCTAAGCAGTTACCTTGAGAATATAATGACGACAGTGCATAATTTTTTTCTGTTGAGAAATTAGATGAAAAATGCTACAATTTTAAAAGGGGATGTTATTGTTCCTGTGAAAAAAAGGACATGTTAGAAATATCAGTAGAAGATATCAAGTCAAATGTTAGAGAGATTTCAGGAACTTGGTGAAACACAAGTTTTGAAGAATATAAACTGTTTGGAAAGACAGAAATTAAGGCAGAACAGCATTGTGTATTAATAATAAAGTATGTTGAAAGGGAAAGCTTCTGCCAAGAAAGATGCTGTTGAACATGAGCATAGAAGTTAAAAAAAAGGAGACTGGGAATGTGAACAGAAAAATTTCCATCTCTGAAGTGCAAACAAACTCTGAGAACCCCAGCATGCCCACAGCTGCGCCTACCCTGATAACCTGCACTTCAGAAATCCGCAAGAAGCAGATTACCTGGTAGCCAGGGTATCTAACCATCTCTCAAATCAAGGCGCGTATTGTACGAGTAGAACAGGGCTATAACAAAGACAGGCTGAAAATTTCACCTTGGCCTAGGTGCCCTTTCAGAGTGCCGCACGGGAGTGGATATGCCTGATGATAGCCACTGACTGCCGATGCCACTGCAAAAAAGCGTCAAAAATATCAAAGGTTAAAAATACACAATGCCTGTGGCTGGAAGAATCTTGAGGACAGCGAAGGAGAAAAAAGAGGTGTTTGGAGTGGTAGGTAGTGCTATGTGGGTCCCAGATGACAAAATATTTCTCTGTAATTCTAGACTGAACTTCTGCTTAAACCATAAGGTGTCAGGAATGACCTGGGCAGTTCCAGGCTCATTATTCAACCACAATTATCCAGAAAGGTTTATGTGGAAAGTGAATTTGGAGGGACTGAAGTTCTGGATATCAGCTGTGACTTAAAATGCAGTGCATCTTTCTTGGATTTGGGTCATCCTGACCACTTACTGAATTTACCACTCACTGACTTACTGAAATACTTCTTTGGTAGGACAACAGACTTGTAGACCAGTGAAATGCAGTACATCTCATATTTTACTTGTATAAATATACCGAAAGTACATTTTCAGCAGAGTACTACAGTATTCTGGTGGAAGCAGTAACAATTGAATAAAGAACTGGCTTCACAGGCCAAAAGGGAGTTTTTCTGTACGGGGCTATCGAGCCGACTGAAGTTACAAGCAGAGTTCAGCAGTGATCCTCCTTCCAATTCTATGTCCAGTTGTTCTTATTCACGTGTTTTACTTCCTCTTATGTCTTTGTGCTTATATCTAACATGATCTGGAATGCAAGGTATGAAAGAAAAAAGACCAGCACCAACTTTTGAATCCTCCACTTGCTCCACTTTTGTAATGGAGACCATCACTGAGGACATTTTGTTCAACTGTGCTAGGGGCGTTTGCTAGCTGTGTTATGTTCACCAAGGAGCTGGAATGGGAGACGCAGTGTGATGGCTACAGCAAAATTCAAGTTGCTTATGTGATGGGGAAATTGGCTGACTTCATTCAAATTAAAATTCAGTTACAGTTGATAGGAGTTTTGCTCGATAAAGGGCTAACTATGCTGTGCCCACATTTCTGTGAGGAACCAAATGTCTTTACTCTAGCACTAAATGCTGGAAAGAAAGAATTTCTTATTTTGTTTCCTGTTAAAAAAAAAAAAAATCTGTTGACAGAGGAGCATCTGGCTCCTAAACGTCCAGTTTCCCAACTCCCTAAGCCCAGTTAAAACTCCTGAAAGGACAACAACAATTTGGTAATGATATTTCTCCCTTAAACTAAGTTTTTGTTTGTGCACCTTGCCAGTAGATTGATCTCGTCTCTGTCTTGTTCCAAACATTCCCAGAGCAGTAGCAAATAAACTAAAGACTGTAAGAAAAAATTACTGTAGTAAATGTGAAAATGTTTTAAATAATCAGCAGACTTATGATTTTTCCTCTTTTTTATTACTGCCATCACCAATGGTATGGGACAAACATCCCTGTGGGACTCCAAAGCATGTAATGCCAAGGGACTGCATAGTCAGCAAATTAAATGAGAAACACAAGGGATGGGTAAAGGTCAACATTATATCCCTTTTTAAAGGTAGAAAATTAAATCACAGGGAAATTAAGTGACTGGTCAAAGGTCAAACAGAAAGCAAGTTGCAGAGCATGGAAACTGAGAAATGGTGTCCTATGTTCAGCTCCTTAGCTGCAAGACTACCCTTTCTTTAATCTGAAGAGGATAAAAAACTCAGTGCTGGAATATTAATATCAAAATTAGTTTCGCTGAGAACAGTCTGAATTTCTTCTGTCTCGTCCAAACCTGGATATTGTTCTGCCTCATTAAAGCAGAAATGAGATCCATTCCAACAACCCTGATGTGGTCAAAACAAAATCACAACTGCTCTTTAAGATCTTTGTACTCCGAGAATTTGGTTTGCAATCAGCTTTGGAGAAACAGTCAAGTCAATGATCAATTTCATTGTAGCTTTTGAGAAATGAACAAAAATGCAACAGTTCCCTTCAGAAAGAATGAGGTTAGAAGCTACATTTGAGAGAGATTGTGGTATTCCAGGTGCTTTGTCCACTCCTCGTATATTATTGAGTTTCTGTGAAAAAGCGTACATATACATGTGCATATACGTGTATACATACACACACACACATACTTACTTATCCACATAAATATACATACATATGTGTGTGTCTATACATATGGACACATATATATGCATATACGCATATATTTACCTTAGCGGAGAGAAATCACACGGGATTTAAGGAACACAAGGCAGTCCAAGGAAAGAGGCAAACAGGTGATTTTCCCATACCTTCTCTTTCTTGATGTAAGAGAAGCCTAGACACGATGTGATGTTACAGTATACGCTAACGGGGAGTGATCGCAAGCTCCATTTCTGTCTCAGGGGCTAGGAAGCTCTATATATCTTGCCAGGCCCAAGGGATTAAACTGCAGTTACACCATACGCCTGGGCTTCGCTTGCCCTAAACACCGTCAAGGACAGGGGCTGTGCGGAGAGCCCCGTCAGACCGTAACCCAGTCACCCGGAATCACTCCTGTCACCTCATGGGCAACGTGGGAAAGTTCACATTAAAAGCCTAAGCCGAGGTGCAATAACCATGGGTGCTTCAGCACCGCAGCAAGGCTCTGCCTTGGCAACCTTCCCCCTGCGTGTGGAGCAACAGTGAGCTTGGCTCCTAACCTTGGGCTGGCCCCGGTGGCTTGGGTCACAGGAATGGCATGCTTCAAGGGAGGGGGGGGAACAGCGGGGGCTTCTTCTGAAAATATTAACCCGTCTATTTGGAGAGCGATGGCCGCCTTTGAAATCTCTCCTTATAGATCTATACTTAGCACCGGGGCAAGGAGCGTGCGCTGGGGGGTGTGAGGGGTGGCCTGGGGGAGGGCTCCCTGTGAAGCCCCGTGCCTTTGTCCTCCAGCCGTGCCCCCGCGGGCTCAGCAGCGGGGACAGGACGGGATGGCCCGGACACGGCTCCCGAGCCCCCACCTCATGTCCCTTCGCTGCACCCCGAGCTCACAGGATTTCAGGGCCGGGGGGGGGGAGAAGAATTCAGCTGCATTTCTCTTTTTTGCTTGTTTTCCTTTTTTTTTTTTCCAATTTGCCTCCCTCCCTTCATGCCCCCCCCCTTCTAAATAGGAGATGTTCTCAGGACAGCGCCCAGGAGACTGGCTGGAATCAGTTTTGGAGGGTGATACACCGCGACAGCTAGAAGTTGGATAGGGTTTCAGCAGCTCCTATATAAAGCAGGGGGGACTTATGTCACCGCACTAATTAAATTCCATCCGAGTTGTTCCTCGGGGTGTTTTTGAGCCTGCCACCCAACTCAAGCAGGCAGAGAGGCCGAGGGACAGCATGATGATGGACCTTTTTGAAACCGGCTCCTATTTCTTCTACTTGGACGGGGAGAATGGAGCCCTGCAGCAGCTGGAGATGGCCGAGGGATCCCCGCTGTACCCAGGCAGCGATGGCACCCTGTCGCCCTGTCAGGACCAAATGCCGCCGGAGGCCGGCAGCGACAGTAGCGGAGAGGAGCATGTGCTGGCACCCCCGGGACTACAACCCCCTCACTGCCCCGGCCAGTGTTTGATCTGGGCTTGTAAAACTTGCAAGAGAAAGTCGGCCCCCACGGACAGACGGAAAGCGGCCACCCTGCGGGAGAGGAGGAGGCTGAAGAAGATCAACGAAGCCTTCGAGGCTCTGAAAAGGCGGACTGTGGCGAACCCCAACCAGCGGCTGCCCAAGGTGGAGATCCTGAGGAGCGCCATCAGCTACATCGAGAGGCTGCAGGACCTCTTGCACAGGCTGGATCAGCAGGAGAAAATGCAGGAGATCGGGGGGGACCCCTTCACCTTCAGCCCCAAGCAGGGAAATGTAAGCGCTGCCGCTCCATTCCTCCCGCCGCCCGGCCCGCCGCGCCCCTGCGTGTCCGTGTCCGTGTCCGTGTCCCCCCTCCTCCTCCTCGGCACGGCCCTCCGCGGAGGGGGCTCCGGGAGAAACGTCCGAGCTCCTCGGGCCTCCAGCGGGCAGCCGGCCCGGCCCGCCCCGGGGGGAGCCGCGGCCCTCCTTAACTAATTAATACCCCTCCTTCCCCCCCCCCCCCGTGTGCCGCAGATCCCCAGTTCAGACTTCCTGAGCACCTGCAGCTCCGACTGGCAAAGCGTTTCCGACCATTCCCGGGCCCTGGGAGTCAGCCCCAAGGAAGGTAACGTCCTCCGGGACGGGACGGGACGGGACGGGCCGGGCCGGGCCCACCCGCCGCCGGGCCGCCGCCTCCCCTTCGCGGCCCTCGGCGAGGGCCGGCCGGTCTCCCCCCGCCTGCCGCCCCTTCGGGCCCGGCCGGGAGGAACCGTTTGCTCGTTAACCGCCTTGTCTCTCGTTGAAGCAGGAGGCTCCATCGTCGAGTCGTCGGCCTCCAGCAGCCTTCGCTGTCTCTCTTCCATAGTGGACAGTATTTCTTCCGACGAGCCCAAACTGCCCGGCGTGGAGGAAGTGGTGGAGAAATAAATCCGGTCGCTCTGGTAGTGTGCTTAACGGAGACGGAGCCCCCACCCCCTTCCCTCTAAACTAACTAATGAAGCCAATTAACACGGTGGAAAGCCCAGGCAGGGGCCTTGGTAAGGTCGAGGCAAGGTACACCTACCCCACAGAAAACGGCTCTCGCTGTCTCGAGCCAAACAGACTTTCCCCCACTTTCTTTCCTCCTTTTCCCCCCCCCGGGTTTTGTTTTCTTTAAATTGTGTTGCATAGACCACCCCTCCTCTTTCTTTCTTTTTTTTTTTTTTTTTTTAATTTAAGATACTTACCTGTGTACCGGTGATCCGCTTTGTCTGAGACTCACCGGAAAGTTCATTCCTGTCTGAGTGAAGCTGTTGGTTGCATTTCGTGTTAGTCGTATTTAAAGAGTTCCCGCCTCGTTTCGTTCCTGTAAATAATTTTAGTACTGTCTTTTCTTTTGTAAACATAACAAATATATATTTAAATGCTGGAATGTGATATTGTATATAAGAACCGACGGATTTCTTGGATTGTAAAATAAAGCTCTTTGTGTTACAGTGTTTCCCAACCCCTCGTAATTAACTAATAGCCCGACCCCGGAGTTAAAACCCGCCACCGACTTCAGCGAGACCAAGCCCTGAAGAGCCAGACGTGTGTAGCCGCGACACGCCACGACCCGTGTGACTGGGAGGCAGCACTCGGGACAGATTTTTTCCCTTCGTTTTCTCCTCTGAGGAGCGTCTCTCCTTACCTAGGGCCGCACCCGCGGTGTTCATTACCCGCCTCCCCCGTTGGCTCCCGGGGAAGCCGGGCAGGCACGGGTGGGTGCCCGGGCAGGCACGGGTGGGCACTGCTCCCCTAAAATGTCCGCCAGTGCCGCTAGCGTGGCTCGCCAGGCAGGGACGCTTCTCCAGCCTTGCCCTGCACCGGGTGGGTGAGCTCAGAAAGGGGGAGCGCAAAGAGCCCCCCCCGCCGCCCCGGTCCTTGAGAAGAGAGAGGCTCGGTGCGTCTCACCTTTTCCTCTCGGTACCGGAGGACTTGTCTGCGGGAGAACGGGTGGGCCTGCTACAGCGACAGGCTGGGACAGGAGCCCGCTCCCTTGGGGGCTGGGGGGGGCGGGGGGGGCTGCCATCTCTTCCCAGGAAAGGTAACTCCCCTCCGCTTCCTTGAGCCTGAGGGTGGGAGAGAACGGGGGTCCCTCAGGGAGGAAAGAGTTAAGCGGCCGAAAAGGGGTTGGGGGGGGTGGCGGGAGGGGGGGGGTAACAACAGATGAAGCCTTTCACTCAGTGATGTAAAAAAACCCAGCCTCGCTGAGGATGGCGGAGCGGAGCTGCTCGCAGTCAGAGCGTTACGGTTTGTAACGGATCGTTTATACCCCCGGGAAGGGGCGACCACCGGGGGAACGGCTCGCTCTGCCCTGCACAGACCCGCAGGGCTGCTGGCCAGAGAGCTGACCGAAGCCAAGGGACTCCGCTTCGACTCTTTTAACCCTTGATTTATTTGGGGGGGGGGGGGTGTTTTTTGAGAGGTCACAGCCACGTTTCGGGAAGGTCTCCCGTCGGAAGGGAGGCAGCCCTGGGAGCTGGCTCTCCCACCGCGGTGCCCTCCCGCCTCCCTTTTCGTGCCACCGTGGCCAGCCTGGTTTTTAAACCGCTTAAGTACTCGCTCTAATTGCGGCGGCACGGTGTGATGGGCGGGTGGCGAGAGATAACGGCGGTTTCCCCCCTTCTTCTGGTTTCAGACAAACCCCCTTGCCTCGGGGAGCTCTCGGGCTCTTCGGGGAACGCGGGTCCTGGCGTGCGAGCTCTGCATTTTGGCGAAAATGTTACCGTTCGCTTCTGTGGCGAAGGGACTCGATCGGCAGTAATGGAGTATGTCAGATCGCGTTAGGGGCTCGTCGCCTTCCTTAACAATTTCTTTCCATCCCCGCCGGGTCAGAGAGAAGGGCTGCCTGATGCAGCACCGGCCGAACCAAGCCCCGCAGGACCCCCTTCCCGCAGCGGGGCAGGAGCGGGGCCGAAGCCCCCCCCAGAGCACAGTGTCACGCCGACAGCCTACTGTCAGGTTTGCCTTCAGCCCAGCATTAACCTCAACGCACTGGCCGGTAGGACCCCCGCGGCAGGGTCTGCTCCCGCAGCGGGGTAACTCGAGCGATTGTTTGGAGGAAGTTTGCCTAAAGGAGCTGTTTTGGGGTTGGGTTTTTTTTTCCGTTAAATAAAGAAAATACCTCCCGAAGAGACTCTCCGTGACCCCCGTGATTGCGGCTGACATGCCGGGCTTCGCAGTGAAGGTCCTCAGCGTGTTTGCGATTAAAATGTTTGTGTTCGATATTAATAAGGATAATCTTTACCTAAGTCCCCCAGCCAAAGCAAACAGGGCCCTGGAATCACAAAATCAAAGGGTAATAACTGGGTAAGGACAAGAGGCTTGTGATTTAATCAAGTCTTTTTCCGGCGGGGCCACGCACAAACTTATCGACGTTTTTACACGAATGCAGGTGACACCCCCCCCCCCCCCCGCCCCGGTCCCTCCGCCCCGCTGCCGTTTACTTAACGCGAGGAAAGCGGGCTGGAGCGCTGCTGCCGGGGAGCCGAACACCGCCCCCCCCTCGCCCCTGAAGCCCTTTTTTTTTTTTTTTTTTTTTTTTATTGTGCATCTTTATTTCCCTCCGTAAAACGGCCCGCAACCCAGAGAGGGAGGAGGGCAGCCGGCAGCGGGCTCAGCTTATTTTCGGAGGTCGAAGGCAAGGCGGGCAAGCGTCGACCCAGCAGCTATTTCCACGGGGAAAATTCCTGCTCGGATCGCTGCTGCCTTGGGGAACCCGCACGATTTTTCCAGAGCTTCCACCTTGCTGTGGAGAACGAACTGGGGAACGGCAGTGGGGGGCAGGGGAGGGAGGAGGTTGAATAATTGAACCATGTGCTCGCTGGGCCGTCCCTCCGCTAGCAGGAACTAGCGACTTTTCCCAGTCTCAAGGCTGCTAAAAACCCCCTCGTGTCCCTTTGATCTCTCTTGGGAGTCCCAGGGTGCCAGCAGAGGCCAATGCCTTCTTCAGCTGTCTTCCACACAAATCCCTCTGGCAGGTACTAATGTGTTTACTTAGGTGCGCACGGTTCCCAGCGCTGGGGGGAACCAAACGTTTCTCACACGGCTGGAAGAGCCCGCCCCCCCCCCCCGACACACCCCCCCCCAACTGGGAAACAGTTTTGCTGGCGGGACGATGCGGAGGAGCCCCCGCCGCCGCCGGCACCCACCGACCCGACGGCGGGAGGGCGAGAGGCGGGGGGGGACGCTTCTGTGTGTCGTGTCGTGTCCCCCCCCCGCCCCATTAAATAAAATAACGCTCTCCGGCGTTCGGCGAGGCCGGCGGTCTGCGGGGGGAACGGCGCGGTGCTTTGCGGGGGTGCGGAGGGGCTGGCTGGGGGGGGGGGGCACGGCGGGGCGCGTTCCCGTGGGCCCCCAAAAACCTCACACACACACACCCCGGCCCGGTGACTTATGGATTCTGTGGGATTTTCTTCGCTTAGAAAGCACAGAAAGGCGCGGGGCTTGGAAAAAGAGCGCACGCTCTGCCAGTGGTCCCCCCACGGGATCGAATCCCTCCAGGAATAGGTGCGGGACGCCGATCGCTGCGGAGCGGGAGGGCTGGGGGGGAGGAACACCATTTAACGAGCTCCTGACACGTTCACCATTTTCTCTCCGGCTGGCAGCAGGAGCAGACAGTGTCTGATGCTCAAGGCTGTTCCCGCTTTCGGGATTTGAGCCTCCTGAAATGCAGCATATCCCCCCCCCCCCCCGCCCCCTCCCCTCCAGCAGCCTCATTAGCCAGCCTTAATAGTTTGTGTTTTCTCTCCCCTTTCTTTAGTTCCACTCGCCTACTGCACTTTTGCAAATTTGTTTTGAGATCACTTTACCAGAGGAGCCGGGGCTCTTAAGGGATACTAATTACAGATGTTTTTTCCTTCCTGAGTGACAGGCTCTTCCATCCTTTCTTCCCCTTCCCCCAAAATATTCAAGGGAAAAGGAAACAAATTTTCCTAGCTCCTCAAAGACTTTTGGGAAAAGGCACGTTTCTTAAGGGCCCCAGCCCCGCTGGATTAAGAGTTAAAGCTGCGAGCTAAAGCTCTGGACGCCAGGAGAGCGGGACCGAGGGAGTTGGCATTGTGCACCGGGAGATCCACACTGCATGCTCGGAGAGAAACCCCTGAAAGGCGATCAGAACTGCAACCGGCACGTTAAAGATCAAGTTTGTTTGCGCGCAAAGCATAAATCTGTAAACAGGTCTCTTTTAGCCAGTGCAAACGTGGTAAATCAAATTGTGTGTGTGTGTGTGTGCACGCCACAGCCCGGTGAAGAGTTCAAGTTACTGCCGAGCAGACCCCCCCTTCGGACTGCCGGTTTCTTAGGAAAACAATAGGGAACTGCCCCTGTTTCAGATGTGGCCCAACTCAACAGCAACCTGCACCTCGGAGCGGCAGAAGCCTGACATTCTGAGCTTTCCCCTTTCTGTAACTTTACTCCTTTATCAACTCTCTGCTTTTCCTACAGTATTCATTTCAAAGGGGGCTCCCCCCGTTTATGGCCCCAAATAAACCGAAGCAGTGCAGATGTAGCCTTCCCCGGCCTTTAGATAATTATGCATCCGCTATAGGAAGAAGGGTGTGTGCATGGGGTTTTGTGGGTTTTTTTAGGAAAAGTTTTAGCCTAAGGGTGGAAATCCGCCTTTGGGGGGAGAGGGGAGGCAGGGAGCAGAGGGGGTCCCCAGCCCCAGCCCCAGCTGCCGGCCGCTCGCCCGGCGGATCGGAAAGCTTGCCAGCGGTGTGCGCTTGTGCATCTCTAAGGAGATGTTCCCTACCCGCCTCGCTCACTCGAAGAGCGGCTCCTTGAGACAACCGGCTCGCCATGCCCTCCGCATTACCTCTTCCTGACGAGAGGTTAATTGAAGACGCCTTTTTCCTGGGCACACAGACCGGCTCCGTAGCGTTTGAACCGCTGCTGGGTCACTCGCTCTCCGTTTGAGTTAACCTAGGTCACATAATTTTATTCCCAGGTAGGGAAGGTTGCCTTTGCCTTCTCCTAATATTTTCCTCAACTACAAAAGCCACCTGGATGAAACCAAAGGCTTCCTGGGCTTCATTACCACTCTAATGACCCTTGCACCGCTCCGCTCAGCTACTGCTGCGGCTGGAGCTCTGCGAAGCTTTTGTCCCCGACTTGTTGAAAGTTACTTAGGGATTGCAGGGGTTAGAAATTTTACACTTCCAGGAGGGGTTTGTTGCACTGGCAGCTGGGACGCATCTGTAACGGTACAAGTTTGCCTGAAAGCAGAAAATTAGCAAGCCCAAGGCACTGCTCGACTGGTGTGTCTCTAGCAGCACCGGGTCACACGAGTAGGAGAAAGAATGGGAAGGGATTTGTCTCGGAGCAGACACGTACCCTTTTCTTTTGTGAGTCCCTTTCCCTGGGACCCGATCCGACAGCACTAAACCTGGGCTTCCCCCCTCTTCGTCTCTCCCGGCCACAGGTAGCTGTGCCTTTTTGTCCCCTGGTTTGCAAATTTACACGCTCGGTGACACGACTTCAGCTACAGGACAAAGCGCTCCTCAAGATACGTGAACAAATCTTAGGGTCTTGAAAGAGGAGTAAATTGTTGCAGGTTAGACCTGGGCCACGGCCTGTGGGGAATAAAGATACGCAAGTAGACACCGTAGGTGCTATGGGGGGGGGGGCTGTTCTGCGTTAATTGCCCCGTGGGAGAGCCGGTGTCCGTCGCTGCGGCGTGTGATGGGAGATGGGAAGACAGGGACGAGGAACGGCTCTGGAGGAAATGTCAGCGGTCGGTGCGCGTCCACTGCCCCTCTTTCTCGGTCCTTACCAAACCTGCAAATTCCCAGGCTCGGCTTAAACTTGGGAGATGTCGCAACCCAGTTGTGGGGAGGACGTTCGCTAGAGAAGTGCCCAGCTCAGGGCTCTCCAAAGGAGCGGTGCGGAGCAAATTGTCTCCTGGGGACCGGAGGGGCTTGCCCAGACAGCCCCCGGCAGGGGATGTGGTGGGATATGCTAATACCGAGCGGCCGCTGCGGACCAGCCTCCCTTTACATGTATATATAAGGGCCCCCCGCATCAGCCAAAGGACACTTCGTCTCGGGGTCGCTAATTACTGAGGAATTGGCCCAGCGCGCTGCGGAGCTCCTCGCCCAGAGCCGGTGGCTGCCGCCCCACACCGACGCCTCCGCTGCAGGGATGGAGGTGATGGACAGCTGCCAGTTCTCCCCGTCCGAGCTCTTCTATGACCAGCTCCTGCCTCTCCTCCCCGGAGGGCGAGTTCCCCCGAGGATTTTGAGCCCCGGGACCTGCCTCCCTTCGGCGCCCACGACCCCCCCGAGCCCGCCTGCTCCGAGGAAGAGGAGCACGTCCGAGCTCCCACCGGCCACCACCAGGCCGGCCACTGCCTCATGTGGGCTTGCAAAGCCTGCAAGAGAAAATCCACCACAATGGACCGGCGGAAGGCGGCCACCATGAGGGAGAGGAGGAGGCTGAAGAAAGTGAACCAGGCTTTTGAGACGCTGAAGAGATGCACCACCGCCAACCCCAACCAAAGACTCCCCAAAGTGGAGATCTGAGAAACGCCATCAGATACATCGAGAGCCTCCAGGAGCTCTTGAGGGAACAGGTAGAAAACTACTACCACCTGCCGGGACAGAGCTGCTCCGAACCGACCAGCCCCACTTCCAGCTGCTCCGACGGGATGGTAAGCGAGGGGCAGGAGCGATGGGGCTGCGGGGACCCCAGGAAGGCCCGCGGGGAGGTCCCCCTCGGCCCAGCGTCGTGGCACCGCTCCCACGGGCGTGGGACCGGCCGAAACGCAGCGGACATCAGGAAAAGGCGGACGGTTCGCGTGGAAACGAAACAAGCCCCTTCTCACGTTGAACGCTCAGCATACGCGTGGGCTTTGCGGGAACGCATGGGGGGGGCGGGAGGGCTGCCAGAGGGCACCCACCAAGCTCCCCAGCCCCCGGGGGCTCGTCTTCTCCCCCCCCCGGCTTAGCGCGGGGTAAGGCGGGGGGGGACGGGGAAGGCGCTGCCCAGCGGCTCCCTCCTCGCTTTAAGGCGCTGTCCCTCCGCGTTTTGGGGGGGGGGGGGGAGAGTGCCAGTAGCCCCGGGGTGGGGCGGCCGGGCCGGCACTCGCCCCTCGCTGTCTTGCAGGCCGACTGCGGCAGCCCCGTTGGTCGGCGAGAGGCAGCAGCTTCGACGCCGTCTACTGCTCCGAGATGGCCCACGGTAAGGCCGACCCGCCGGCAGCCGCGGGTGCGGGGGGGGTGGAAGCGGGGGGCCGGGGGGGGGTCTCCCGCTGTAACGGGTTGCCGTCCTCATCATCTCTCATCCCACCCCCCCCCCCCCCGGCCTCAGGGTATGCCGCCGAGCAGGGCAGCGCCCTGTCCAGCCTGGATTGCTCTCCAGCATCGTGGACCGCCTCTCCCCGGCGGAGGAACCGGGGCTGCCCCTCCGCGACGCCGACTCCCTCTCGCCCAGCGCCAGCATCGACTCGGGGCCGGGGACGCCCGGGACGCCGCCGCCCCGACGGACCTACCAGGCGCTATGAGGGGGCCCGGGGGGGGGGCCGGTACCCCGAGCCTTGTCGCTGCTCCCCCCCCCCCCAAAAAAAACTTCCCGGGGCCGCCCCACCCTCGCCCAGCCGCTTCTACGGGCGAGGGGGCAGCCCCAGCGCTGGCTTGGCCCGCCGGCTCCCTCCGGGGCTGGGGGGGCAAAAAGTGCCCGGCCCGGGGTCCGTCCGTCCGTCCGTCCCCCCCCCGGGCAGAGTGACCCTGGGGCTCGGGACACACGGGCTACCCTGGAAACCCCGCTGCGAATAAAACGTGCTGTAAGAAAGAGAGCTGTCTGGTCTGCTGGTTCTTTCAGTGTGTTCCCTGGTGTTGGGGGGGGGGGGAGAAACATGGAGAAACAAAAATGTGGAGGGGCAGATGTCCCTCCATTCCTGTCCTGCTATGGGCAGCATTGCCTTTTTTTTTCTGCAAGAGTAAAAGTAATATTTCATAGTTGTCTCCCCCGACCCCCCCCGCCCGGGCAAAGCCCTTGTTTCTTTCCCTGGGTATGAAGACTGAACGTGTATTCCAGGATTTGGCCCTAAAATTGCATGGTGACTCTTCTCTGTAAACAACTGTATGATCTAGCTCTGATACCCTGTCAGGGAATTTTACTGTCAGTCACTCTCAGTGCTCTGGCAGAGACAAATTTAGTAAAGTGATAAGAACAAACCACATGGATCTCTTTCACAATCCACAAGGTACGTTTCACAATATTCGGAAAGCAATATAGATCTATTTGCTCTTAATGACTTTGGTCCCACCAGCCAAGATGAAAATACGTTACTCTATTTACATGGGTCTAGAAATAGCCAGGTCAAGTCTTCATGAGTTTCAGAGTTAATAACTATTTCCTTCCAGGCACTAATCTAAGTCTTTCTACCATGAAAAATTTCCAGCCCTTTGCACTGCTCTAGCTGTAATTCAAAACTTTTCTAGCCCCCCCCTCCCGCCTGCCCCCCCCCAAAAAAGGCAGAGATGAGATGGAGAGATGGGCTCTTTCAGTGCATCCAGAAATGTCCCCTGTGATAAACACTCTGAGTGGGAAGGGATATACACCTCACCAGCGTGGGATAAGGAAGTATTTGCCATTTGTGTTTATGTTGTTAGCACTGGGTGGCCAAGGGGCCTGGAAGTGGTATTTCACCTCTGATAAATCTTTCAGTTGAACCCAGCCCAGCTTGGTCATGTCACCAAAGTTACCACCTGACTGCTCTTTGGCAGCGGTCTCTGTACTGAGGATGGAGGAAGCCTCACTCAGGGATGGCCCTGTCCTCGCAGCACACCGAGGGGCCACATCCCCCCCAAAAGGCTTACAGAGAAAGCGAGGCGGTACCCACCTGCCTGAGCTGCTCAGCTGGGCACCAGGCAGCCGAGCTTCTGACACAGGGAAGGCCAGCCTGTCCCTTCTGCGTGGCTTCCCTCAAAATCACTTTCTGCCCTTGCTGTGTAACCTTGAGGTAAGTGTTTTCTTTCCCGCAGAGTAATTCAGGAGGAGCCTTTTCCAGAATGGGCTTTCTGTGTATATAGGCAGGTCCAAGTAATCAGTGAGTAGAAAAAGTGGTTTGAAAACCCTGGAGTGAGGTCGTGCAGAGGCACAAACTAGGTATTCGCACACTCTTGTCATTACAGATGTTTCAGGAGCATGCAAGTGCCTTAACCCAAACACAGTCTTTCTTGATTACGGGTGATCACTTCCTGAGGCTTCTGTTCGTAGAAATCCCTATGCAAGACTGTGAACGTCACTGGTTTTTATTCATGATTTCTTACACATTGCTGCAGTGCTGCAGCTCTTGCTCCTCTCAACCAAAAACACCAGTCCAAGGATACTGCTTATGGCCAGGATCTAATACAGGTCAGATCATTTTAAATGATGGTTTAAAATGAGCTAAGCTGGAGAACTTTCAGCATTTCATTCCTGCACTGTGCTGACCTTGGCAAGCGATCGCCTGTGAAGTATGCAGAGTAATACTAGCAAATCACATGTTGGTAATGTACACCTCTCTTTGGCTGGCAGACATTTTAAGAGTTGCAAAAAGGTCAATACTTCTGAGAAGTAGCTTTCAGAGAGTGAGGAGAAGTATCCCGCCTGTGGGATGTTTGTCCACCGCCTCCCCGGTCCTACTAGGCTAGATTACAATCTGAGGGTTTTGTTATACACACCAATGAAAAACAAACTCTTAATTACAGGACATCTATAAACAAAGCTCCTGTGAGCCCAAAATGTGCTGTAATCCGTGGAAGTTAGCACGGTGAAACCACCTTTAGCCCGTGGATTGGGAGAACAAGGTGTAAAAGGCTGCTGTCTTGGGAGATAACTGTTGTGGTCAGATTTTGCATAGTGAATAATAAGTGTAACTGAAACGAAAGATTTGTATTCTATGTGAATCACGTTCATTTAAGGAAGGCTGTGCTCACAAACACATGAGAAGATGATGGTCTGACCTGAGGTCCACCTCTCGCAACTCCTACTACCTGGCTGAGTGCTGTAGGCTCTGTAGTGGCATGCGGTGATCTCGCAGGCAGGCAGGTGGAGGGATGCCTCATAGTGTCAGAGTAATGTAACACAGAAGCTGCAAGTTTTCTATCACTCACTGCAATGAAGGGCATAATTCAGTGCAATTTTAAAAACACAATTAATTTTTTATTTTCATTTTAGCTCTGAAACTCATGCTTTCTTGGCTTATATTCTGACTGAGGGAGGCAGCTGTGCTTTCTTTTTTTGCATGTGTGTGTGTGAAGAGCTTCTTGTATCTTTTATCTTTTGTTAAGAAACCAAGCAGAGATCTTCAGTGAAATACGTATTTTAATCTCAGATCAAAAGGCCCACTGGACATTACAAAACTAACATAGGAACCTAGCAAAGGTCTCTTAAATACAACATCAGGACAAAAGTCCTGCTTGCTCTATGTATTTCTGAGTTGCTTGGGTGGAAAAACACTCATTTTCCCTGTAGGAAAAGATTGACCTCTTTCTTCTGTGGTAAGGCTGTGAAAAGTGATAAACTTTTAGTAATTAGTCCTTGGAGGATGAAGGGGTCTTAAATCATACTGTTTGTCAAAATATGCCTAGGAACACCCCAAATTCATGGCTGTGTTTCAGGGGAAATTCAGTTCTTCGCCTTCCCGGCTCAGCCTGCTTGTCAGGAGCAGTCAGACTTAACCACAGCAGGCAGCTCACTTCTCCCCACCCCAGACATGCTCCCTGCTCCCTGCTCCCTGCTCCCTCCCTCTTCTTCTTCCTCTTCCTCCTCCTCCTCCTCCTCCTCCTCCTCTTCTTTCTCTTTCTCCTTCTCCTTCTCCTCCTCCTCTGCAGAGCCCTTGACTCGCTCATCACTTCTCCTTACTCCTCTCAGCTGGACCGTGGGGTCCCGCAGGAGGACCCGCAGCTGGCCAGCTGATGACTGCTGACCTTTGGCAGGCTCTGCATGGGGTATCAGCCTTACAGCTGGCCACAACTGCCTTCCTGGCAACTAAAGATCTTATGAGCTTGGCCAGCTGGAGTCTGGGCTGGGATCCTGCTGGCTAATTTGATCCTGTGTGAGGGATGGAGGAGTTCACCCCCAAATGTGGAGGGGGCAAGCAGCGCATCTGTCCACGTGCTGCCCCGGGGCGTCAGGGCCAGGTTCCTTCTGCAGCCAACTGGATCAGTGGAATGAGTAAAAAAGAGACTGTGGAGCTCTTTTTCTTGTGCTTTATTTGAGTTTTCTGTTGAGAGTTAGCTTAGGCTTCACTAGTGGCCGCCTTTGCCCTCACTGCATCTCATGGTGTTCTCTCCGTTCAGTCCAAGAGATGGACAGGGCTGGGCAGAAGGAGTCATTCCCCTTCCCGAACACAGTGTGATACATTTTCTCTTCATTCGGCAGGTGCTCCGCTTTCCTTCCTCCAGGAGGTTACGCATCCTGGATGCTCATGGACCTCAGGTCAAACCCACCGTACCGCAGAGTCCAGCTACTTTCTCAAAGGTCTTCTGCTTTCTGCTCCCCAGACCAGCTGATAGGCACCATCCAGTCCCGGAGCCTGGTTTCATTTTGTGCATTAATAACATTTATGGACTGCCTGGCAACCTGCTGGAAGATGTTGGTGGCTATGATGCCAAAGGCATTGCT
Organism: Harpia harpyja; assembly: GCF_026419915.1. Classification (NCBI taxonomy): domain Eukaryota; kingdom Metazoa; phylum Chordata; class Aves; order Accipitriformes; family Accipitridae; genus Harpia; species Harpia harpyja. The sequence continues at coordinate 10,986,626 of NC_068962.1, read as the reverse complement.
CAGCTGTGCTTGAAGAAGGTGAGAGTGGGCATGATATATGAGGGTCAGCAAGCCCAGTGAGAGAGCAGAAAGGTAGTCCAGTGGCTGCATTAAACCAAGTGCATTTGAATCTGATACTGTCTGAGAGGCCTTCAAACCTGGAGTAGCAGCAGAGGAATAAATGTGTGGTTTTTCTCTTTATTTCTCTGATCTTCCATGAATATATGCTTTTGAGCTGATATTATTTTCTGTTTTAAAAATCCATATAACCCGTATGGTAAGCAAAAAATTAAATCCTAAAAAGAAGCCCTAAAAGTTTTAATTCTGATTATTTTTTTTTTTGAAGTCCCAAATCCTACTGCTTGCACTGGGACTTAGCTACTTAGCAGGGACTCAGGAACCCAGCAAAGGTCTGGCTGGAGTATAAAACTCAAGCTGGTGTGCCTATAATACATTATAGGGAGCCAAACTCTGGATTAAATCAAGTTTGAATTCAGCCTTTAATTGTTTGATTCCACAGAATTTATTAAATTAATAAATGAATAACTCCTTAATTATTGGTGAGCAAACGATGACTATAACTTCAATTATACCTGCGTATAGCTCCGTGCAAAGGCCTCATTAGCAAATGCACCACTGCTCCAGCAAAGAGGTTAATTTTTTTTGTAAATGGAAGTATTTGAATCTGCTGAAAACTCATTCTGTTCCCCTCATTTCCATGTTTTAAGTAACCATATAAGCAAGATGTTGTGGGTGTCTTTTCATTTGGTGTTTTTTTTTTTTCACTAGCATGAAAAAATACTAGATTTGTTTGTTTTCCTGTCCACTTTGCATTGCTTTGAAGAAATAGAAAGACAAACAGTATTTCCATTTTGAAAAGTACTTATTTCTACAATTGCTTTTGTGGACCATCTTCAAATTGTGCAATTCTGAACCTCGCTGCCTGAGTGCTTTGAAAAGCAGAGGAGGAAATGTCTCTGCTGGCCACACTGAAGGTGCATCCGAAGTATGTATCTGAAATCCCTTCCTCAAATTTAAGGCTTATGTGTAGACTTGTGGTAAACGCCTTCACAGACAGTAGAGATCACAGCAAAAATTCTTAGATTTAACTGAATTATCTCAGTGACTTGAAAAAGTAGCTTTAAAACCCCTCAGAGGTGGCTGGAGTAGTCAGTCAGGCATCTGGGAGGTGGGTGCCTTTGCTCTGCTCCTCACTGTCGTGATTGTCTCTGCGTTGGATAGTATCAAGCTGTTGTCAGGAACAGACCACCAAACGCCCTTCTCCCCTGGGTGTATGCCTCTCAAAGGCTGTCGTTCTGGTCCTACGACTCCTATGTTTCGTTAAAGTCGTGTCTCAAGTAAGCAGCTGGGAGTCCTTCAGGTGTCTTTTTCTCAGCTATATATAACGCTGTGAACCCCCAAACACGTAGGTGAATTGTTTAGCTGCAAAGCTGCTGCAACTGGGTGAGCACCATCCTCCTGGGCACCTGCAGGACCTCAGCAGCGAAGACTCGAGTAGCACCTAAGTAGTAAGATTTGAGCTCATAATCCCAGCATGATTAAATGGGGATTTGGGGGGCCTCAACCTGAGTTTAAGCATCCACCCTTGTCTTCCTTGCAAACTCTATGAGACTATCTACCTGGTCACGGTGTAGTGTAGGAGTTTGTTCCCGTCACGGGACTGGCCAAGGAAGACACATCCCATGCGGGTCTCTCATGCAGTGGGAAAGGGGACACCTCGGTAGTCTGAAACTGTTTGATTGCTGGAAATATGGTGGCTTAACAGCCAGTCTGGGAGAAAGTGACTGTCTTGTAAATTGGGAATTCCCTTTGGAAGATGCACCTGATGACAGGAAAAAGGGCTCCTGCCCAAGCCAGGAGGGTAAGCACTGCAAGCTGGGAGGGCTGCTGTTGTCACACGGTTGCATACGCAGCTACTCAGTATGGAGTAAAGGGATGGTGACTCTGGGCAACTGGGAAAAAGTTTAATAAATCTAAAATCCCCCATGCCGAGCATGAAGTAGAGGAGAAACCAAGTAAACAAGGGCCGAGACAGCTGTATCCTATCAGTGCCTGAAATGCACATTTTTCACAGGGTACAAATTTCTCACATGTTTATCGCCTGGGTGAAATACAAAAATGACTGAACTTTGAAATGTGAAACTTGTTATTTCTAAACTTCCTAATAAGCAGGAGAGTGAAAGCTCCTTTTAGAAAAGTGCTCGTGAAATTAGTCTTCTCAAGCAGAAGTGGTCTGCTCAGAGGGGTGACCATGTCTGCCTCCCACAACCCATGGCCCCACCTCTGTCTTCCGTGGAAGATAAGGACTATGAGAAAAAAATGTATATACTTTGGTGTATGGTCTTGCTTTAATCCATCATTTCAGCAATACCATACTTCCTTACATTCCTGTTTATAAAATGAATAGTCCTATTTTTATTACTGCTTTTTATTCTCCATTTTTTTAATCTTTAAAAAGCTTTATTGTTTATAAACAATGCAGTTGGTTACATGAATAAGTTTGAAAGCCATTTTGGTTTAATATGTATGGAAACAAATCTTTATCTTCATGTAAAGTCTATTTTCATCAGAAATAGTGTATTATAAAGTACAGCTAGACAGCTAAGTTTATTCTTGCTGCAACTCCACTGAAACCCCTGGAGTTTCACCAGGAACAGATTTGGGCCAGAAGGCCTAGAATATAGTTACAATATATTCATTTTCTCATGCCTCAGAAATGGACTGTTTATGCACCAAGCTGTAAAGTGATATTCATGATGACTGAAGCCTGAACAACATTGAAATATCCAGCTCCTCTGCTCCAAATCCTCTGGTATCCAAAACCGTTCCTTTCCTTTCAGAAGGAGGAGGCTACCACTGCTGAGGGTAAACAAGGGCAGGGGCACTGCTTTAGTGTCCAAGCCTAAATAAGGACTAGCCTAGCTAATACTGGGGTTTAACTGCAGGGAGCCTGGGTCTAAGGTGCTGCCCCAGCCCTGAACGCTGCCCAGCGTCCTCCCCACCGCCAGCTCTGCCTGCCTGCTCCCGCGGCAGAAGCGTTGTGGGTCGACCCTTTCAGCTCAGCAATCCTTGGGAGATTTGCTGCGCCGCTCCCCAAAAACCCGTTTTGAGAAGAATTTTTCGTTAAATGAAAAGTGCTGCGGAAAATTGCTTTTTATTGCAATTATAATGGATACAGCGGTTCACACAGCTTGCAGAGTGCTTGAGAGCCAGGGCCCACACTCTGTTCACACACTATGCAGTATCAAGCACAATCATGTCTTCTGTTTTATTTGGCCGTGATTTCCAGAAATAGGAGCTTGAAATTACGCTCACAATAACTGCAGTGATTTTTCGACAGTCTTGAATGCCAACCAGCTCTTAGTGAATACCAGGATAGGTAGTAAGTGCAAGGAATTCTTGAAGATCTCTTGCTCTGCAGCCTAGGTTTTTTTTTTAAGCTTCACCCATCTGTATATTTAAAAAAATAGTCAGAGAGAAAATTTTGCTGAACATATGATAAAACCATTCACTTTTTAAGAACAAATTTTAGAATCATTAAAAATAAATTACTGTGTATAAGACCTTAGAGTAAGATGCAACCAGGTTTATTTTTACATCCTTCTGAACCAGTGGAAATACCTGTGCACAGGCATACTTACATATGCAAGTTTTAGCAAGTTCAAGGCTTAAAAATAGAGGCAAGCAGTTCCTTCTTTACGATTATAGTGATTTGGGGAAAGGAAGAGAAACAGTATATAAGTATTACCAGATTATTTATGTAAACTGACATAGGACAACTTTGTCTGGAGATTGGCCATCCTATGCTTGACTGACTCTTCAATCCCCAATTAATTTTTATTATAAATAATCCTGGCATGTCGGGTGTAAATGTCCATAGTGTCTCTGGCAAAGCTTTTCCACAGTAGCTTTATTATCATATTGCTGCTGGCAACTGTTTTGGAAAACTCTGGAGCTTCACTAGAGAACTTAGAGGCTCGTGACAGAGTAGCTCTGCAAAGGTGATGTTCTGCATGTTTTATGGACGTGAAGAGCTCTGTTCAATTCTGACCTTGAAGGTCACTTGGTGAAAAGTCGCGAACAACACCTACAACTCTTCTTCCTCTAATTCCAGAAAGAAATGTGCCTGGAAAATATTTTGTGTTTTATGAATGCTTTTAGGTTTCTTGTTTCCTTTAGAAAAAGAGAAAAGCAGTGTATAACCCACTTGAAAATATGGGTTATCTGAGAGCTGCCTGCATTGTAAAAATTAGAGCAGCAAACGAGCATTGCTCCAACATTGAATAGTCCTGGGGCTTGGCCGAGCCTTCCATCGCACACAACATGAAGCTGCTGAGCTGCTCCACACAACACGGTTTTCCACGCTGTCACCCTGTAGTCAATGCACACCTGGGACGGGGGTTTCAAACTGTAGCATTTCAGTCTGCTTGGAATACGCCTGTGCTGCCTTTTAAAATATCCCAGGAGACCTGCAACACCCAATACATCATGTAGAATCACAGACTCATAGAATGGTTTGGGTTGGAAGGAACCTTAAAGATCATCTAGTTCCCACCCCCCTGCCACGGGCAGGGACACCTTCCACTAGACCAGGTTGCTCAAAGCCCCATCCAGCCTGGCCTTGAACACTGCCAGGGATGGGGCAGCCACAACCTCTCTGGGCAACCTCTTCCAGTGCCTCACCACCCTTACTGTAAAAAATTTCTTCCTTAGATCCCACGGGTCAGCGCAGTCCCAAGCCGGTGGGCTCCACTCCAGGGACTACATGCAGTGGGGTTTTCTGCCTGGAAAATTCAAAATTTTCTGATGACATGCACGTTCCAGGCAGGACTCGGCCAGGTCCTGAGCTGACGTCGGTGCTGTTCTGCATGGCAGACCGGCAGACCCGGGCTCTAATTTAAAGCTGGAAGTGGGGAGACGAGCTTTGGGATTAATTCTGGCACTTGTAATTCTCCCACCGCCATTAAACAAAATGAAGCAATTGGTAAGAGAACACAAAAATAATCCAATCCATACTGAAAGCATATGCTGTACGTCCCAGCCAAATGTAACTGAAATAGCTGTAGCCTGAAAAATCGGAATTTATAAGCGTAACACTGATCCAGCAGAAAGTATAACACATCAGTGTTTATAAAATTAGAAATAGTTCAGCAGCACTCAAACATAAGAGTACTAGGATCTATTTTCTTTTGGTTTTAACAGAAGTGCCTGCCTTCAAGTGACGCCCTACACTTGCGTGAGGTTTCACTCCCTCTGGCTTCTCCAGAGGAGGCTGCTGCAGCTGAGGCCCTTTTGGGTGCAGGAATTCAAAGCTGAAGAATCCTTTTTCCAGTGGGATTATTCTTTTTATAAAGCTCTGTGTGTGTGCTGGAAAAGCAATTTATTTTGTCACTAACATGAGATAAAGCATCATTATGCTACTCAGCTGTCACTGGGGAGTATTTGGAAATGGTAGATCTATTTTGGGCCCAGTAGTAGTTCTAGTCATGGAAAACATCTTTCTAGTCTGAATAAAAAAATTAGGAAGTGCAGGACGAGGTCTGGTTTTTTTTTTTCAAATGTTCTGAAATTTAAGGGACAGGTTTTCTAAAGAATGTAGGACTTCTTAAAAAAAAATCCTGTTTCTCCAAAATGTTGCAGTGCAGAATTTTAAATGCACGACTTTTTAACAAAAATCACCTGTACTATTTAAAGCATTGAAATCTGTAGGGGTTAGGCACTTTTCAAAATCCTATAGCAGGCAAAGGCTCAAATTGTCCAGTGGGATTAGATGTTTAAATATATTTGAGAATCAGACTCCAGAGCCACAAGAGGGGGTTAGGGATCCCCAGTGCCAAGTGCATTGCCTAGCTTTACAGAACACTGTAAATACAGGGAATTCACAACACACAGTGAGGCACCTGGCTCCCACTGTAATGTCTGGGAATACATTATGCAAAGCAGGGCTCTGCTTAAATAACAAGAACTTGATGAAGAACATGTCCTACTTAAATGACTTAATCTGGATTGGAATATAGTGTCTTCTCCCAGTCAAGATTTTTCTTTCTTTCCTGTGCCTGAGCCCTGCATTTCATGGTCTAAGCAGGAATAAACACTTCATTTGCAAAGCAGAAGGGGGGGTGTGAAGTTGTTCCCCTTTTATTAAATAGGTTATCCCTTACAGCCCTCACTCATGGTGAGCGAAGACGAGTCAGTGCCCTTTTCTGCTCTAGCGAAGGGAGGGCTTTGATCAGGAGAGAAGAGGGTGTTTTGGGGCATGGTGTCCTCAGCGCGTATTTGAGCTGCTCAGCTGCACCGACTAAACCAGCTTGTCCTTCCTGCAGCTCGCAGGATGACTTTGGCTTCTCAGACTTTTAATTTGCCCCCAGATCAGCTTCCTGCTTGCCTTTTCCCCAGGTTGTGGGGTGGATGAATTGTGTGGCGTACGATCCCCTTTTTCTGAAGGGCTCTCTGGGATCTTTTTGGTCGTGTGGCTGGAAGCACAGCTAATAAATGGCTTAACTGCTGGTGTTCTCCATCCTGCAACGAGAGCACATTCAGTCCTATGACAGGACCCCTCGTGTACGCTGGGGCATGTGATGGGAGCGATCCGCTCACCCTGACTTCACGTGTGTCCCTTGTGCGATGAGACGCGTTTTGGCCACAAAGGAGGCATACTTCCCATTGTGCAGAACAGGCAGGGTTAGGACTTAGAGCCCACGGAATCCTCCTCACCAGGCTGTGGGGATATCCCGGACCAAGAGCTTTGCAACTACGGGGCTGCTGCAGGAGGTGGATCTTCGCTCAGACGCTGGGCTGTGAACTGGAGCCCTGCAGCGGGAATGGCCGTTGACTCTGCTGTGGCCTGGGAGGGAGTATGAGCGGTAGTAACAGGGAGCTCTTCATCCACTACACTGTTTGCTGAGTGACTCAGGTGAATATTTCTAGACCTTCTTGCTTTCTAGAGGAGGTCTCCTTGCCAAACCTGATCCTCTTGGGGCAAGCTGGAGCTCTAGGATTGCCACAAGGCTTCTGATAAATATCAAGTGTACATACTGAAATAGCAATGTATCATTACTTATTCTCTGCCTTTGTCAAGTGCTGGAGGAGTTTTCTTTCCAATGGTGACCATGTACTTTGAATAGTCATGTCCAAAGAAGCTGAACAGGTTTGCTTATTATACATCGTAGCTGCCGCAGCAGCCCAGATCATTGAATGAGAAACGGAGAAAGAGAAATCTGTGTTACCTACAGGTATTTGTAATCTCTGTTGTTGAATTGAATGGTGACTATGTGGGAAGCGGGTTAATGAACTGAGGATGAAACAGCATCAGCAGTTAGCTCAGGCACACATGCTGGAGCATGTCGTTGTGTTATGTCTGTTACACTACTGAGAAAATTCAGCTGCAAATCGCAGTGTTGCTGGGACACACTGTAAGGACTGGGGAGTGCCCTGGGATCCTGCAGCAGAACAGCACAGCATGTCGTGGTCTTTTTTCCAATGTTCAAGTAATTGATGGCTTGAATACCCTCAGAATGAATGTGTGTGCGGGCAGCCACTCATGGGGTAATGCTGAAGGATACAGCAATGTCCAGGCAGACTTTTTTTATCCTCTCTCTGCACTATAGGCAGTATAATTTGGCATAATTCCCTACATGCCTGTACTTTTCTGACACCAGCATTTGTCACTTTTTTTTTTTTTTAACCTGTATCCTTTAAAATCCTGTGATGAAGTGACTTAAAGTGGTGGCAGTCACCCATGTCAGATTCCTCGGGTTTTGCACGTTTAAGGATGCTAAAGCAGCAAGGTCTGTCTTGCAGTACACAGGGTGCTTTTAACTGCTTATCCTGCTTGTACCTGCTTATCTCTTTACCCAAAGGAAAAACTGTTTGAAAAGTGTGCGCTGCCTTACTAAATCCATCCGCTATTGCTAATGCATGACAAAAAGCCAGGCTGCTGCTCATACTTTTCAGAAGTTGTTGTGATGTGGAGTGGCAGCAAATTGCACAAAACAATTTTCCATCTGAGTCACTGGGGAAACAGATTAATGAATGTGGATGCTGTACTCATGCGTTTAAACTAAGCCCTTTTTTCTGCTGCTTCCCAATCTTCTCAATTATAAATAATGCTGATACACCAAATGGTACCATCTCTCCAAATTATGATTCCCTCCACAGTCTGACTTTGAAATTTTGGACTTCATCAGATTAAACTGTCCTTTAATCTCATTCTCACATTTGCCAGGATTTTGTTCCGCAAGTATTAGGATTTATGTTGGAATAGAGATGGGCAGAACTAAGTTTGTTATATGGCTCCACTCTAGCTAGGAATGTCTGCATCTGCAAAGAACTTACCAATCAAAGTCAACCCCACAAATGATAGGAATATTTGAAACAAACAAACAAACCAACAAACCAACCCCCAAACCTGTTTAGATTGTGTTTTAAAACTGCAAACAAGAAATCATTTAATAAGGGACACTTTTCAGGGAACTACAGAGAGGCACAGAAACCTTTTTAAAGTGGCAAATTAAAGGACATATAGAGTGTCAAACCCCACCCTTGGAGATGACCCAGACTGTCCTGACCACTTGGCTTGCTGCAGCCCATTAAATTTGTAATTTGTCAGTTTAAGAATTCATATTTGTAACTTGATTCATGGCATTGATAAAGCTGTGGTCAGTCCTCCTGAAATTGTCATCCCCAACCTGACTTCGCACCCAAACTTTCATCAACTGCCTGTTCCCATCCCCTTTGCATTTACTGGTGCATGCCAAGCTATTAAACAAGCATCTTTGTAATATATAGAGCAGCTGTCCACAGCAAAAATGCTTAACTAGGAGGAATCATTTGATCCAACCAACTATTTGCTGGGCTGTGTAAGAGTGGTACAGGGTAAATCACACCACACCTGCAACTCCAGTCACACAAGGGGTGAAGGGCCACACAAAGTGGGCACGGAACACAGGACTGCCCTGGCCATTTTCCTCTTTTGGGGCAGCGGGTGATATGGGAGCTTCACTGGTTGGGATTCAGGGTCACCTGGGAAGGTGAAACAAGGTGAGATGAGAAAGGGCCCTGTCAGGGAGAGCAGGCTTCCAGAAACCTCCTCGGGGAAACTGAGGCGCTGGTAAATGTTGGTACCCTTGGGGTTATCGACATCTGAGGGATTATCCTGAAAAAAATCTCATTTTCTGATCTTAAATGGTTAAAAGGAAGGATTTTCCTAGCTTCCGTGATGCCTTTGGGATCTAGTCCTTGGATCTTGCCTCTACCTTTAGGCACCCAAATATCTCAGAAAATCTGTCTGTAAGGTCTCAATTCACTATGATTTCAGTGCATGGCCGGCTTAGGATGGCATGGACTCCCCGGTGAAGCCAGGGGCATGCATTATAAATCCAGGTTTGTGGTTGTGTGCCTTGGGCTATAGATGGCAATCATTTCTTCTGTTTTTGAGTACCACACGTTGCAATGCAATTTTGATCTGTGATTGTACCTTTAAGACATAATCAGTACCTAATAAATAATAGCACTTTAAAAGTGCTAAAAAAGCACAGTTAGTCATTTGCTGATTGCATAAGTGTAATTTTGTCACCTTTTTTTATAGTATCTTAAAATCTGTACGTGAAAGGTTTCTGTGATAATTTGCTATTGTATCTAGTTCTATACTGGTAAACTTTCTGCAGAATGATTTATGATGTTATGTGCCATCTGCTACAAATTTTGGTAAAATTAATTTATCCTGCTTAGATATGGTTAACGTTTTCAGTATGAAGTTGGTTTCTGGAGTGTTTTCTTTTAGCAAGAGGCAGGTGGTGCTTCAGACACTCAGGGAATGGATTTCAGACAGAGTTTGGATTTGTCTTTTTAGAGGATTTGGGGATCTAGTTGTAAAATACAGCATCGGATCGCCATTTCATGAGCAAATAGTTCTCCAGACACAGATCCTGCTCATTTGCTTTTGATTTTCTTCGAAGCATCACAAATGCTTTAGCTTAAAGGTATAAAATAGAGTGACTGCAGCTCTATGGGAAAACAGGCAGCGTTTGGCCTCAGGGCCAGTATACGGGGTAGAAGGGAGGATTAAACATCGTATGGACACTGTAGCCGTATAGGGCAGCCCACGTGTAGGTGCAGTAAGGACGTGTGTGTGTGCAGCAAGCAGAGCATCTCCAGAAGCAGCGCTGCTTCAGGGCTCGGCAGAGGCAGCAGGAGAAGTCCTCGGGGAGCGTGGCATGCCCCCAAAGTGGTCCCAAACCAACCAGGTGACAACGGCGAAGGGGAAACAACGTGCCGGGCTGAGGAACCACCAGGCACAGCCGCAGGTTGCTAACAGTGTGGTATGGTCCTATGTGGTAGTTGTGGGTTTTTGTCATTCCTATTAGTTCTTCCCAAAGCAATTGTTAAAAGGCAACAGGCAAGCAGTTAAAGTAAATTAAATCTTTTTTTGGCAATATAAACATTTGTTTTGCTCAAGTTTTAATGAAATAATGTCTTCGTTCTTTTGGCCATATGGCGCTCTCAGGCTGTTAGTAAGACTAAGCTCTGCTGGTTGGGGTTTTGTTGTTAGTGTTGCTTTGTAAATAAAAAAAAGAGGGAAATGCCCATTACACAAAGCCAAATGTGTGTAAAATATGGGGAGCTATTTTGTTTACTACATGGTTTGCCTTTTTTTAAAACAAATCTTCCTTTCCATATTGCTTTCCATATATGCAAGCCCAGAAGAAACTCAGTCTTAAGAGGTATAAGTAGCAACAGCCTTGAGTAGATCATCCGAACCCCCTCTACCAGCAGCTCTCAAATTTGAAAGGGGATGTGAAACTTCTCTGGAGGAGAGAAGAGGTTAAATAAAAAACCCGAAACAACTTTGTATATAAAACCTCAAATTTTACTACAGTTGGAAATTGCTCTTTAGCAATTTAAGATAATTGAATAAATAGCTTAAAAAAAGGTAACACTTTTTAAAAGTAATCAAAATTGTATAGGAATCCTGTCATTCCTTTTGCTTGGATAAATAATTGGAGAAAAGTTAGAAAAGATGAGGTTGAAGTAAAAAGTTTGTTTTCACAGTGGAGTCACTAGTGAAGTTCTGCAGGGATCTGCACTGTGTAACATTTGTAAGTGATTGGAAAAAGATGTGACTGGAAAGGAGAAAAAGTTTATTGATGTTAACAAATCAGGGTAGTAAATAATAAATAATAAATCAAGACTGTAAGAACTGCAAAAAGACTTAATGGGACTCAGTGACTGGCTGTTAAAATGGCAATGAAAGTCGGCTTTGATAAATGTAAAATGATGCACATGGGGAAAACCACTGCTAACTTCACATATAAAATTTGGGTTATCTTACCAATTGCCACTCAGGAAAAAGATCTGAAAGTTATAATAAATGGTATTAGGTGTTCTAGAGAAAGAGATAATGAGCAATCAGAAAATATCACTATGCTATCATACAAATCTCAGTGTGCCCTCACACTGTACAGGCTTCTCTGGCACTCCCATCTGAAGACTTATTTAGCAGAATAGGAAAAGATTCATGGCAAGGCAACAAATGTGGTCAAAGATTCCCAAATGGCTTCTCTACAAGGAATGTACATTGCAGAATAACCTAGGACTTCTGTTTTATTTTTAATTCTTACCACTTACCCAGCATCAGAAGACTGATGACTCAAGGAAGATGCAGTTCTTTATTAAAAGACCTAGAGAAAAGGTAAGGGTGTGATAAAAGCCCATGAGTGGCACGGGAAGGCAGAGAGGGAATGATTGTTTAATGTCTGTCCTGGTAGAGCAACCAGAGGGCACCAAATTAGTTAATTTAAAAAAAAAAAAAGTCAGTTCAAAACAAAATGAATTGGTTCTTTGCACCATGTGTAAGTAAACTGTGAAACTCTGCTGCAGTATGGGTGGGTGGTTGCTGAAAACACTGGCTTCAAGAAGCTCGTAGAAAAATTCATGTAAGAGAAATTTTTCAAGGGCTACTAAATACAATGACACCTGTTTGTGGTTCAAGAAGCTTCCAAGGAAGCTCCAAGTTGCTGGAAGCTGGAAGACAGATATGGGGGGGCCGGGGGGAGCTCACTGCAACGCTTGGCTCCCCTTCCACTCTTTGGAGTTGGATTACGAGGCTCCCAGCCCTGGTTTCAGCCAGTGTGATCCCTCCGATCTTTAATGTTCTGTTCTCTTGAAACCAACAACATACGTATCACCAGATGGTTTTATAGCCAGGTAGCATGCAATTTCCTAGAATTACATCCTAGCAGTTGTTGATTCAATGCCATCTGTATGCTACAGACATAGTTCTTTGTCTCAGTTATTGCCCATTCACTTCGTACAGTCAGTTTGCCTGGCTTCTGTGCACTAATCTTTGGCAGTTACTGTCCTGGTGGCAAATATTTTTGTGCTTGTCAGTTAGACTGTTGCATTATGTAGCATCTAAAATTTAGGCTTCTGTCTGACCTGTTCATCTAGGTCCCCTCTGTAGTGAATAAAGAAAAAGAGGCATTTCCCATTAACAATATTCTGAGATGGGAGAGATATAATTACCCAATGCATTTTCTTCAGTGACAAGTCAGGAATAGGATGTTCCTACAGACAAACCAAGAAACCACAGGACTTTCAATGGGGAAGGTGAGAAAAGGTTTTATTCTGCTTCAATGGATGAAGCAGAAATCTGTTAAAGCTGGGGTGGGAATAAAGACTGGCAATGCAGAGGGGAGAGGGATGGAGGAGGAGGATTAGAAAATTCTTCTGCTGTCTTCACTGGAAAAAAAAAAGGTATTATATTGTGTCAGTAACCATTACACAGATGAGGTGAATCACCCCTTGGAGATAATTGTTCCCTCATTAACTGCAGAGGTGCATGCTTGGCTTAGACCAGAAACCTCTGTTTTAGAGAGATGTTAGCTGCAATTAATTGCGCCCTGTGGTAGTGCAGCCCCCCCCCCCCCCCCCCCCCCCCCCCGCCCCAGGCCACTCTGAGATCTCAGGATAAGCCATGCATGCTCTGGGAAAACCTCCCGTTGGGCTGTTATCTTGATTACAAGTGCAGTGACTCGGGCAGCAGACACTCTGGCCACACCTGGGCAATCTGCTGCCTGAATGGTACATCAGGACCACTCCGATATTTCAGGATAAGCTATGCACGCTTTGGGAAAAACTCCCTTTGGGCTGTGATTTTGGTTGGGAGTGCAGAAGCCTGGCGCTGGCCACACCTGGGCCTTCTGCCGCTTGAATTGCGTATCAGAATGGCCGAGCAGGAACTGCGGCCAGAATGTAAAATCATGACCCAAGCCAATCATCTCGAGACCCTATAAATAGCGATCCAAGGTGAGACCTTTGGGTCGCTGGGACTGCGGCGGGCTGTGTGACCCCATGTCTCCCGCTGAGCTGGGACACCTCTCGGGGCAGATTTTGTGAGGGTTGAGAGACCGTCCATCGGTGGGTTTGTGAGGACTTAAAGGAGCGATTTCACAAGGTTCACTGACTGTCTGTTGATGAATGCTGGTGCATAGGAGTGAGTAATTCATGAAACTCATGAAAGGGAAATTTTAGTCATAGGTTAACCTCTGTGTGCACCTGTGTGTAAAACTTGGTTCAGAACTGTTTTATCTGGATGTGTGCATGCATTTGCAGTTTGGTTCAGAACTATTTTGTCCGTCTGTGTGGTCCAGAACTGTTTTATCTGTCTGTGCGTGTGTGTGATTTGATTTAACGTCCAACTGTGTACAACCCTGCTGTAAGTTTTGGGTGATCCTTGCCATTTTCGAATCTTTAACTAAGTTGCAAATTTGATTGTAATAAATTCCATCGAATCACTCTGTTAAATATGCTGATGATTAAGTACTGTTAAAATTATACAACTTAATCTTGTGATCTATCTCAAAAATATTTATAAATCCTAAATTGCTGTTAAACCAAAGCTATGTAACAAAATATCTTGCATGACATTCCTTCACTGACACTGGCCTCTGGAAAAAATAATGTCAGGTGACTCCTGAGTCACTTCAGCCACTTCAACAGTTACTTTTACAGTCAGAGAAATCTGTCAAGTCTTCATCTGATTTGACATTTGGAACTATTCTTTTTTTCCTCCTATTTTTTTCTTCAGCTTTGAAGATTGTCATTCTTTGACTCTTGGCTTGCAGAGCAAATTTGCTTTAGGATTGCACTCATCTCCTTAGTAAACCAAATCAGTATTACTCCTGAGTAGCTGAGCTGAATAATTTACTGAAGGCAAGATGACTGCTTCTAAATCATGCTTTGGAGGTGTACTAATTGTTATGCGGGTAGCTGCCAAGGGTTCATTAGTTCAGCAAAGAATCTGGCTGGAAACTGTTCAGTATCTCATGAAAATCACTTGCACTTCCATTAGAGCCACCGACTTATTTCTTACATCCTCGCTCCATTCAGATTTAAGCTAATCATCCTAGATTTAGCCAGGGACACAGGGAAGAAACCAAATCTCAGCTGCACCAGAGTCAGTGGAAGACTTGTTTACAGATGTCAGGAGATTATTATTTGAAGCTTTCAAGCAATCAACATACATTTTGTCAAAATATGTTTTTGGCCTTACTTAGCCTTAAAGTCTTTGACTTTAAATTTGGCAAACAGTTATGCAGTCACACCGTCCAATTCCAGGCTGAGTCTCATTTTACCTCTTTGTCCGGGGTTGTAACTCTTACCAGAGTAGGTTGCTTTCTAACAGAACTGGAGAATTTGGGCTGCTGTTAAGCTCCATACTCAGAACATGAAGACTGAACAGGAGATCTGGCCCTTGCCTCCCTCCCAGGTGCTGTCTTTGCCCCTTATATTTCATGGGAAAAAATGTGAAAGTTGTCAGTGCCTGGACTTTACCACTGGAGCTTGCCTGAGGTAGGACTGTTTTATCTTCCTGGCTGCCTTCCTCTGGCAATGTCCTTTTCTCTTCCAAACACTGGTGCCAGTTTTCTGAGGCTTCCTGTATTTGTCAAGCTGTGTGCTTCTTGGGTATTGTCTTCTCCCAGGACTTTCAGAGAGGACGCTGCCTGAGAAGATAAGCTGTGGTGTACAAGCTGTAGCTCCTAGTTTGTTTTCCCTACTGACAAAAAGGAAAAGTTTCAAATACCTGCATATTTAAGCTAAATATCAAAGCCTTGGTTAGAGTTTGGGGACAAAGGGGAAAATATTACAGAGTGTCTAGAAGGGGAGAAATAAAACGCCTCTACAGCTTAGTCTATAGGTACACCTGGATCTAATGACCTGGGACTGTTTGGGTGCCACTCTGAGGAAGGTAGTGCCAGGCAGTGGTACAGACCGTTAGAATCTTTGAGAAAAATCACAGCTACAAGGGAAACCCAGTTTGATGACTACCTTTGGCAAGTCCCCCCCTGAAAGCAGAGCAGCTGCTGGAGTGTGAGATTCATGACTTGCATCAAATTGTTACTGCATCTGGCTCACATGGCTCCCTTCAGCGAGGCACAAAGACATGTGCTTCATGTTTCATTTACTTCAATGCGGGCGATACACTTGCCTAAGGGTGCTTCGCGTAATTTTTTCATCAGCACACGTATAATCTTCAACAGCAGCAACAGTAGGTGTAGTATGATCAGACCCTGAGTGTGTGCAGTCCACTAATCATATTAAGCAATATTTACATTAACCATAGAATTCTTACCCAGGTAAGAATATTGCTGTTATCCTGTTGCTATTTGCCATTCTTAGCACATAGAGCGTTCACTCATGTGGTATTATCGCACATGTTAAATGGAGCCTTTTTTGAACTGTCCATTCGCTGTAAAATGTGTAGAAATAGGCTGAATGAGTGTTGCGTACCTCTGTGCGTATCTGCTGTTTAATGCTAGCAGAAAAAGAACCGCGCAGCAATGAGACTGGAACGAGCAGCTAAAGATGCGATGAGCATCGCTTTACACTAGGCGTCTCCCTTAGCGTAGTTATTCAAGCGAGAGCTGTGCGATGCCTCAGCCAGCGGAACAGAGCCAAACACGGGTAAGGACAGCGAGATTTATTCGTACAACTGAGCTGTAAAGGTGCTACGTATACAGAGGAGAGAAATCTAACATGTTTTGGAACAAATTATTGAAATTATCTATTCGGTGCAATACAAAACAGTGGAGACAAATATTGCTACAAAAGACCTAGTCTGAGTTAATTGATGCTTAAGCCCCCTTCCTGTAAGCAGTCAAGTTTATGTTTTCCTTTAGGGCTACTAAGACCCAGTGGTAAACGGTTCTTTCTGCCAAGGCTGCAGACGAGAGGAGCCCAACATGCACAAACCCGAGGGTGGAAAGATGGTGCTGGCCTAAGTGCTGCACCTGAAGCATAAAATTAGTAGAGAAATTAATAGTCCTCTGCACATTTGGTCCTTAAGAGTTTAAGAAAGGTTTCTCATTTTTCTTAAGAAAGGTTTCTCATTGCTTATTGTTGAAAACTTACTTTGAAAGAGTTTTGAAACAAATGAAACATTGGTTCCTGAATGTCTTTTTAGAACACAAACACTTCCAGACCGGGCAGCCGAAGGCTCTAACTCTATCTTAGGATATCGCCAGGGCTTCGGTCCACATTTGATCTCCAAAATCCCAGACAGACATGGGTCTGTGTGCCAGACATGCTGGATCTTCTTCACCTGTACAACTTGCACGGTCAGTGTGTGCACGGTAACCCCGACCTACTGCATGTGTGTGAATTCACTGTGTCACGCATTCGAGCAGGTCTAGATGTCCACTGGTTCCAGAGAAGGAGCTGTTGTTTCAGCCAGAGGAGAGTGTATGGCTGTTCACAGTCAGTGCCATAGCATATAATGCTTTGTCAGCAGGGAACTAAATGAAGGTAAAAATTATCACCTGCTGAAAAGGAGCTGACACAGGAAAGAGGGGACGTTCTCAGTGTACTCTGACAATTTTTTTTTTCAAGTTTTATCTACCATTTTTCTACCCCCTCAACGTATTTCCCCCCCCCCCTGTATTCCTCACAGGTAGTTAAATTATTTTGTGTGGGGGAAGCAAGACAGCTGACTATGGTGGCCATGAGAGGGCAGCTAATGGATATGGGGGATTGGGTCCGAGTAGACTTGGGATAGGAGAGAGATGAGTGGGAGAAGTATCTTTGAGTTACTCTCATCTGAGGTGGACCCATCCTTAGCCACCAAATTGTTCATGGCTACCTTAACACACCCAGGATTCTTCCCATGCTGTTTCTCGTTTTAGCTAGGCATCTTGCCTTATTCTTACCCAAACCTGCTACCAGAGAAGTGGCTTGTCCTCCCAACATAGAAAAGTTACTTGTTTAGAGAAAAATTTTATTCTATATTCCTGGAGAAGTTTTCACGCATGTGTGGAAAATCCTGAGTATTTTCCCCTTTCTGTAACACTGCACTGCCTATTCTCTGTACTTCAGAAGTTATACTTTGTGTTTGTCTTTCACATTTCTTTCATTTCAACAGAAATGTTAGAGAAGTGACTCCTGGGATACAGTTTTTAATTGGACCAGTTTACAAGCTAATCCCAGGCTCCCAGCTGGATTATTACAAGTGCAATAGTTGGTCTGGTTTGGGATGTCAAAATGAAAAGGTTGGACAAGTTTTACAGCTTCAGGCTTAACATCAAGTTTTCCTTGAAATAAACATGCATTTGTGAGTCTATAAAACATGCCCACTTTGAGGAAACATACTGAGAATTGCTGGTGGGGAGGAACTGTAATATGAGTAATGAAGAAACTCTCTGTAGCACTGGGACGTTTGGGTGTCACCTTTTTGCAGACAAAACCCAGCTTCATCCAAGCCTCAGAGAGAGGAAGGAAGGGAAGAGGTATTCATCTACCCTAACAGCTCTTTATGGTTTTGGTAAAAGTAAGTGCAATTGCTGAATAATATGCTTCCCTTTTGGTCAGATGAGTTGATAAGAGTGAAACTAACTATAAGAAAGTAAATTAAAAGCAGATTGGAGATTAAATCCCTACGGGATTTTTTTTTCTCGTGGATTTTGGCTGTTTCTTATAGACATCTGCTTTTGTAATCTTTTTACTTAATCCTAGATAGCTGCAGGCTTCTAGATTTCAGAACTGCTCAAGTTCTGCTATGACTTCTGGTATCACAAATTCCTATGTTGGAAGTTTGATGGCTTTAATTTTTGTGCATCCCTGTTTGTAACCAAAAATCAAAAGCAATTGTTCATTTTTTTGGCTGCAGGTACGGTAAAATGCACACACACCAGCCCAGTGTTACAGCTGGCAGTACAGACTTCTGCTAGTAGCAGTCGCAGACCGAAGCTTGTTGTAGTCTGCTCCTGGATATACCACAACCAAAGCATTTTGCTAATGATACCTGTGCTGAGCTCTTAAAGTTCTTGTTTCAGAACAGGCATCTGTAGCAACAGGAACCTCCTTACAAACCAGTTCACGTGTAAGGCCTATTAGTCATCTGAGCTATGCGTGTACAGGTTTTAGACTAGGGAATTCAAACACTAGGGGCTGGATATTTATTTATTTATTAGGAAGCTGTGTATGAGTGAAGCAGCAAAAAAACCCAAAAGACATTACTTACTTCAAGCTAGTAATTTAGGCTGTTTAGTCAGTGGCTCTGCTTACAAACCCTTTTATGGGATGCCTTATCCTCTTAAGATAGATGTCAGAGACAGGTGGAATGAATCGCATTCAAGGGATGCCTCTAACTCTCTGTTGACCATGGAAACAATCAGCGTAAGCTCTGCAGCTTGCTTTTAGACAGCTGAAGGCAGAGGCAATGAATCAAACATATATCTAAATCTTTTTGCTGGTTCAGAGCACAAGACTGCGTTCGCTTCATGGACAGGCAGGGTGAGCCTGGGTCTGCTTGCAAGACTGTTTGAACACATCCCTAATTCGTCCTGACCTTCTCATGGACAAGCATAACGGGCTCTATTTCTCATCTGACACGTATTGCAGCAGGCAGCACATTCTTGCAAATTGTCCCCGAATACCCTCTGGGTTTGAAACTGTTTTGTTTTATTGAACGCTGGATATGGAAACGGTCTCACTAGTGCTTATGCAGGACAGTACGTCTAGCTGATAATCCTCTGCTTCCCTTAGCTCTTCTAGACACAGTTCTGCGTTAGGAGATTGTTTGGTCAGTTTTCTTTTATTATCCCATTTTCAGAAAGATTCAGAAAGAATTGCTACTTTCTGAAACAGTTTCTCCTCCTGTGATAACATACATCTTCTATGAGCATAATAACTGTTTTAAAAGCTGAAATTATGCTTAAAACCCTGTATTATTTCAAACACAGGCAAAACCACCCTTCTTCTTTAGCATTTTTTTATTCTAGGAACTTTGTTTGCTCATGAGATCCTAATTTCATTTAGAACTCTAAAATCCCTAAATTTAGTAGATGAATAGTTTCTTCTCCTGCAAACGTGGCATATAGCTCTGTGCCTTCTGCAAGAGTTCCCAAAGGTTCCTAAGTCAGATTGGAAGCTTGGCTGTGATAAATACATATAAAAGGTACGAAGTATAGGACAAAGTGGTCTGCAGTATTATTCACCAGGGAACGGCAGGTAGATTTTTATGTGATTTCTTCCACTCATGGGCATTCACTGACCTTTCATCTATGATTTGTCACTGTAGAAGGAAAAAAGGAAAATGCAACCTGGTGAGCTTTTCACTTTATTGAGGGCTATGAAATCCTTCAACCCCCTATAAAGTGCCAGTGGGATCAGATGTCACAAACAGAAAAACTATGGCTAGCACAGCAGATCCATCAACTTCAGTAAGTAAATGCCACCAACCCTGAATCTCTTATTATTAGATCTTACATCTGGATCTTTGGCATAAGTGAACATGATGCAAGAGCTTGTAAAAATCATATGGCACCCCTTTGGTTATTGTAATAAAGAGCCAGAAAAGACTTGTTGGATCTCCTACCTCAGTTTGCTGCCAGTGCAGAGAAGCATGAGGGAGCCTCAAGGGTAAATGTGAGCAATAAAACTCACTAAGCTGACTGAAGGAATATCAATTCAGTGTAGTGAAACAGCAAATGCCAGGAGACCAGTCAGGTAAAGTACGATCCACAAGTACCTGCAGACCTGCATGTGGGAAGTGTTGTCCTCTCTGCACTTGTTTTGGGTCCTAATTCAGCAATGCACGTGTGGAAGTGCCTTACTGCATCAGGACCAAAGACATTTAAATCACAAATCTAAAGACGGTCTACAACTAAATGCAGACGATAGGTTTAGGGACACACATTATTCTGTGATTAAGTGGCTATATGTTTTATTGATCAGAAGGGGCATGAAAACTGACCCTTATTTCTTCCTGCTTCCGCTTCAAATTCATTGACAGTTGTATTTTACTTATATTTTTCTTTCATCTTATTGTTAAAAGTTGGCAAAGACTAGAATGGTAATTTTAGTGTGTATAAATAATTTATTGAATAATAATATATGAAAATGAATTCAATATGCTTCTCTATATGAATGACATTCTATTATTGAAATTTCTTAATCAGCACATTCCACTCCATCAAATCGAAATTTTTTGAGGAAGAGGAGGAGAGGAGGTGGAGAGGTGGTTGGGAAAACTGCAGTACAGTGGGCTGACTAAATCTGAATACTTGGTCTCTGAAAATGCAGCTATCGGTGTAATTCAAATCATACTGATGAGATACAGAACAGTTATATGCAGTCATAATAACAATTTATATACTGTCAATATTAATAGCAGTGTCTGTTTGAGAATACAGTTTTAAAATAGGTACGTACAATTTTATTAAGTATAAAAAGACACCGTGCAGAGCACAATACAATATATTTCATCTTTAATTCTGCTAGTTCTCAAACTCCACTGTCTTAATTGATATTGTCACCAATGACCACTGGATAGAATTGCTTCTCTGTATAAAATGAGGCTTCTCTGGATGAATTCATGCTGTTTGGTTTTAAAAATGCAGTAATTTCCTTTCAATGGCTACTTACACTGATCAAACCCTGTCAAGACTGTTGGCCAGCCTGCATTTGGTTTCTAACATATGCTATGATGCTGCCATTTTCCCCTCTTTTGCTTTGCTTCTCTCTGAGAATAGATCCGTCAAAAATATTAATTGTGACTTTGTTCCAAGTTCACAACCAGAACACTGGTTCAGACCGTTTCTACATTCCTCACATTACTAAACTTACACCGACATCAGCTGGAGTTTTCAACATGCAAGGGTTCTCCCCTAAGCTCCTTTTCTCCCCCAGTCTTTTCTAATGAAGCATAGAAGGCATGCTGAAAATGATTTTTTTTTTTTAGAATTTGGGGGTTCCATTTTATTATTTTCTTCAAAGTAGATGACATTGCCTTCCAGCTTTGACTATTTTCTTTGGAAAAGCAGACATGTAAACTTAAGAACTTAGTTATATATTTTGTTTGCACATTCCAATTTGGTTTGATTAAAAAAAAAAAGTCAACTCTAACTTCAAATTGATTTAAATGATAATGTGCAGGTCCTAAAAGAAACAACTTGTACTTCCTCCTCTCTAAAATATATTAACATTAGACTGGAAAATAAAGTAAAGAATACAGAAAAGCTGAGATTATGCTATCACATAATATCTGTCAAACAAAGCCTGGTCTTTTGCTAACATTAGCTTACTACATTTGCAATACATGCTAAGCAAAGACCCTATTTCTCTAACAGGTACATTCAGACAATATATATTTTATGGAATAAATATATAATATATCCAGTTATAGATTTCTGAATAGTAACTATAATAGATACAAGCAATACCTACATTTAAAAATACAGTTCTAGGATTCCCTAACTTTACTACTAATAAAATTAAAATTGACCTAAAACTTTCTCACTCTGATGCATAATAAAATATATGGAAACACCAAGAGTAAAAAGCCAATTGCTTCTACAAATGGAATACTTTATAAATATAGTAAATTGCTATTTCCAGAGGGAAAATTGAAAATTATAAACAGGAAGTTAGGTTAAAACAGCTCTACAATATATAGTACAAAGTGGCTATGAAGCGTGATGTATGAGTTTGATGTCTGTGGCAAAATTTCGAACTGATGTAGTTGTTCATTTCTGGAGATAACTGTAGAGAAAGATTCTGTCCCCCAAAGCAGCCAATCTTGATCTCCTTAAAACAAAACTTTCAGTGACTACAGAAAGCCAACTGGCCAATTTGCCAGAGTAAGGAGTGCAAGATTAGATCAAACAGAATTATTTGGAAGCCCTGGACTTCTTTGTTTCATAGGGTTTACCTATCATGCTGTTCTCATTAGGAACAGAGTCACAGAAGTACTATGTATCTGTGACTGCCGTGTGCGGAAAAGCTTTATCGTGAAGGTACCCTCCCTATGGCTGTCTTTACATTATTCTTGTATTGCACATTCTCCAGATGAATTCTGTTTTGTGTTCCTGTAGTTGTTTCCTTTTGCTGGAATACTGAAGTACACCTCTGGTTGCTTGATTACTGAACTCTTGATCGAGGCTTTTTCTTTCTTGAGAATAACCTAGAATTAAAGAAACACATTTCTCAGAGCAAGCACAAGGAACTGAGGAATTAAGTTGCTGGCTGTCTCTGCCTGCCTTTCTTCCCTTTCAGTTTGAAGAAAAATTTAAAATCAGTAAAAATACCTTATTTGCTAATGAAAAGATCTAGGTAACTTAAAAAAATGAAAAAATTCCCATGAGACTGTGCCATTTGCATGTTCATCTCCTGCAATGGCCCTATTTTACACAGAAACCCAAAACTTACCTTCATGAAATACTACTGTTTATACCTCCTGCCCGAGTTGAAGCCCTGAGGTGGGATTTAGATCCCACTCACAGCCTTTGTTTGCATCAACAAAGCTGGAATTCTGGTGGTCACAGGACAGGGGATCTACAAGGTGGATGTTTTCCCCTAAATATCAACACAGGACAGCGTTAACATTAATAACGATGAAACCATCACTGGGAGCTTCAGTTTCTGACCGTCTGGGGACTTTCTGAGTCACTTGTAGATTCTCATTGGTACAAACATCCTGTTTTGGGAACAGCTGGTATGAGATGTGGAGGATTGGGATGTAAGTCATTGGGACGTGCTTCCTACTTGATTTCGTTTGGGCAAATGGAGCGTATCTATAAATGTATTTATGTCACAAACTCTCACTGACTTCAGAAAAAATGCATATAGGGAGAATCTCTGTGCCTCACGTCATGTGTTTTGACTGCACCGGGAAACTTGCAAGCCTCTCGGAAGCTACTGTAATATTGAATGTCAGTCAAGAGTGAATGAAATACTTCCTACCAAACTGGAGATGAGAAGTAAGGTTCTCTGCGGAGTAACCACAGAGTGATGTTTGGGTTCCCTACAGCAGGGGAGGGACTAGGAAGACTTTTCTTCATGTACCAGCAGCAGATCCTGATGTTTTGTTGCAGAGTGGTAACAGACTAGTTGAAAATATATTAAACTCTGTCTATATCTGGTAGCATATTCTTACTTGTCACAGATGCTCTGGTTTTTAATTAAAAAACGTTCCCAGGAACAACAGACTGCTTACACAGTCTTGCTTGCAGGTAAGCCAGGGCTGCCTAGTGGCTATTGATCTCGGGGTTATTAGTTGGAAATTGGCTCCAGAGTTTGTTACGGCCTTTCACTTATTTTCAAAATGCACTTTTACCGGGACAGTCCGTGTGGAGATGTACTAAAGAATGAGCTCCGATCATCCTCCCTGCAGTATGGGCTTGCTGGGGCCCTGCCTGTCCCTGACCCCCCCGTCCCCGGACTCCCCTTGCCCTGCCCACGGCCCAGGACCCCCCGTCAGCCCCCCGGGGCCGTCAGCCCCCCACCCAGCACACGGCAGCAGGGCCGCTCTCCAGCCCTGTCCCGACGGATCCCTGGATCCCGGGGAGGTGCTGGCCCAGGCAGGGTGCCGTCAGGGGGCTTTAGGGAAGACCAATGAATCCTCTCACCTACGACATATGGTTTTGCTGTGTGGTTTGCTGCTGTTGCTGCTGCTGAATGAGCAATTGCTGCTGTTGCCGGCGCCGGGCTGTCCTCAGTTTTTCGAAGCGAGCCTCCATCTCCTCCAGCACCTTGGGAGTGTAGCGTACCACCAGCTTGACGCTGTCCTTGGCCGCCTTCAGCAGCTCCACTGCCTTCTCGTGGTGTTCTCCTTCCACGCTCTGGGAGCAGGGAGAACAGATTTAATAATGGTAAAGCTGCTTCGATCTAGAGCTCTGTCCCCTTTTTCATACGGAAAGGCTGTCGGGGTTTTAGGAAGTCTCTGCACCTTACATTTTTCAAAGGGCCATCAAGGGAAAGCGTTAAGTAAGATTTATGCGCTGCTGGGTATGTATTCATCTTCTTATTTTAAACAACCCTAATCTGTTTTAGGTTGCACTACAAACCTAATTTCTGATCTGTGTGAAAAGGAGGGGAAATACTCAATGAGCTTTACGCAAACAAAAACAATGTTAAAAAAACCCCCAACCCCTCAGTAAAAACCCAAATGAACTGTTTGCAAGGTACAAAAGTAAAATCCTATTTAAATGTGGGTAAGAAATGAAGAAATTGCAAGTTTGAAATGGCAATTCCTTTCTTACGCCCTGGCCCTGTTTGGATCCCGCAGGGAACGACATGTGGTGATTAAGCAGTCGCTGAGCTGCAGGCGAAGGAGCATGCCCGCTGCTCCCAGGGACAACCCGCGTCTTAGAGAGTTAATGGCATTGCTCACACAGTTAACATTTACGTGACATGGGTTC
Organism: Harpia harpyja; assembly: GCF_026419915.1. Lineage (NCBI taxonomy): Eukaryota > Metazoa > Chordata > Aves > Accipitriformes > Accipitridae > Harpia > Harpia harpyja. The sequence continues at coordinate 10,961,934 of NC_068962.1, read as the reverse complement.
TCTATTGGAAATAAACTAGTCGTTATCTGGTTTGTTGTAAGCAATCAAACACTAACAACTGAAACATTGCAAGTTCTTGCCGAAGGAATATATATTTTCCCTCCTTTTCTGCAAAGTGTTTTATAGTAAGATGATATCTGCTGTTAAAGCAGAAGTATTCCCAAAGGGGCTCAAGCTCTGATTTCTATGCTAGCATTGTTTGAAACAGTAAATTTCCAAAAGGGGGAGGTGACTCAGCTGTGAAAAGAGTATTTAATTTCTACCATTAAGTGGACTGACCAGAGTGCTTTTCAGGAATGTGGATTGTTCCACACCTTAAGAGAAAGGAAGAAATTTTCTAATGGTGTATGATTGCACACGTGTGTTGTAGGCTATATTCCAACAAACAAAAGTATCTCTGCACAGAAGAAAAAAGCCTGCACACCTGAGATCTTCACAGGGATTTTAGACCATTTAAAAATAAGTAATTTTCTTCCCACATAAAGTAACTCAAGTTTTACTACATGCTGTGGTTTAAAACTCTTATGTATACCATGCGATTTAAAATGAAACTATACCCGTAGGCTTCCAAAGAGAAGCAGCAGCATTCAAAATATTTGAAGTTCAATTCATGCTAAAAGAATAACTTAGCATCGTTATAGCAACTGTCAGAAGAAAATTCTTTCTATTTTCATCTCTCCTATTTGACTGAGTAGCATTGTGCAAGAACAGTGAATAAGAATTACTTCTGCTGTGGCACACTATGAGCTAGAAATAATGATTTAAAAGTTTCAAAAAGCAGACACAATACACTTCTACATAAATAATATAAACAACACAATTCAAGCTTATTGCCTTGCTATTTATCTTCCTTCCGTTAAATATCCTTCAAGATATCAACACAAATAATTATTTCATGTCTGGGTCAACTGACTGGACTCAAAGAGTTTCTACAGAAATGTTAAGATGCTTTGAAAATATTAATGCAAGTTAGAGAAATAATGAATGTCATTTCAGGTGCTGAAATGATTACCAGAAACAGAGAAAACCTTGAAGTAAACATACATTCGATTGTTGAAATAAATGACTTTCTGTTTTTGAACTGTATGTTTATGAAATTCCTCCAGTAGGTCTCCTATTCAAAGATCTTAAAGAAAACTCATGATCTGTGATGACCAGATGTCGTGGTTTAACCCCAGCCAGCAACTAAACACCACGCAGCCGCTCACTCACTCCCCCCCACCCAGTGGGATGGGGGAGAAAATCGGGAGAAGAAGCAAAACCCGTGGGTTGAGATAAGAACGGTTTAATAGAACAGAAAAGAAGAAACTAATAATGATAATGATAACACTAATAAAATGACAACAGCAATAATGAAAGGATTGGAATGTACAAATGATACGCAGTGCAATTGCTCACCACCCGCCGACCGACACCCAGCCAGTCCCCCGAGCGGCGAATCCCTGCCCCCCACTTCCCCGTTTCTGTACTGGATGGGACGTCACATGGTATGGAATACACCGTTGGCCAGTTTGGGTCAGGTGCCCTGGCTGTGTCCTGTGCCAACTTCTTGTGCCCCTCCAGCTTTCTCACTGGCTGGGCATGAGAAGCTGAAAAATCCTTGACATTAGTCTAAACACTACTGAGCAACAACTGAAAACATCAGTGTTATCAACATTCTTCGCTCTGAACTCAAAACATAGCACTGTACCAGCTACTAGGAAGACAGTTAACTCTATCCCAGCTGAAACCAGGACACCAGATTTGTTAGAAATTGTGATTGGGATAAATCTGCTGAACAAGCACTGCTACCCAAAAGTAATTTGGAGAAAAAAAGTGTTTCCTTACAAATATTTGAAAAAGAGGCAATTGTTGTTGTATAAGAAACAGTGAATGTGTCTAATGCTCCAGAGCTAAAATAAAAAGCTACAGATGCACAGGGTGTTTTATGAAATTGCTTTAATGAACAGATCACAGATACAAATTAAAACCTCTTCCCCAAGTCCCCTATCCCATAACTCCTCAATGTTAGAATAGGCAATCATACCTAACAAATACTGTAACTATCTTTTATAACTCATTGCTTTGTGACAGGCTTTGATACTGGCTTTTGTAAACAGAGTTCTCACCTTAAGAGGAACTGTATAAAATTTGGCATTGTTTTATATTTCATTTTTTGCTTGTGAATCGTGGTCAGTATGACGTGGCATGGACATCCAGAGGAAACGACAGTGTATTCAGTGTTGTCATGATTAGTTTTGCTGTGGAACAGTATGAACTTAGAACAGGCTATGAACAAAAATCGTAATCGCCCAAGCTACATGAAGTAGCTAAAATATTCATTTGCTTTCAAAGAGTTGGATGTTCTGACACCAATAAGCAATTGTGATTGTTCTGTAGGGGAGTAACAAGATGGTGTACTTTAATACTTCATACAACTTAGTAAACTGGATTTAATTCATGATTGCCTGTTTTCTTTCCCATTTGCCTCCGGTCTTGTTCTTCCAGTTTACAGCCAGTATTTTCTAATTAGAAATGAAGGGTTTGACTTTGTTGCTATCCAGGTCAATGGAAAACTCCCATCGACTCGAACAGCAGTGATGATACAGAATTAAGCCTAAAGCTCTGAACCATAAGCAAAGAGGGGAAAATAACAAAGGCAAAGTAAAAGATAGTGCTGCTAAAAATGAATCCTACTCTCCAAACATACCTGACTCAGGTCTTAACAACTACAGCCTTCAGCTGCTATTAATATGATTGCTATACTTGCTCTTAATGTCTTCGTTGCTGCTTGCAATCATATTTCCAAGGCATTACAAATGCTTCACCTGCATAGCAGTAGCTGCACAACTGAAATAGCAGAGCCCCTTGGAGTAGGGAAAAGAGCTCCTCCAGAGAAGGAGGTTGTTTTGCTGTTTGAATTCTTCCGCCTCGGCAAACCTCTGAGGCTGTGCGGGTGAGGGACTCCTGCTGGTATCGGTCATGCTTGTACAAGGGATTTTGCTGACTGGGTTATACTAGCTGGGGACATTGCGAGGATCTGACACACTCACGTTACTTTAGAACCGCCCACCAAACACAGGATTTAATAATTTTTTTTCGGCATGTACATCGTTATTTAATATGCATTTTTTTATTACATATATTTATATATACTTACGCCTTTAATTCCATTATTGCATTGGCAGATTGCATCAAAAAGAAGGATGCAAAATACTGTAGAGACAAGAACAGGTGAAAGAACTGCAGATATGGTGTGGGGAAACACCAACCATTACTGTCTCCAGGTTCACAGACTTGTCATAAATATAAGAGAAAAAAATCCCACTCTCTTGCAGACAAAAAAGAGAATCTGACTGTTACCCCACAAGTTGAGAAACTGAGGACAATATTTCTATTAGGTATATGTAAACAAATGCTTGGGTGACAAATTAGCCATTATAAATCTATTTTGCATCCCCTTCTGTATCTGACTCACACCAGGTATCTGACAAACACAGAATCTTTGCCAGATATGAACAGCCACCAGCAAGTGCTTTTGCTGAGCCATCTGCAGCGTTTACTGCTTTCAATTTCCTTTACTTTTAGGGGGTGTGGGACAAAAGTATGTAACAAAATCCCCAGCATAATGAGAAAACACTTTTTTAAACATCCGGTGAAACAGCTCAAGGAACAGTCATCCCAGTCATGCTGGGATAATGAATCTGGATTCTGAACACACCGCTCTAATTTTATGTTGATAATTATAAAGTTGGATAACCACCAACTGCTGAGCACAAACAAGTTACAGATATTTCATTTTCATTTCATGTTCCACTGCTGAGCCGTCTGTTGTATTGTACATACTGTATATTATTTGCTTTTCTCCAGCTAAATTAAGAGAAGCACAGAGTGAACTAGTCCCAGTGAACAATGTTAAATTTAGACCTTTTTCCTCCTGTCTGAAGCTGTCTGCAAACAAATTACCGCTTCTATAATTTTTGCCTTTTTATGAATTATATTGTATGGGCTTAATTCAGCCCAAGATTGGTTTATGAATATTGGCTCATAGGCATTATTTCAAGTATGCAACTGCAATTCAAACTTCAAATCCTGTTGTTTAGACTCCGAACACAAAAATATTTCTGTTGCATCTCTGAATCAACATTCTCGTGTGCCTACATGCAATTGGGAGTTTTATATTGTGTTTTTTTGCCACATTAGCTTAATATATATTCTAGAGCACGTTAATCAAATTTTTTGAAGAGAGTGTCATGAAATAGGGGTGACAACAGAGTCAAATTCAATATATCTTGACATCTGAATGTTCACCACTTTCTTCCCCAGTATTTGGCTAGATGCTGTTGACAGTAAAAGGATTTTTCAAGAACCATCCATCAGTCAGTGGTTATAAACTCTTTTTACCTGCCTTTTTATTCACCTGTTGAAAGAAGCGGTGAACAACAACAAAATTATTTGATCTACTTCTGATCAGTGAAGTTAAGGCAATTTACTTCATTAAATGTTCAGCTGATTTCTTTTTCAATGAATGAGACTAAATAATCTTTTCAGTGGGTTTTCTTTTTTTGTTTTGTATCTTTTCTTTCTCATTGTGTACTGGGGCAAGCAAGCTTCCAGACCAATTACTTCTCTTTTGAGAACATGATGGTTGATAGAAGAAGTGGTAAAAAGTCTGTCTGAAGTGTTGCACTGATACTTTGTTTCAAGAGAAAGGGAATAGCTATTGTTGAGAGAAACAGATGACAACATGAAAGCATGTAGAAAACAGCATTTTTTTCATTCTTTATGGGCTTGCAACAAAGAAGAAATTTAAGTTGGAAAGTTATATTTATGACTGGATTCAGGAATTGCTTCTACGTGCCTTTGGTGCATTTAAATAGGAGGTTTAGAGAGAGGTTTTGCATAAAAAAGAATTATGTTTTCATTAAGAGAAGTGTAGGGTTATATGAATGAGTATGCTTACATTCTCAGTACTTTACATTCCCTTGTAAAAGGGAACAAAAAGCAAAATGAAAGGCAGAATTTGACCCATATCATGTAGTCAGAGCCCTTTTCCTCTATTCCAACAGCCCTTTTATTTTTACCTCCTTATTGACATTCACAGCAAAACTACCGCAAAACACTCCACCCTGAAGTATTGACTTACATGAAAAACAACTATGTAAAAAATGTATCTTTTTACTGAGAATACATGCTCCCTGTGTATGTACGTTTGTACCAGTGATTTCTCTGACAAAAATATCATAGCTGGATGAATGTCACTGAAAGAAATCTGGAATGTACCTTCCATTGCAAATCAGCACCAAATGTGCTTACCAAATTTATTTTGATTTTATGTGTTCAAAGGCTCTGAAGTCCACAAGACTACACAAGCGCCACTAAGGCATCACTGTTCTAGGAAAGAGTGGTGTGCCTCAGAAGCTATGAAGCGCAAGGACAATAAAGTCTGTTATTATGCTTTTACTGTAAAAGGAATTTGCAGAATTATCAATTACAAAGACATAGCTTCCTTGGAAATTAAGCATGTGGTATGGATTTGAAATTAAGCTCTTCAAGCACTCCACTACAACAGAAATTGTAGTGGCACAAAGCTGTCGATGCAGCTTTGCCTCACTACACCACAAATGCACAATAGAGGTCTCTCACAGAGCTAATTCTTTTTGTTTTATGTGGCTGCATTTTAAATCACGGTATTATAACAGCTGTGAAAAATGAAAATCCAGATGAAAATGAAAGCTCTATCAAATTTCCACATACCACTCCATTAACTGAAAGCAGCTGGTCCCCTCGTTTGAGCCCTCCATGCCTTTCTGCCACTCCTCCAGGAATGATGCGAGAAATATAAATAGGTGAATTTTGTTCCTTTCCTCCCATGACATTAAAGCCCAGGCCTTCATCAGTCTTTGGCAGCTCCACCACTCGTGGGTGTGAATGGCCTTCGCTTGCAGCAAAAGCAGCAACTGTTGCCTGGAAGAAAAAAATGAGTGATTTGGCTATGCGGGGAGAACACTGATATACACCCTGTTGTTCATCTGCAGGAAGAATTCACTCCTGTGAAAACATTTTAGTATCTTACTCTTTTTCTGATTATCTGAAAGCATTTTAAAAATATTAAGTTCCATGCCAATGCTTTTGAAATAAAGGAATAAGCAGAGGAATAGAGAGTTTAGGTGACTTGTCAAAAGATAACGCAGAAAGTTAGCAGCAGAGCCAGAAGTAGGCACCGGGAAGCCTGACTGCGTGGTGGTGAACACTTATGATCACTAATGCGTTTCTTCATTGCCTTTTCACAGGGAGAAAATTTATTACTGTGGAATAAGAGAATGTGATCTCTACTGTGTTCCGAATTGAAATAAAGTGGATGAACTGAATTGTTAACTTTGCTCTGCTTTCAGAGGTACAGAATTATTTATTTTATTCTTTGGACACAGAAAAAATCCTAAAAGGATATTCTTATTTTAAAAAGTTTAGTTTATAATCTTTATGAAATCTTGCAAACTAAATAACTCCTGAAACAGGAATATGAGTTTTTATAAAATAATTGGATCAAAACTTTTATTGAAAAATTAAATCTTAAGACAATGGATTTATAAATCAATTAGAAAAATCCTATATTGTTAATCTTAGTCTAGCAAAAAAAAAAAAGTAACAAACTGTAAAGCTTGCATCCAGAAAAATATTACCTCTCATACTTCATTTTTTACTACAAGTATTTTCCTACTTACAGATCTTAGTAAATCATTAAATAAATATTAAGAAAATCTTTTATCCTTTTCAGCATGTGTTTGTAGTCCAAACTGCTCGAACAATTCTGCATTACGCTAATGTTCTTTGAGCATCCGAATAACGCTTGTGCTTAATAGAAGCTAGTGGATGATGTGACATAATGGATCATTCTCAGTTACATGTTTTTGCACATGCAGACCTTGTCATCATGCATACATTTTATGTCAGACATGAATGCACTAGGAGAATGCAATGCAGACAGCCCAGAAATAACCAGGAAATATTGCGATATTGAAACATTGCTCTGTAACCCTGCTGTTCTATATGAATAAGAAATGAGAATGGCAAACACTAATTGGATTTCTCCCCATTTACTATACAACATAGCAGTAATTTCTATGTTTACCTGCAGTGTAGACAAATCAGGATTTCATATACACATTTCTCTATATAGAACGATAGACCTTACAAATTTACATTGTCCATTAACTTTCAATTAGAAGAAGGTTAAAATCAGAAGAACAGCCTACAGAAAACAATGCTCTATTTAGTAAGGAAAATACACTGCAATTTAGTGTATATTAGGTTATTTGCTGGCTACTATACAGCTTGCTTCTCTAAAATACTGTAGAAATCATTTTGTAACACACTCCCAACCTTCATCTTCTGATACAGCTTTAAATTAAAATGTCTTAACTTAAATACATAATGGTAAGAGCTTAGTTCCGTTAGGATTTCAGGGAGTTTTGTCACTAACTTCACAGGAGTGGGACCATAAAGAAATATGTCTAAAAAAGATTTATGGCTTTTGCAGGTTTACCTGTTTTGCATAATATCTGCTATACCACCCAGAAGATAGTGTTGAGTACAAAATGATAATGGGAAAAAGAAAGCCATGGTGGATCTCTCTGTTTGGAAGCACCTATCTTTGTATATGTTATGAAAATACAGAGCATATTTCATAGTGGCACATAGAATGGGTTCTTTCATGGTTGTGTGAATTTCCTTAGAAAATTATCATTTTAGTAGTAGCAGTAATGTAGCTGTCATGGTCTAAGGATATGAGAGAGGCAGGTCCACATGGACAAAGAGACAATATATTTTATTATAACAGGTAATGCATCAGAAAAAATGGGTTTGCATTTGGCTCTGGAGTCTCTTGATCAGGCCATTTTTGTCACTGTTCATCCTTACCACTTGCTGAGTACCTACAGTTCCCATTAGTTAAAAGTAGAATTTTGACTGTTTAGTTTCTATCTCCCAAATCATTGTGTCCTCTCTGAATAAGCTGTATGGGAAAACAGTCCATTAAAATATTGGTTGTCGCAGGCAGACTTCTACAGAATGAACCAGTAGATCTGCTTTTGCAAAGCAACTTTTCAAAAAGCATCAAATTCCATAAAATCATTCTCTTTTCTTAAGCTACAGAAGCAGCATAAAGGTTGAAATTTTCCATTATGATTGTTACCTGGGAAGTAGCACTGGTTCTAGACTCTGGGCTGCCACTGATGTCTAAATTTTCTTACAGTGTACACACGAATACCTGAAACACACACGCGCACAGTCAATTACTAGGTCACTTTGGTAACATGTATTTCAACAGTTGCACGTATCCTACCTTTGCAGTGGCCCTGGCTCGGAATTCGGGGCAGCCATTAACAGTTATGGTTTCATGCATGTATTGATACACCTAAAACGTTCATGAAAATAAAATGAAATTAATTATAGAAGCAAAACAAGGACTATATATTAACCCAGACAGGACTGTCCCTTTCCCTCATAAGGCTATGTTTCATTAATGCTGTATTCATGCAATCACATAGCCAAGTGTCTGCTAAAGTTGTGCATGCTTAGGTTTACAGAGAACACCAATCTGTGTTTCTCATGACACTTTGCAAACTTAACTGTACATCTTCCAACATGATTCCCTTCCCATCTCTAGCACGTCATTTCCCCAAACCAGGACAGTTAGGTTCTATGTTATCAAAAATTGGTGTCTCCAGGCAACTGATTTGAATGCAAATGATGTGAACTGATTTGAGTGGTGTCTTAGCCTCCAACAACGGCTTCTTTGTTCTCTGAACTTTCCTAAGAACTAAAGATTTAGGAGACTGATGTTAAAAAAATATATAAGTAAGTTGTTCAGCATACTACTTCTGAAGAGTGGAAGTGAAAATTAAATTTTGCAGAAAGGCCACAGTACTGGTTTCCATCAACCATAGCTAGGAATGGCGAAAAGGGCTGGCAGTCTGGTAGGTCAGACATGGACAATGGGTAAGCTTATCCTTTAGAAAGGAATTGTACATTCACATAAATGGCATAAAATCAACATTGCCAATATGTACAACATTCTGTCTATTTTTTTTTTCTGGTATACACTCTTGGCCCACTTTCTCTGGTCCTTAACTCTCCCTTTTAAACATTTTCAGTAAGGAGAAAGGAAAAGGCTCTCTCACACTGCCTTTGTTCTCTAGATTTGTCACATTCTTAGACAAAAAATATCAAAAAATGCCATGATACGAGCCAGTCATTTTGAAAGCAAACTTAAAATATTTATATACAGCATACAGAATATTTTTTTGAAAGACAAAGGTGAATGCAAACAAACAAAACATTTGATTTAATTTTCTTATAAAACCACCAAACCTAAAAAAATGTTCCTCTGTGCCACTGATTTACTCCGGGCATTTTCTCGACCTACTTCATCAGGAATTTTGTCTTTACATGTGCTTTATGTCTTCATTACATGTGCTTTATGTCTCAGGCTGCATTCCTCAGAGAGAACCTTTGCTGGTAAAGTATGTTAGGTTTTACAGCAATCTCTTTCTTAGGGTCCTCGAGGAGTGCAGATTCAATTGTACTTTTGAAAATATATTTACCTTTCACTGATTTGGTGCTACTTTAGCAGGAGTGCCAAAACTTCCCTCTTTGGTAATGTAAATGCTACTTTGGCAGAGAAGGTGTCAGATCCTGTACTTAATTGACTTATCCCTGGAGATATTTAAAAGACATGTAGATGTGGCACTTAGGGACACAGTTTAGTGGTGGACTTGGCAGTGTTAGGTTCACACTTAGACTTGATGATCTTAAAGGTCTTTTCCAACCTAAATGATTCTACGATTCTATAAACATCGGCTTGTCCCATTGATAGGTAAAACTTCCCCATCCCGCTGTCCTGATGACTTGTTATGCAGTATCATAATGATGTATCTCTCCCCACTGAGCCTGTTATTATAAAACTTACACACTGACGAACATACTGCTACAAACATCTAAACGGAATTAAGATGTGTGGCTCATTTCTGATCTCAGTGGACAGACATAGTGGTAATCAAACACTCTCAAGTAGTAAAATGTTTGGGATGACTGATCCCCAAACCTTTTTTGAGGGATATCATACACAAGGAAAAGGCAAGAAAGGAAAGGAGATAACTAATGCAATCCATTTTAGAGATCTAAAATATGCTAAACACTTTCAAAGTACAGCAAAAAGATTATTTGTCTTGACTACTGTCAGCACATAAGTCATTCTAGGACTTAATTCAGAAAAACTTGGGCCAGTGAAGAAAACTGAGACAAGGGGAACACACTGAAAAGTTTTCTGCTTTCTCCATTTGAAATGAAATCTTGCTTCCATTGGTAAAATTGACATTGACCTCAGCAGAGGCCAGGATTTTGCCCTTAATTTTAAAAATATGAAAAAAGAAAGCTCTTCTATAGCCTCTAAAGGATCTCTGGCTTGTTCTGTCTAGGTACTCGGTGATGCCATCATAAAAACAGGTTGAGTCTACATACTCAGCATTATCCTGCACCGATCAGTTCAATGTTTATTGTATTATGGCGTAGGACGTATTCTTATAAGAACAACTACTACATTATATAAGAATACTGTGTAATTGCACTAATGAATCATTAAATACTTGTTACTTCAAAAACCATTCTGTATTGAATCACACTGATAATGCTCGATTTTCTTGATATCTGCAGGTTCACCTTCACCTTATAGCATGAGAGCAGGTTGTACATATTGTTTTTGCTTGCACAGCTATAAATGCTGTGGCTAGCTATAATGTCTAGAAGCATATATTTGATTGCTCAACTATTATGACATTAAATTGTTTTGAAAACAGGTCACAGTATTTCAGAGGTAGGAACAGTTACGAAGAAGTTCTTTAAAATATTCATGACTAAGGCAGAATATCACAAAAGTGAGCTGATAATGATACATTCATGTGATTATTTGCTAGGTTTGATGTCATATAATTCCATATTGTATGCATCCTACCAGTATCTAGCTGGCAAGCTTCCTAATATCCAATATCCTGGTAACTAGTTAGTATACTGGTGAAACAACAAACTCACTAGTGTGTGCTTAAACTATATGTCAAAAAAGAATCAACTGACTCAAAAACTTGTGGAAAATATGACCAATAATGTCATATAATCCTTGGGTTCATTTGTAAACTTCCAGTGATAACAGATTTAAAATTGTGTTCTGCAAAGAGTTATCAGCGATCATAGTATCTATAGCACAGTTATTAGGAAAAGAAGTCTTGCATGTCAAATCTCACTCTCTATAAGCAACAGATGTGACCAGTCGAGTATCTGCTTGAGGCATTTGTAAATCTAATTCTCCTATTTGACTGTTACATAACGTTTAATATAATTTGAGTTTAAGAAGGATAAATCATACACCTACATAACTTTCTTATGTCAGTTTAACAACCAAACACAGATCAACTGTACCTGTTCCACCAAGCCCCTTAAACTCTTTGTAGGGTTCAGATCTAATCATTGCTCATTCTAGCAATGCACAAAAAGCACACTGAAGTCCATAAATAATCGTTGTTTGCCTGTAGCCACACTAACCCCTTTATCTATGCTGTTCTCAGCACCACCTTAGCCATGATTTGTGCACAACGAATCCATTCTGCTGCCTCTTCTATGTACATAGAACAGATAAACTGAAAATCTCTTTGTTCTCAAACTAAATAAGGTAGCATTTAAATCCTCCCAGAGTGGAATATAGCTTCTTGTTCAATCCATTGTACATGACAAATAATTGAAATGGTTTTATAAAATCTTTCCTTTCAGTGCCTACTATTATTTGTACACCCGATTGAAGTTTTAACATATAGCAATTCTCCTGAATCTAACAATGTCAACCTTAAGATGTCCTTATAAGACCTTCTGTAAATTTCCTTATTTGGACAAAATATCACTCAGTACAGAAGAAGACAAAGGTGCAGAATTTAATTATAAGTATTTGAAAAGCTCTTTTAGGATATTTACTAAAGAAGTCTTTTAAAACAGTGACCTTTGTTGACCATGACAGATGAATCATTTCAAAAGACATCATTGTGTAATACAAATGAGTTGAAGAAAGACAATTAACATATCACAGAATTGCAGACTGGTTGAGGTTGGAACAGACCTCTGGAGGGCATCTTGTCCAACCCCCTTGCTCAAGCAAAGCCACCTAGAGCCGGTTGCCCAGGACAGTATCTGGGCAGCTACTACATGTTACTAATTTGAAAAAGAGCTGCATATCTATTTTTGTATGTACAGCTATTTCTTGTTAGAGTGTCTGAAAGACTACACGGGTGTTCAGTAATATTATTTGCTGACAGACTCCATACACAGTCTGATGGTCTAGTGCCTAGGGAAAAGAGTTTCCACAATTCATTAATAATAGAGATTAAATTACAGGTGAAATGTCAATGTTTCAAGACGCAAAGCTGCAGCTGTAAGGTAAATGGTAATGTTTTAGATAATTTTCCCCCACAGCGATTTCTACGAAGACTGTCAGTGTCTGTACACTGAACGTTCATCGGGTAAAAGCGTGCTGCAGACAGGGGTTTGTTCACAAAGCTCTCATTTGTGCTGTGGAGCTAGATGTACTCAGCTTTGTTTTCTCTTTCCTGTGGTGCAGAGAATACAATACTCCCATCAAGAAATACTCCTGAAAGCAGGAATATAGATCTCAGACTTTTTCAGCTTCTGCAGGTAGTCTCCTCAGACACCATAATCTAAAGTTATTCTCCCACAGTACTCAAAAAATACAAAAAGAGAGAGGGAGGAAAATTACAACTAGAAAATCTGAACTTAGAAGTGAATCCTCCTTGTACCGTGGCAGCTCTTGCTGGCACACAGAAATGTACATTTTATTACTTCTCCCAGCAGGAGCTGTAGTGAGTCAGATACAGCAGGTATAATTGTTATGACGATGCTCCTCGTCCCCACGCACATAGCTGGGAGGCAAAGCAGCTGGTTTAGCATTACTGAAGCATGGGAAGGGGCATTGCCTTACAGGTACTTTAGGAGCTAGCTTCTTAACAAAAATTACTCCATACGGACTCATAACAAAGCAGCACGTACTGGGCTGGCCTATTTAAGTCAATGCGAAGCTTTAGGAGGAGGCCCAGGAATAACAGTGCACTTAGCAGCCTGTTTTATAAAGGTGACTAGAAGCAGCATTCTGTTTACAACCTGAATGATGCAGCATCTCTTCTGCTGAATTCTTGAAGTTACAATTTAATTAAACAGATTTTGTTCCATTAAATTCTGTAAGAGGTATTCAGTGCTTCCTCCCCTGATGAAATATTATGTAATTCTAACTGCAACTCTACCTACAATAATGACGCTCAATAGATGTTAGGACAACTCAGTCTAAACATCAGAAGGGAAGAGGCGTGAGGCAGAAATCATTTTGCAACAATGAACAAGTGTTCAAAAAAAACCCACAGACAAAACCCAAGACAGAGTACATTGCAATTTAGAGCTGTGAAGCAGCAGGCCCAGACAAACTTTTCTGAGATTTGTAAGTGAAGGAGTAACCTTTTTGAAAATGTTGGGGGTTTCTTAGCACATGAGATAACATATGTAAGAAGTAGTAATCAGTTGTGTTTCCACAGTGCCTGCAGTATGATAAAATATAAAAGGACATAAAACTCTTCCTTCAAGAAGTCACAACCTAAGTAAGTGCCATAGGTAAGGTTAAAGGGTGGAACGAAGAAGCAACCTGCAAAGAGATCGATTACCGATGTTTAACACATGTATTGGCATCATCTGTGTTTAGTTTGGCTGCCATATTTTTTAATGCTTCAATGAAGAGGAGAACTGTATATCTATTTTTGGAAGAAGTCCTTCAAGGAATGGAAGACAGGAGCCTGACAGACAGTATGGAGGGGAGACTTAGCATGAGAAAAACCAGTGCAAGGAAGACAATTGATTCATTGCATTTATGTAGTCTTGTCAATGGAACAGTATACATGTGTGCATCCTTGCAGAACCGAGGCTAAGCTATAAAAGGGAAATTATTATTTACTTACACTTCGGCATGATGCTTCTGCCATCAACTATGCTGAATCACTGTCTCTCTAATTGCCTTCATATGTTGGAAAGGATGAAGTAAGTATTTCTCCCTTCTAAGTTGTCAAGTAAAAAGGAATGTCTCAGTCAGTCTTTTACCACGGTGAGAAGCGCTCATGCCTGTTTGTATGTTGTATGTGCTTTATGCAGCATAGCTGCTGGCCTCTCTCCTCCCCTGTTCCCCAAATCTGCAGCCGGTTCTCAAACCTTCAACCTCCTTGTGACCTAAGAGGTGAGACCCATATATCATCTCATTTGGGATGTGTGGTCCAGTCCTCAGGGCAGGAGGACGCCTGCTTTTGTGACAGGGAGAAGTTACAGTGCAAAGGTGCACTGGAGAGCCGCTGACCTCCACTGTGGTGCCTGTGAATGCCTTGCTTCTGAGGGCAAACTTCCACCTGCAGCACAAACCACTTGTGTCCTTTTTCCCCCTCTGCTTTGTTTTTATCATTTTTACCTCTTCACATTCTGTTTGGCATTTTTTCCTTCCCTACAACCTCTTGCCTGTATTTTCCATTCTTAATCCAATACATTTATGTCTGTGGAGGGGGATGCATTGGTTTGTATGCCTGGACAGACTACCCCAGAGCTGTACTTCAGCACTAAATTCAGATCATACTTCCATCACATCAGTGGGCAAGGACATGTTAAATGCTGCAAAGATCAGGAGGGACTCTGGTCACCCTTAACCTCTTGTACACCATAAACCATGAAACCTCATCTGGTAATTTCTGCACCAATCATAATTTTTGCTTGAACTACAAAGTCTTTAGAAAGGTCTGTGAATTTCAAGCCTCCAGCTTGTTTAGGAAATTGGTCAACTGGTTAACAGCATTTCCATTAAAAATGAGTTAGTTATAAGCTAAATTTGTCCAATTTCAAGTTATAACTGTTGGATGTAATTGGGCCTTTTTCATCTCTTTTGGTAATCTTTCTTTCTTCTCCACTGGAAGTATTTGTAGGCCTTTGTCTCATTTTGGATATCTATGCCCTTTATGATAAGTTTGTCGAGATTTCAAACAGCATTTGGTTTTCTACAAAAAACCCTGCAAACCCATCTAATTGTCCATTTAAGATGACGCCTGAACAGATGAGCACATAAAGGAAGGAAAACAAGTCAAACACAACCAAAAGTGTATGTAAGTAGCGTGGAGGTATGCAGCTTACCAGACCACTCTTCATTTTCATAATGACTTTTTACCTTTGTAACGTAACTCAAGCTCAAAACCAATGTAGTGGAGCACTTCCATTCAGCCATAAACCCATGATAGCTCAATGAAAATGCAAAATCTCTAATGATGGTGTATTTATATTTAGTTTTGCATCTCTTGAATATCAAGTAGAATTTCTGGTTTTGTGCCTGTGTTCTGCTTTTTTAAATTATCTCATGTGATAAGCATGCTCAGGAAAGCATGGATACATCATAAAAGCATATTTTCTCCACCACAGCTACAGCCTCTAGCTAAGATTCTGTACTAAACACGGTCACACACCACAGCCCAGAAGACAGTAGTTCCATGAGGCAGTTGAAAGCAGGCTGCTTTTCTTTCATATCCATCGAGTTGACTCAAAAATTTTTTTTTCATATTGTTTTTTCATTGTGTTAATAGCTACTTTTATCTTTGGTAGTTAATTAAAAAAATGGGGAAGGAACTATTCTGGATGACTGAAGAGAACCTGACAAGACTGTCTTTCTAAATCGCAGTCCTTGTGGAGGACATTGACAACCTGAGAAAACCACTGGCTGTGGAAGAACACCATGGATGCCACCTACACACACTGCAACTTCAAGGTTACGATAAACTTAGACTCTTCTTAAATGAGATTGTTTGAGCAAATGAATCACAAAGGCCCATTTTGTTACGGGTTTGATTAATCTTGGCAGAAGCAGAATTAGGCAATGTCACACCTGTGTTCACAGTGTATACTGTACATCATCTTCATTCTGTCTCTGAGAGCAAGCTGACAAAAGGTCGTCTTCTGTCAATGCCAAAGGACAAGTCAATGGATGCCTGTGAGTATGGTGAAGTTGACATGGTTGAAAAGCACCTTTGCGAGGAAGGCATGTGATACATTATAGGGCTTACTGGAGTACCAAAAAGTCTGTATTCCATAAGTTATTTCCTGCAGCTACTGAATTTGGACAACTTGTAGAAAAAGCTGCTTTGTAACAACTAGTCTATATTAATGAGCTATTTATATCTGACAGAATGTGGTCATTCAAGGTTGATAGCATTCTGAGTATTTTTACATGATAAGCTTTCATTAGCCTGTGAGCAGTTACGTGTTTGCATCGGGAAAACTGTTGGTGTCTATTTTCAAAACCAAACATCTGTATAATTTTTACAATTGTCATAACAATCCCTTTCCCTGAAGTAACACTGCATGGATGTTGCCACATGCAGTAGGGATGCTAACCTATTAAAAAACTCAAACCTGTAAATGAAACTCAGTCTCATTTAACAACCTGAGATGAGACAGTTTTAATTTCAGAAGATGTGGAAGAAACATTATGACTGTTGGCTTTTACATTTTCATAGAGTGTATTTTATTTAAAAGTTTCCTTCTTGGGGGGAGGGGGTTATGGAGGAAATTAGGTCAGTTTTACCAAAGTGAAAAAATGATCCGAATCTTGATGCATTATTAAGCTGTCCTTAGGCAGTAGAAAAAAACAGCACAGGCCTGAAACATTGTTAAAATATAAATGAAGTATGATCATCGTAAGGGCATAGTATTTTAATTTAGGGTGGAATACTTTATGGAGGGTCCAGTTAAAATGCCAAAATATACCTTGCTCTGGCATTTCTTCATTTTTTTGTGTGGAAAAGAGTGGTGCTCACTCGGCTCTGACAGTATCTGTGTTGCTGTCTGAAAGCTGAACTAAGTTTTGGTCCCTGAGTTCTTGCCATATGAGGCTGCGCCTGTCCAAGAAACAACCCAACAGGGGTTACAGGCTGCGGCCAGAATCTCTTTTCTCCCTTCTGCGTGAGCAGAAGAACATAGCAGATGTACCAGGAAATGCATGCTGTCACATCCTCTGCACATATTGGATGAATCAGTTGAAACACTCCTGGTGTTGCTGTTAGGATACACAAGACCTCTGTGTGCTCCCTCTTCTTCCAATGTCGATTCTGTCTGGAAACATCACTCTGACACTGTAAAGTCAATAGGAAGTTACTTGGCACCCTCTTATGAATAAGGAAAAATGGACTTTTATTTGCAAATAAAAATTACCTATATGAGGGACAATAAAAATATGATTGGGTCATTTAGTTTATCTCATCTCCCTTACACACTGTTCTATACTCTGCCCTAAGTCAATGGCAGCTATGATCTGGCATCTTGGAAGACAATGTTATAGGTGTCTCAGAAATTGTATGCTTTGCAGTCACTAAACCTTAGCAAAATTCTGTCTCTTTTGCTGCTTCTACTGCAAGATAATGGGATCAAAAGAAATAGCAACATGTGTGATTAGTTAATTCCCATAAGACTACTTGGAATTCATAGCTTATAATTTAAAACTCTCTCTTAGACCTCACTGCCAGTTACTTTTGAGTTCAAATATATGCCAAGCATTAATAAACACTAACTTCCTCCACTTTATCAGTAAGTCTGTATATGCTGTTGGGGCTGCCGTATGCAATAGCCAGATTCCAAACTTCAACAGATTTGGCAAAACCTTTCCGAAACTAGCACCTAGACGAAACACGACATAACCTGAGCCTGTCATGCAAGTTCATCTCAAGTGTTCCTATCATGCTGAGAAGGCAGGGAGAAGGAGGGAAACTGCTGATGTTTCTTGTCTTAAATACCAACAAAAAATGTAGCTAAAATGGAGTTTTATAACAGTTTTACGATTTCTTTTCTTTTCTGAAGGCACAATTAGAAAATGGAGATTGAGCAGCATTTCTCAGGAGTCTCATCAGTGACATCAGTTAAGCAGAAGCAGGGGGATACTGAGGCTCCATCAAGGCAGAACAGTGGTGCAGCAGCTTCCAACAACCTGTCAGCGTAAATATTCCTCGGTAGTTCACCTTGCTGCTGATTTCTCTCAAGAGGAAGAAGCAGGCCTGAGATGAACTGCAGCAGAGGCTATTCTGTTTATTCCTAAGAGTTTTATGTAATCAAATATGATACTGCAACAATAAACTAAAATGATAATGTGAGGAAAACAAAAAAGATGCTGAGATGCAGCACCCATGTTCCACTGGAGTCACCTGCAGCACACACAACTGCAGCCATGTGCAGAACTAAGAACATCACCTGAGCACCACTCATCAGCGAGTTTTAGTAAATATGGTACAGCTATCCAGATAAACTGTAACATGAACAAGATATGTCATTGTTCGGATTTTATACATTGCAGGACTCTTGCAGCACTCAAATATTTATCTTTTGTGAAAGGCATAATTACGCAAGCAGAGCACAAATGCGAGTAGATATATAGCCATCAGCCAACTCTGAAAATTGATCTTTAATCAAAAGCAATGGGAGAAACACTGATTAAAGACCAGTGATAGGGTCTGGCCCCAGATTCTGGGGTACTACATCTGTGAAATCAATGTATTTAGCTCTAGGCAGCTAAAAAAAAAGTGACAACAGCAGCTGTTTTGAATCTCCTGCAGTGAAGTCATGGAAGTCGTAGGGACTTAGTAATTGCACAGAGACTTAATAATGCCTTCTCTCAGATAATGCTTGGGCAGCTTGGTAAATTCATATAATTGCCATTAATGAAGGCCATCTGCTGAGTGACAAGGTAATCATTCCAAAAGTTCTCATTCATGCCATCCAGGGCTTGCAAGCAACAGAGTAATGCTTCAATCACTTATGGTAAAGTGGTAAATGAAACTTCATTGTTTTTCAAAATTTGCATAATTTCTGGTTACATTCACCCTAAAAATTAGCACATATTTTAACACAGTAGGGTAATTTTATAAAAAAAAATATTTTCTCTGTTTACTGCTAACTTAAGCTTTTCTGCTGAACTTTCTCAATGCCTAATGCAGCATGGTGGCAAGACGAAAAGCAGGCAGCCCATCTTTCGAAATTTGGGGTTTTTTTCTGCCCTAATTTACATACATTAAAAATCCTTCTCTCAACTCATCATTATAGATACAGTACTTCTAACTAGGAGAGGGAAAGCAAAACTCTGTAAAACGTGAAAACATTACTACTTTGCCATACCGTCATCTTTGAATCTAAGTAATGCCCTTTCCAAACAGTGATGTAGGTACTCATTTAGTGGAAATTGTTATCATTATTTTATGTGGCTTTTCATTGCTGGGACAATGGTAATGGAAAAGGGATGGAAAGGTACAACAAAAGATTCTTGCAAATGCTACATAGCCCCAGATTTCAGGTAAGCTGGACTGGTTCAGCTGACATAATAATCCACGCCAATATCTAAAAAAAGATAAAATGCTGAAACTTTACAATTAGCATCCAGGAATGCAAATTCTAATGAAAAGGTACAAATCAATCCATGCATAAGAATGTGAAAATTTGAATGAATTCGGTCAATTTGCACAATTCCATATTTGCTACAGCATGAGTGCTACTGCTAATTAATAGTGCAGTAATTCTGAATAAGCTATCTGGAATACCAGAACAAGGTATAATAAGGTATCAGATTAGCCTATGGAGAACTTTACTTCCTAGCCAGTCTAGCAGGGTATCATGCTAATACAACTATACTGCTTTTATGACCTGAGTTACAAATCTGAGCTGATAAATCTTTCTCACTCTACTCATGTGAGTTGTCCTATTGCCCTTTTCTTAACCAATTGCCTTATTAGTAAGTCCAACATAACCACTTTTGCTTAATCCTGACCAACACCTCTGTTTGCATGGGTAAATGTGACAGTAGGGGACTTCAGACGTCAGGCTTCCTACTGAGCCTTAATCACACTTCTGTGCTCTGAATTATAGCAGTAAGTCTTCTTGACATTTTTTTTTTTTTCCCCAAAGTTGCATCTTGTAATTTAAAAACTTCAAAAGCTGGGCTCACTCTGTGGAGATGAGAGACTGACTGGAATTGTATTTCTCCTCCTGTAACAAATATGCAGCTCCCAGTGAAAAGAAAGAGTAACACAAGGCAGGATTTGAACTCTGGGGCTGCCCTCGGTACCAAACAACAGAGTTTGGCCTGGTGAACCTGTATTTTTACAGGAATGAGATTCATCAGGCAGAAAACAATGGAACACTGCTTTCAGAGGCTATGTCTGGGAGGTGGAGGAACAGCATTAATTATATTGCAAACTGAACAAATTTGAGATTCTTGAAACACAGTGAAACCAGGACTTTAAATGATTCCTACATTAAAATCCTAAATTAATAATTTTAATAAAAGAATTAATGAGAAGTTTCACCTGAGTCTAGCTAATACCCAGATTGTTACATTTAGTACAGCCCTTTAAAATGGAGTACACCACCGTACTAGGATATCTGAAGAGGACAGCTAAGGGTTCCAGCCGACCTCCTGCTGTCACACACTGCATCGCAGTGAAGTAATGAGCCCAGTATCACCAGACCCAGCTTTCACCACCCACCAGCCTTCTTCCGGTTCCCTAATATTTGCAGAGACATATATCAGGGTTAATAAGGAAAAGCGCAGGTAGGCAGCTTGAGGAAATGACCAGATAATAACACATTGCATATTAGCAGCTCTGGGATTCCAGGCGCTCAGACTGCTAAGGCATGAAAATGGAAATTATTAAAGGAAATAATTCCAATATACTGACTAGGCTTGTTGAACTATCTTACCTAGCATATAGTGAAACTATATCTCTAAAGTAACTGGGGGGCATCCAGACCTCATCAGAAATGGGTCGGTGTTCTGCCACTACCATTTTTTTTGCCTGTAAGTCACAAGTGGTCTTTAAATGTCCAGGATGCTCTGTGCCCAAGATAATTTTATAGTAAGTTTAAAAGTTTTAAACTACTGGAGCAGAAACTGAACTACTTTCAAAGACAACACGGTGTTCCACAGATTAAACACACATTTCATACAAAACACGGAACAGTAGAGTATTTTGTGTTGACTGCTCCTCCTTTAAGAAACTATTGTCAGGGACCCAGTCCTGCAAAAGTGCTCTTCTGTGATGACCTGATATTTTGGTGGGAGTCATAAGATAACAGAATGAAATAATGGTTATTTTTCTGTGTCTAGTTACCACACCACATTTTTATAAAGACTTTCTGATCTGATTACTTTTGGTATTGATAAATGTTTCACTGTAGGTATTTACCAGTCAGATTTTCTTTTAAATAATATCCACACAAAAACCCATTAGATTTAATCCTGAAAGAGAAAATGGAGTAGCCAAGGAAGGCTGGGAGGAAAGCAAGATACACCTGAATTTTACATATTTCACATACAGAAATAGAAACCTGAGAATCAACCTGAAAGAAAACTTCCGCTCAACAGGAGATGCATGGGTTTATCAAGCTGTATCGTTACTCTCCTAGCGTTTCAGTACCGATTACCAGATGTTAACAGTAAATGAAATTCCCATAATCTGCTAAGGTATGCCAAGTTTTCTTGTTGATGATTCACTGTATTTTGCTCAACTGTTTATTCTATCTTCTGTGCCTACAGCTCTAAGGTTTCTTGTCAGACTGGAAGTTCATCTTATCTTACAGTTCTCATAACCTCCTTTTTACTGACTCAGAACAATCAAAGTCACAGTATCAATTCAGGTTACCTAGTTGCACGTGAACGTACCTTCTCAGTAGTTCAGTTATGCATTCATTTTTTGCAGCCTTGCCCTTCATCTATTCCAGTAACCCCCTGGGAGTCAGAAGACTATAACATAACAGCAGCTTTGAATAAACAGCAAACACACATGGAAGGGTAAAGGACTTAACGGTATAATGGACAAGACTCATGCATCTTTTGCCAGGTGACAAGGCTATAGAAAGCTAATGAATCTTCATGTAGCTAGGGAGCTTTTGAAACAAGTAATTTAAAAACACAATTAATTTTTTTTTTTTTTTCAAAACTCAATTTTAATGTGACCAGACTTCAGTTAACTTGTTTTCTGGTCTAGGGGTCTTCAGGTGAAAAGGAAATACTGAGGCCATTACATACTTCAGTTATTTCCATTATTTTCAGAGCTAATACGTATTCTTGCCTAGTGCCAGACAGAATATTTCAGTTGGTGGTACTTATATTTAGCTAAGTGAGAACCATTAATCACCACTTCCTGACATAGCATCCTAGAAAAATGCCAAAGTACTTCTACTTAAATTTCACTCATTCAGTCACTCTAAAAAGGTTTTATTTCTATGGGATATTAGTGTGGGGATTTGAACTGGTGGGTTGATTTACTAAGTAAGTTCCCATAAATACAATTCATTACAGCCATTTAATAGATTCCTACACATTAGATTGGAATGTATGTCATCTAATGAAATAACTCATACTTTTAAAGGCTAATTGATCATAAAAGTGACCTCCTCCTTCTGTAGTTAAAGAATTCCTACTCACAGAAGGGACAAGTCACATCTGATCAACACTGTGTGGATTATACTTATCTTTGATTCTTTCACCTGCACTCAGCCCAATACTGAGTTTCTCTGGGGCATATTTTAACAATCAAACTCACTGGATAGTTAAGTGTCCGTAATTTCTTACTGGAAAAGAAAATGTTTATTTCCAAAGCTCCTCCATTACGGAGTTTATAGGACTACAGGAGTCAGCCTTAACCTCTTTTACTAGATTTTCTGATGAAAGAAAGCTAGGCTCAGATCTTGCATTACACGATGAACACACCACACTGCAGATCTGAATCTTTGCATACATATAATAAGCAGCCTCTTCCAGAATTTGCATACTAATACAAAGCCTGCCGCTGCTCCTCATCCCATTTCGATTACTCCTACCTACTGCTCACACCCAGTCTGCTTCACTGTGTTCTCCAGGAAGGCTCTTGTCTTCCAAGCAACTCCCACTTTTCTCGTTACTTCCAAATGACTGTCATGCCTTCACTTGTAAGGTCAACACCTTTTCTCTTCTAGTCTATGTGAGTGCTAATAGAGGGAATTAAAAGCTAGTCACCACACTCTCATGTCTTGCACTTGGGATAAGAGAGGATAAACAATGGGAGGGAGCATCTGCAGGGAGATTTTTGTCTAGCCTCGGCTATCTCAAGCTCAAATACACTCAGAAAAAAACTGTGCTGTTCAATAAAGTAGCTATCAGTCTTTCACAAACTCCAGTGTACATGAAGGACATGCAAGAAGGGCATCCCTGATTAACGGCAAAACCCAACCCAGATATCCTCCAAGCCCTTGCTGCAGTGCTTGGAGATGTATAACAATGTAATGTGACCAAAATATTCCATGATTTTCTAATTAGTTTTTTTAAAAAATGGAAGAAATTATTTTCTGCAGTTTTCCAACAACTCTTCAACTGCTGGAAAAAACAGAGAGTTACAGTCTAAATATTTGCCAAGCGCTTAATGTAAGTAACTGAAAAGAGGAGCCACATGTTGAACAACCTTAAGTACTAGCAATGTATCTATGTCAATTCTCCCACTCTCCCTAAATGAAAAGATTTGTTACTGGGACTTTTATATTTGAAGATTTCTTCTAAGAAAAGATTTACATACATAGTGGTGAATGGCATT
Organism: Harpia harpyja; assembly: GCF_026419915.1. NCBI lineage: Eukaryota > Metazoa > Chordata > Aves > Accipitriformes > Accipitridae > Harpia > Harpia harpyja. The sequence goes on along the minus strand of NC_068962.1, from coordinate 10,938,229 downwards.
AATAATTTTTTGGGGTGTAGAAATTCTGTTCTCTGATAGTGATACATTAGATAGATAGGTTATGATATATATAAAAATATATTAAATATTTTAAAAGAAAGAAATGTTTTTGTTTATGAAGTTGGTAGAACTGATCTAACTGCTCATTTATCATCACTCAAGTCTTGTGTAACAACTAGCTCCAGGGTTCTTAAAGTGGCTATTATTTGGTTGTAAGAATCTAACAGTAATTAGATAGTCTGTCATGTGCAGGAAGTCTTTACACAACACTCTATAAAGACCTTTTGTGCCACTGAGATGATTTTGTCAAAATCTACTTTCAGTTCACTGAATTGAGAGTGCATTTGTCTAAGCCATTTTCCTACTTCCTTGACTCTGTACCTGTTTCAACAAGCTTTGTGTTTGCATTTGCTAAGACTGTTTTCCAGAGATGAATATAAATTTGGTAAGAATTCACTGATGAAGCTGCAAAGACTGAAAGTTGCCTTTAACAATTGGAGTACCAGGCTCTGCTATCTGAAAAAAAAACACTCAACCTCACAACTTTTCAATGCTCTGTGCTCAATTAAAGAAGCATTTAGTTGGTTAAATGAAAGGGCTAGTCAGAATATCAGCTTTTCAGGGCACATAGTGCCATTATTTATTGTCATGGAACACTATTCCCTTCAAAAAGCCTCAAAAACTGCCATTTAATTAAGTGGAAGCCTCTATCTGTTTCTCACATTGAAGAATATATTCCATAAAACAAAGAGTGTGTTGCATTTTGCTTATTAAACTAATGTCTCTTCCTCTCTTTCTTTCTTCCTTCCAGCCACCCAGCAGTCCACTCAATCAATGCGCTGCTGTTGCCTAGTTATCAGGAGTTCAATTCTGCTACCATTGAGGGAACATTAGATTCCCCGTTGATTTCAGCAAGGGAGGATTAGTTCCAGGCACTAAACAGATAAACTGAAACAGAAGTTCTTACAGATTTTCTGCTGAAAAGATGTTGCCTTCATTAGGGCATTTAGAGCTGCTTCTGTCTGGCAGGCTAACAGCACTTAGTCTAGTAGGTAAGAAGTCTGACACAATGTTGTATTAACTCATGGTTTTTGACTAAGAAACTTCTAACAGAAGTACTTGTAATTTAACTAACTGCTTTACAGATACTGCTTGTATGCATGTAGGAAGTGGGGTGCTTCTTCTCTAGCTTGACTAGAAGAAAACAATCATCATTTATGTACTGCTGGGCAGAGCTTAGGAAGGCCCTGACCATGGCTGGCAGGGTAATGATCACAGTTCTAGCAATCTGACAAGGATTTCTGACACGTGGAGCAAGGCCCACTGGGACCCAAACACTGACTTCAATAGCAAGATTCCTGTCGGCTTCAGTTAACTTCAGTGCTTGCACCATTTGTCTCTCACAGCATTCTGATTTTATCAGCACATCCCTATCACACACCTGAGCTCAAAGGAGAGGCATTTGAGCTTGCACTGACCCAACTTGGCATGTCCCCATATCCCAGCACAGTGCTGTACAGGTTAGCACAGACCCTGAAACAGCATGAGCAGAATACTAAAGTACTAATTAATCACCCCTTCTCCTTAGCAAGGCTAATTGCCTCAGGCTTGATGCCTTGCTGAGGCAACTGTTCTGTCTGCTTTTCAGTAACTTCAGCATTCCGCACAGTAGCAGGCAGCTACAGACACATCTCACATCCATCATCCTTCATACAAGGTACTCCTGCTTCTCCAGCACTGGAAGGCAAATAGACTTTTCTTTTCAGGAGAGGGATGTTATTCTGAGAAATAACTAAAAATCTCAATTTCATACCTCTCTGATAGCTGTACAAAACTCACTCTGCAGCACCTTCTTTAGGGACTGTAGTTTGTGTACTGGTACTTCTCCAGATTCTTGCAGTTTCTCCAGTAACTCAATTGCTCTTGCAACATCTGAGTGGGGAAAAAAGAGGAATACAGATCAGTATAAACAGTGACTAATAAGTGACCAAAAGGGGCGCGCTGATGGTCATTTTAAGTTTTAAATCAGCTTTACCAACACATACTGTATGAATCTTGTGTTATACCAGCCTCAGCTAGGCAACAACACTGCCGTTCAGAGATCCAAATCCCAAAGTACGAACAAACCGCGCACATACACATACAACAGACACACACACAAGAGGTTCCATCTTAGTTGCAAGCATTCTTTGGAGCAAAGCTACCAGTTCAAAGTGGCTAATCTGTATTAGCAGACCTAAAATATTTCTTACTTTCTGCATAAGAGAAAGTAGCACAGGAACAGTATGGGGCCTACTTTCAGAAAGTCTGAAAGAATGAAGCTGAGTCCTTATGTAAGCACCCTCAGGATGACAACACCTAAGAAAAATATTTGACCTTTTTTTTCTCATAAATCTATATATCAACTACTGATAAAGAAAGTCTTCTAGAGACAAGTAAAGTCTGCTAGGGAAGAATGGGAAGTCTGCTACAGAAGAGTAAATGTGTAAGGCTCTTGTCTAGGTCTCCAAAGACCTGATCTGCCACACAAAACCCATATGACCCACAGAAATACAGGGAATAATATTTCTGGTGGCCTGAATTCTCCTTAAGCAACTGTGTTTTGTCAAGGGAAAGATGGAAGGGTCTCTGAAGAGCAGTCCAGAGGGCTTAAGTGAGTAACCATATTGAGTGGTGAGCAGGAATCTGGTCCAGTTGAACAGTGCCCATACCCTCACCCTCATAATACTTTTCCTCTTTAACACTAGTTCCTAATTTACACAGTTATTACTAAGATACGTACAAAACCCAAACCCCAACCCATGAGATGCCCAACAATCCTTTATGGCTGGGGACACAGGGGCACAAGAAATAATGGCTGGTCTCATGGAGGCTAGCCTAGTCAAGCAAGGGACACACTGACTTACACGCAGGAGTGAACAGTGACACACATCCTGGTCAGTCTTCAGGATGATAGAGCTTAAATAGAGGGTTTTCTCCCGTGTCCTTTAATGCTACCTTGCAGCTTTTCCTATAAATTTGCTGGTATGGTTGAACCTGGCAATGCTGTTGTCTTGACGGTGTGGTCATTTTCACATCTTCTAGAATTTTTTGCATCGCTACCAGAGCCACTACTGGCCAGTTACACCACTCTACTAAATATAGGTCTGTATCCTAGTGATGAAATGAATGCATAGTACTAAATGATAAAACAGTATTTGAGGCATTTTAATTCTGCACTTTAACTGCACAAAAAATAAATAAACAACCTCCCCCAACCACACGACTCCAAAATGACTACAATGGCTAGAAGCAACCTTATATAATTCTCCTTTCCGATGACAAAGATTGTACTGTTTGTGACTGGGAGATTATGCTAATTGAAACAGTTCTTACAATCCTTGGCTTGTAGCTGAGCTATACTGACCAGATGTCTTATACAACAAAGACATGAGAAGTCTTCTGGAAATAGAAAAGAGATGACAGTAGATGAGCTGCAATAGGAATAAAATCATAATCATATATTTGCATTTATAAGAAAATAATTATTATCCAGCTGCTTCAGTGTTAGCAAAAGAGAAGATGACACCTCAAAAAATTTACAATTTAATTAAAAGAGGCAGGCAACTGGTCAGTGTGGTAGGTTGTGCCATAGTACTTTAACACCCAAATAATTCTCAAGCTTTTTTTATAGGCATCTGCCAAAAGACAGCTCTAAGTATGAGAGGAAGCATGGCAGAAAGCACGCAGTGTTTCTTTCAGAAGGATACTTCCACTTAACTGGGCTGTAGTTTGCATCACAGCGCAGTCTTGGAGCTCGTGAACTTTCAGATGAAACTAACCCTAACCCCGTGTGCAAAGACTGCGCCTGTGCTTTTGCTCTAAGCAGTGCTTCAACTGCTAGCGGGCATCCAGTCTGTGTTACTAGATCACGGCTAGTCTGAAATAATCTCTCTGCACAATGCACACAATGTGGGCCTGAGGTCCTCAGCACCACCTCTTTTGCTTTCCTGATCTGCCCATTTTTCCACTCCACACTATCTGCTGGTAGACACATAGCCAGCACCATTCAAAAGGGACCATCTGAGAGACAGAGACCTTGGTGTGATGGGAAAGAGAAGGTCTGGATTAACAAAGCACATTTGTGTGCTGCATGTACAGAGACAGCAGTTGAAGCTGTATTTGCAAATAAAAAGGGAAGACATGATGTGGAGGTGTACCAAGAAATATCCCTCTAAAGCACTTACTGAAGTGATGATCAGGAAGCTAAGAGGAGATCCGGGAAGTAAGGCAGCCACGGAAAACCAAGAAAAAATGAGATTCTAGAAAGAAGAATACGACTGATGGCAGCTAATACATCAAAGAGGATGTTTTTGAGATTTAAGAAGAGGTAAGTACACTCTTTAGCAAGAACCATTTCAATGGGATGCAAAAGAATGGCAATGCATTAAATAAAATATGATGCAACAGACAAACACAATTTTTAATGTTCTCAGTAATAATAACGTCACAATGATTTTCTAAAAAAACTATCAAATAATTTACCTTGGAATTTTTCTTTTAAAGTCTGTATCTGCCACCCAAGACTTGCAGTTAGCTACATACTAATCTCACACTCCCCAGTTATTAGTACCAGTTGGTGCAAACTGGTACGTCAGACAGCACAAAGCAATTATTTTGAAGAAGCTTCAACAGCCCACAATAGATCAGATAAGGCCTCTGAAATTCACGTGATATGCAATAGCTATTCAGGTATTCTAAATCAGACTGTGGTCTTTTCCAGTGCCAGTTCAGGTAAGTTTCGAACTGTCTTTCCCTCTCACCAGCTATACTTGTAGAAGGTCAGTGCCACAGATGACAGATTGCTTGTTATTTTGCAGTTGCTTAGAAGTTTCATCACCACACCTAGAAATTCTGTGAATCACTCTACATTTTCTATGGTCCTGAACTAAATGATATTCAATGAAAAACTTGTACTGATTGAGAAATCTGTTCTGATCCAGAAGGAAACGTAAATGGCTTTAGGTACATTAATCAATATAAAAGTTAATTACAGGTCTAAATATTTCCCTAGGGCATGGACCAGACTCTAGATGATAATTATCACTTCTAAAGTGACAAATGTTACAACACAAATGATAAATTCATATTCTGGTTGAAAAGTCTGGCATGGGTGTTTAGTATGTAGTCTCATAAGCAAAACTGGGCACTCAGTTGTCGTTTGCCAATACTAGATTACTTAACTTTGTGATTAAGAAGTGGTTGGGGGTAAAGAAAATGCAGAATATCCCCAGAGCATTCTGATTTTTCACACTTTCAAATTCATCCAACGTGCTAAAATACATGAATGCTGTTGCCCAAGTTCTTGCTTTGATTTATTATTCACCTATCATATCTGTTAATAACAAGCGGTCTTCTTTCTCCTGTCACAATTAGGCCCATAGCTTGCTCAATTTGGCAATGACTTGTGGGATATTGCTCACGGTAGAGACGATATAGAATAATAAAGAGCTTCATGGGATAAAATTACAGAATGTAAATGAGGCATGTTTTCAGGGCCAAAGCTGTTTGTCACCAGTTGATGCTTTGTCAGGAGCAAAATATCACAGTTGGTTCAAAATCAAAGATTTTGAGTAGACTAAAAATGCATAAACATGAGTGTATAAAATATGACCTCCAGAAATAGGCTGTATTTCCTTCCATTAATAACTCTGAAGGGGAGACTTGAATGAACAATTCCTTTAGGACAGGTTAAAAAGTGAAATTTATCAGTGCACAAGAACTTAAGTGATGCACAGGCTTTTTGCTGATGGTTCACTCAAGGTGAGTTCCAGCTAAAACTGAAGTAAGTGGTTGCTCAAAGAAGTGATATGACTGGCAACAAGGAAGATTTCAAAGTTACATTGAAAAAAAGGCATATAGCAGGGAATCCATCCCTGTTGAAGTCAATTAGAGTATCATCATATATTTGAGAAGGACTGGTATTCCTCTGCTGGGATAATTTTCTTGTCCACAATACTCCTGTGATTAAAAATCTAACTAGCTTTGCTTGTAAACGTTATCACCAAGGAATTGTTCTTAAATACCATTTTCTTACATACTTGTGGAAAGTGCAGATTGATGAAAAGAGTGTGTGTGAGTATTTATATAAATGTATGTCAAAAAACCTCCTGGAATTATGTTAAAAACAGTTAAGTTCTATTTAAATAAAATATCCTTGCTTTTTATTTCTGATTTGTCCTTCCTTTAAGCAAAGATATTTTTTAAACACAACTTCTGAAAAGGATTGTTTTGCCTACTCTCAAACATTTTCCAAAATATGAACTCCATTATACTAACATTAAACTCATGCTAATGTCATTGAAATCTATCTTCATTTCCCACATTCATACCCCACAGAAATCAGTGGAAATTTTGAGTAACAATGTGGGTAGAATTATTCCTCTGTATTCTATGATGCATACACTTTAAAAGGAATATGCACTTATTTCCCCCCTTATTATATCCAACTCTAACCACACCTTTCCTTTTTTACCATTTTTTTCTGATTTCCTCATACATATGCACAATTCCTTTCTCTCCCATTCTGTTTAACATTTACTTCCCTCTTTGTCTTCTCATCATCATGCTTGTCTACAGCCTTTCAGGAAATAATACTGTTTCAGTGTGGTGGGTCACGTTATCAGTGAAACACAGGGAAGGCAGGGGGGCTGCGGGTGGGTGGAACACATTTTATCAAGTGTACTCATCAAAAGAAAAGCATGACTCTCAGAAAAAAAAATCTCATTTCAAGTGTTCTTTCTGTATTTTCATTTGAATGAAATTTCATCTGCATTGCTAGTAGGACACAAGCAGGAGGTTACCATACAATCCCTAAGAGAGAGAGGCATCACTAGAACATAGAACTAGCAGGATACCATACTGTAATACAAGTGGAACATTCCCATGCTATACTAAACAAAGTTGAATCATGTATATGTAACCATATAGCATAGTGGAGTTGAGAAAAAGGTCACCTGGCTTAGTTATCACTTTGTTCCGTTATATATTGTTTTTACTTGCTGATTTTTTGTTCAAATAGCTAGCAATGCACAACGCAGACTGATCTGTTTAATTTGCTGGATGTTTTGAAAAGTAAACGCTATTTCCAATACTTTGCAATTCAGCTTTTACAATTTGAAAGCAAATTAGGAATCCACAGAAAGAATCCTGGCTCATCTGAACTTGGCGCTCTTTTACATTACTGTTAAAATTGGGTAGACTAGGGTCCAGCATTCTGTGAAACTTGTCCAGTCTGGGGTTTCACTCTGGTAGATTTTGTGCAGGGTTTATGTTTGTTTCAGTTTAGTCAGATAGGTTGAAAATTATTAGGAAAAATGTAGCAAATTATTTTAGCATGCTAAATGTGTCCCATTTAATACCAGAGTGACTCTTGAAAAAGAACGTACATGCGTGCTTTCTACTGCAAAATGTGAAAACTGTTGTGTATCTACCACTGCCTAACCTTCCTCTCTTGTGCTAGTCTATGAGCTGGTCTGCAGTCCTTAACATAAATATATTATCCTCTGACTTAAAAGACTATTATGCAGTTCAATAGTAGCTACAACACTGTGTAATACTAGCTTGGGTTCAAACAGTAATTACTCAGAAACATAGTATTTCTTTACTCTGATAACTACTCTAGAATAATGTTGTTGGGTTGTTCCCAAAGCCAAAATACAGTGATTGTTTGTTTATTAACAAGATGTTAGAGAACAGGTTTCTCATCTTCCTGAGGTCTTTCTATGCCTCATTCCTGTTAATTCTGGAGACCTCCGCTGCATTAGTATGCCAGTTACTAGGAACAGCAAATGTGTTGCATAAACACCACCCTTTGGTACCTCAAAGAGGTGGAACATCACTACAAATTGACAGCAAGGATACTCAGTAAGTCTCTAAAATATTCACTACCTTCACCATGGCATTACAGAATAATAATCCTGGCAGTTTTCAAGCTCTGTTCTGTCATGCTTGAAGACCTTTAATCAGGCTGAAGGTGAAGAATTTGCATGACATAACAGGTCCTTATAATTGTCAGTAGTTTTTCATTTCTCCAGTACTTTCGTTGAGGTTTATTTATTCCTTTAAGCTCATGAGAATACATTCCAGAATTCTTAATATTATTCTGTCAACTTTTGATCATAATTCCCAAAGCCTACATGGGATGCTTTATTATATTTAGCAATCTTCTCCAAACACTGTCAAATGACAGCAGGTAATCAATGGTTGGGCAATCAGAATTCCGTGGTGATTAGCAAAGTTCATTCATAATTCATAGCTAGTAGCCCTAGTACATTGTATCAAACTATTTATGTGACTTCATGGTTAAAGCACCAGCTTCGGAAAATCTTCAGTGTGTATCTCTTGAAAATTTTCTGTATTACTAGAGCTCTGCTGTCAGTCGCTGCTTCGTACAACATGGAAATTCTTACTCTGGTGTCAAACACCAGACTGTCCAATATGCTTCCATTCACCTCTTTGGTTCCTTACTATCAGCACAGTGCTCTCCTGAAATACAAAAGCTCTTCCATTAATTTTTTATTTAATCGAATCTGAAGAGTTCAGAAACACTGAGGCAAAAAGTAGCCTTTTTTTTCCCATTTAAGTTGGTATGGGTGTCTTGCCCAAAATTTCATGCTAACCAGTAGGAGTAAAGGTGTACTTCACCATGGTGAATCATCGATGTGCAGGGAGCAATGAGCTAAGCTATTAGAAAACAGCAATATTATTCAACACTTTATAGTGTGTATCTGTAAGGTCTATTCAAATTAATTATAGCGAGAATAATACTACCAGTGCTTTCATACTCTAGTTTAGATGATATGGGTAGCAGTTACAGATTTAACGCAGTGTCACTTCACACTTCTGCGGTTAAACATTACTATGAATGCACAAATAAATGTAACAAAGAACAACCATACAGAGCTCTCATGACGCATCTTGTGGTGAGGGTTTCAAGCCGCCACACTTCTGATATAGACATCGACAGCTCAGCGACTCACCCTAGATTGCCATTACAGTCAATGAGGAAAAACAGTCGCTTTGAGGCTACAATTCATCTGACCTATTTTAGACAAGATGAATCATACTCCGGGAGTGCCTTTTCCCTTTGTTGACTATAAAGGGAGACTAGATGATTAGCTCAGATGTAAATGCCTGCATCCTGCGTATTAGACATCTACATCAGTATGCTGAAACCCACCCTTACTGTCCAGATATACAGTGAATGTCTCATGCAAATTTATCTCCATGCGGTCCAGGAGACACTGTACTTCAGAACAGTTACATTTGACAAGAACAGTGTTGTTAGCGGGCAGGCCAATGTGTTTTTTAGTTGAAGCTTTTAAAAATGCATTAACCAATGATTTTATGGATTTTTTTCTTCTTAATGTATGAGAAAAATGAACCATGAAATATGATTGAGTATATCTGTCTGTCTCATTTTGCCTGATGTGAGACAACTGCCCCCAATGACGTTAACGGCATATATCCCCATGCGTTTCTACATACCTGCATGCGCGCTTTATACAGCGAAATGTGAAAACTGTTGTATATCTACCAGTGTCTAACCTTCCTCTCTTGTGCTAGTCTATGAGTGAGAGTCTATGGT